>NW_024962263.1:25554518-25615054 GCF_019238085.1 Lagopus leucura
AATAGAATAGAATAGAATAGAATAGAATAGAATAGAATAGAATAGAAGTATGTTATGCAGCATGCACTTCTCAGCTTATTATGAATAGCAAACTTGCTGAAGATGCATTCAGTGCTTGCATATGTCTCACTGATAAGAATGTTGAACAGAGCCAGCCCTAGAATAAAGCTGAAGAGGAAGAATCCATTATCAATCTTAGGAATAACCAAGGAATTTAAAAAAGACTTTTGAAAAGAAGAGCTGGCAACTCAAAAAACAGTATAAAAGGCAGGAAGAAAACCTGGAATAGAAGCAGACACAGCCAAGCCTAGATTGGGTAATGCCAGTCATCATTCCACAGCACTATGACACAATGGGGGATGGTGGAGTCATTCCCACAGAGACTTTGTCTAAGCTAAGGGGCTGACAGAATGGGGTACTGCATGACACTCCCTGCCCAGGGCCTCACATCTTTTTTTACCAGCATCTTTGTCAACAGGGTGTGAATAGCAGTAGGTGTATATGCTAGGCTGGAGAGTTCACACTGGCTACATAAAATCCACTCTCCCCAGAGAGCTCCTTCAGCACTTATGGGTACATCCCATCAGGGCTAATGAACTTTTGTATGTCTAGGATTCTTAAATCCAATTTGTCTGTTTTATCTAAATGATGTGAAATGATCAGTTTTTCTCAGTAGTACATTGTTTCTTCATATACCATGGTATATTAATGCATAATGTGTAACATGATTTTTTTTTTTTTTCCTGATCACTATTGTCAGCTTTCAACTTAGAATATCAGGGTTATCTCTGGAATCCACAAAAAAACAAACAAACAAAAAAAAACAAAAAAAAAAACCTCACTCCTTTATTTGTTAAAGAGATTGACATTTTAAAAAATTATGCAAGATAGTATTTTAAAAATGCAATTCAATATTAAGTTATAGATTCTCCCAGATTTGGATAATCTATTAAGTGTAAATTTGTATGTTTCGAGAAGTGCATATTGCACTTTAAGTCTTCTTCTTCACATCTTCTTTTAATAAATAACCTTCCCTCCTCCCTCCCCCCCGAACACTCACATAAGAAGAAAAAAAACAAAAAAAAACACACATGAATTAAAGTCTCTGAAGTATAAAGAAAAAAAAAAGAGAGAGATCACATTGTAGCTTTTCAATGCAGTAATTTTGAAAGTACTATATGGTAAAATGAATCACTAAGTACTAGGCTGTGTGACTGTTCTCTAAATGATTTGTATTTTGTTGCTGTTAATGACAAGGAGTAACAATTTCTTTTGCATTTTGTCTATAGGACAAGATGCGTCCAGCTAATATCCTATAAACTGCTTGAAGCTTATTAATGATGAGCAGTGCTCATCTAAATGAATACAGTGAGACTGTAACTATGGTTAATAATTAAGGAAGTGATAAATGTTATTATTTTGTTGTTTTGAAATTTATCCTTTAATTTGGGGTTTGCCTTTTTATGTGCGTGCACGTTTCATTTCTTCATATTTTCTGTTCACATCCTTTGCATGCTAAGAAGATAGCTCTCTCATTCAGCTATTTTCCTACTAGCTGTGTATCTCTATATGCAGAAACACTATGTGAAATATCAAACTTAAAAGCAATTGGAAGCAGAGACTTCAACTGTGTTAATTAGTAGGAATAAATCACCTAGGAATCCTCAGTAGACTTGCACCAGCATTGATTTTTCAGTATAAAGGTGGACAGTTTTAAGGTCTCCAACAGGTCCTTCCTAAATCACTAATATCATCTGCCAGAATTGCAACATTGGAACATAAATCTCCCATATAAACCCTATTCATGTCAAGAACAAGACAGAAAAAGGCCACCTAGCATGCTTCAATAATACTTTCTGGAGAATGTTTCTTCCCAAACCTAGCACAGGGATCCATGGAATATCTTGTGATTAGCAAGGATGCCAAAAAGAGGAGCTGAAAGACAGAGCCAGGAATGAATCAACCCCTCTAATAAGCTCTCTATACATTATAGAAAGAGTTTCAGTCGCAGAAATCAGAATCAGTCACACTTCCTCATCTACTCTTTGCCTATAGGCACAGCTGTGAATGCTGACAGAGCATGATCTCACCCATGGATAACCATTTGTCATAAGGCAGAGGAGGACATCAGAAGCCCAAGACAGTGCATGATAATGTTTTTCATTTCTGGCTTTACTTCTCTTTTCCAGTATTTATTTCCAAATCTTCTGTATTCAATGAAGTTCTTCTAATTCTGGCTAATCAAGCACTTCTCAATATCTTTTTATACTGTTTTTAGAAGATGTGAAAAGGAAATCCTTATGGCATTTGTGTCTTACGAAAGGCTTAAATAGTCCCAAGGGAGACCTCCCTTATCAATTTACATTCTTTCCTTAAGCATATAACTGTATTACACAATATTATGTATTCATTTTATGATAAATTTTGAGGTCAGAACAACAGCAGTAGAATGCTGCTGTAAGTACACACACACACACACAAAAAAAAAAACAAAAAAAAAAAAACAGGGAGACCAGACTTCTCTTTACTGACATTCCTGTTTCCTCTGTCAGTGGAAACATTTTAGGAAAACAACAACCGGCTTCTCAGTGTTACAATACCTACTCACTGAAACTGCAATAGTTGTACAGGTGATCTTGACAAGACCTAAGTTGTTCTGATACTGCATATGTCATGGTAAACCACAAACTGAAAACATTCTGTATAACATGTGACTCCAAAGAAGATAAAATCCGGGCTGTCAAATTTATGGTCTGTTAAATATCTTTATGACTAGAGCAAAGGAAAATTTTGGAAGCCGCTCTTTCTGCCAACTGCAGGAAAAAAATAAATATAGTTTGCTTAGAAACATAAAGCTTTTCACTTTCTTATCAGTATATTAAAAAAGTTTTCACTTCTAATCAAGTTGTTTAAAAAATAAAATGTATTGGTCTCTATTTTAAAGAACAGATATATGAAAATCCATCAATTTTTATGTATGGAATAACATAAATTGAGAAGGTTGTTCTTTTGCTTTGATTCCCTGCTTCATTACTTCCAATCACTGGGGAAATAAGATGAATCTGCTCACCTCATCCTTCTAGTTTACACTGCTTCTCAAAAAAAAAAAAAAAAAAAAAAAAGAAAGAAAAGAAAAAAAAAAAGTGTTTTCTAGGCATTTATTTTATTTTCACGCAGGCTTTATGTTTCCTGTCTGGCTTTTGAATAATCATATAGGTAAGATAGCAAACTGAAAGAACAGTAATAAAACACAAAACAAAATGTCTTTGTATAAGTGGTACTTCAAAGAGAAACTGTGAGCTAGGAAATCAGAAAAGTTCTTCCTCCCTATAAATTAATTTAGATAGATTTACACTTTATTCTGCAGAAAGTAACATTTTGTTACATCACATTGGTGTGATAAATTGTAAGTACTCACATACAAGAAAAGCCTGTCACAATAAGGCAGAGTAAAAATGATATCTAGAGCATCAGCATTTCATACAGCTGAGTACTGAAAAAGCTGAATCTTAACACTGCATTCATCATTTTGCTACGTATAGCATTTGAGAGCCTCTGAGCTTATTTTGTTTATTGTTTTCTTCTTTGAAAAATAAGATAATCAAGGCATATGAAGGAAAAATCCATTATTCCCCAAAGTATTCCTTAGTAGTTTCAAATATAGTGATATGTCTTTGACGCTGAATAGAGATTTCCCAAGATTTTATTTCCTCTCTATTAGAGGGGCCATAATATCTCCTCAAACCTGTGGACTCACAGACAGTTTTAAGAGCTATTGGTTCTCCATTTCATTGTCTCAAAATTTCTCCAGGTGTATAGATGCTGTGTACTCTTCTTGATTTATGACAACTTCTTTGCAATCTGTTCTGGACTTTCCCTTCCCTCTGCTCTCTGGCCTTTAATGTGCATTTCTTCTGGCAACTGTTGGTTAGTCCTATACTAGTATTGGCTCTGTTAGGCTTCAGAGCACCAACTAATGTTTCCAGGTTACGAAACTTTTATCCTACCTTGTGACCCAGAAAGGATTCTTATTCATTCCCAAAAATCTCAATTCCCTTGGCAAGGTAAGATAACTTGTAATAGACATGAGAGAAAAATCCTACCTCCTCTTCTTGCAGAATAACTGCAGTTCTTTCTTTTGTGCAGAATACTTACAGGAAAAAAGAGACTTTCCAGTTGATTTACTACCCTAGATCATATCAAACATCTGGACCAAGTATTACAGTGCTCTCTGCTATCCCTGTTCATCGAAATGCACAAATTACTGCTTTACATTAATTCATCCTCAGTGAGTTAATCTCTTTCTCTTCTTTTCTTTGCTCTCAATTTTACCATTTTTCCTCCAACTGACTGTGATTTCCATTTTGAATTCAACAGTTAGGAAAGGGATTTAAGAATATTCCCATTTCTTTTCATCCTTTAAAAGCACAATAAGTAAATCATTTATTGCAATTCAAGTTTGGAATTACATTTTTTTAGTTTTGCATTGTATTATTTACTGGACTTCTTTCAGACCAAGTTTCAATTTTTAAATGTGTTATACATTTATAAGTAATTATAACTGTATCAACAATACAGGAAATTAATTTTTCTGATCAACGTCTTCAGATAGGAAAAAAAAATTGACTCAGATACTGATGTAAATCAGTTACAGCATAAACTTCTTTCAAAATTGTCTTGGTCATTTCCAAGATCAAATATATTCTTTTTTTTTTTTTTAATGATGCACTGTGAAATATGTTAATAATCAATTAAGAAGGTTTGCGATTGGTCAAAATGTACATTAAAATCTTTTCCTACAAGTAACAGATAATTGTGATTTTTCATACGGTTAGACAAAGATGACACAATTATCTAGAGGTAATGTATTAAATAAAACTACACGTCATCTAATTTCTATCTCGATGTTCGTCAACAGATTTACTTTTTTTTTCAGTTGATAAGCCAGAGAACTTTGCCTGTTCATACTATCCAGAATTGTTATTTCATTGTTCTTGTACATCTTTGAGGGAGGTTACTGATACAGAGAAATAACTTTCCTAAGTTTAATCAATAAAACAATTCTTCCCAAATCCCCCCCCCCCCCAAAAAAAAAAAAAAAAGAAAACAACTATGAATACATCTTTAATTATAAAACAAGGAAAGGTAGAAGTCTTTCCAGATACATTAATCCACACAAGCTATGACTCAGGTTAGCCACAACTAACATTCTTTATTCATTATCAGAACTATACTATTTCTTACTTCATAAGTGGTATAAGACAAATGTTTTCTTATTATATGCAGCTACATTACCTGTTCATAAAAAGCAGTGCTCTTAATTCTTGTAATTCATATTTACAATTTAATTTGATTTTAACATACAGAATTAAACAGAATACCCCTATAAATAAACACTCATTTTCTCATGCTAAAGCCTTTCTTTCACAATCTGTATGTAAGACATGCAAAATTATGTCATGATAAACATTAAAGTCTAGTGAAGGACTTTTCTGCACAATCATAAAAATGACAGGATATTTAGGGCAGTGTTTTGTTTATGAGCACTGAAGCAGAACACTTTCTGAGCCCAGTGATCACACGTCTGTTCTTTATCTATTACTAGGCCGTGAGATGGGAGTGAGGCCAGGCTGAGCATAAAGGAGTATACTACATCCACTGTTACTGAAATGGTTTGCTAGATTCCTCAGTGCAAGCTGTGCTTCAGAAAACAATTGTGCATACAATTGATTTATGACTGTGACATCCAGCTGGTCTGTCAAATTCATAGCAGTGCAGTCAGCCATCCAAACATAGATATGATTGAGGAACTCCTAGCCTGGAGGGTACTGATTGAGGACAATGCATAGTCCATGGTTTTCCTTGGAAAAGCTGTGTGGCATAACACCCAAATAGCTAAGTGGTATCTTCCACACTTGGTATCACAGATTTTGGAGGATGCTCCACTGTTCTCACTCCTTGTCAATGAAGATTTTTTGATGCTGTAATTGCCACAGCCAATGATCATAAAAGCCTGTAAAAGGAGAGTATAGTTGGTGGTTAACAGAAACCTAAGAGAGAACATCAAGTAAGTACGCGAATCTCATCTTGTGCACTTAGAAGGAGTGCTCTGAACAGATGTTCCCACAGCATAGTCAGAGTTAATGATGTAGGTTACATGGATAGGCAGATTGTCTGGAGGTCTCACTAGCCTCCAACATGATCCTACAAGTTGAACACTTACTGATACAAGCTCGTTGTACAAGCTGATGAATGAAAAACAAATAGTGTTGTGTCAAGGACCAATAACAAACCACCAGAAACAGCTTAAAGGGAGTGCTGGGTGGTTTTCTACCAGCTCCAGTCAGGGAACTACTAAGGTGGTCATTTAAATGTTGAATTAGTCTGCTTATCCTTGTGTGTAAGTGACAGACTGCCATCCTAGTAGTGCTTACATGTCTTCTAAATCTCAAATATTTTATTCTGTGATGAGAAGTGGTGTTACAGACAAAACTGAAAGCCTCTGTCTCACCCACTGTTATTGATGAGGACTGTATGGGGAAACGGATGAGAATGGCAATGGGAGGCAGTAATAATTTGGTCTCCACTACACATCTATATATAATTATTGTCACGACACATTGTCCCCAGTCTCCCAAAAGGGAGGAAAAAGTGGTTTGAAGCCAGTTAAAATTAATTGCTCTCTTTGAAATTCTTTTGTTAGTTTAATTTTCATACTCTATGTTGGGCTGAACCACACTTAACCTTTGCTCCCCTCCATGCTTGTCTGGATGATAATCATCTAATGAACTCTGGGAAAAACATTTCCACTACAAGATGTTGCTCTCATAGTTATTTCTCTGAAAAAAAAAAAAAAAAAGTCACTCTCTGGTCCCCTTTTTCCTGAGGTAAAGTCAGCCTTGTTTGCTACAGCTGTGACAGTTTCCTCTCTACACTATTTCCTGAAGTCTAGGGGCACATTGTCCTTGCCAGTCTCTTCAAAAGGTTTTTCCATATTAGATCAGTCACACCTAGAGAAGAGAAGGCTTGGGGAATATTATCAACACCTAATGGGAAATTGCAAATAGGAAGGAGCCAAACTCTTTTCAGTAGCATCCAGTGAAAGGACAAGAAAAAATGAGCCCAAAGAGAAACATCAGGCAGCACTTTATAGTAACAAAACACTGGCAGTTTGCCCAGAGAGTTTGGGGAATCTTCCTCTTTGGAGATCTTCAGAAGCCATCTGTGTCCCTGGGGAAGTGGCTGTAGAAGTCTCTGCTTGAGCAGGGGGACCAGATGGACCTGGAGGTCCTTGCAACCTCAACAATTCTGTGATTTGGTGATTCCTCATGTAACACTCCATAATAGAAGCACGTGCTGGACAGCAAAACTGAACCGTTGCTGAATGATTCAGTAACATGAGCTGGAGGGAACAGAGTTCTCCATCTCCATGCTAGGACTAGTAAGGAATTAGAGGTTTCCTGGCAGCTGCACAAACAGCAGGATAAGGAGTATGATGAAGCTGTGTCACAGCTACATTAGTGACAAGCAACACGATGTAGCACAAAGCGTTCATCCAAGGTTGCTCATGTCTGTGTGTTAGATGCTGGTAATGCATTGAACAATGCCGAAAAGGCAAATAATCCCACCGTTTTCAGTACGCTGGCTAAAATTAGGTGAATCTCTTATCCATCACTAGTCATAGAAGGAGCCCCTGTATAAAACTTAGGTTAACCATTAAGTTTTAGAGCTTTTAAGACAATTTAGGCAAGATAAATCTCACCCATAGGGTCAGAAAATCTTCACTCACAAAAAAAAAAAAACCAAAGTTGTTTGCCCCAACAAGTTTAAAGACCTTTAGAACAAAAGACCAAGCACGCCATAAATATGCCATTAGAGGAGAGCAGGGGAGATTAGACACAGACAATCTCATAAATATTAGAGAAGCAGAACAGCGTCTGGTAAACATGTCCACAGTATCTTAAGAAGTCACGGAAATTGTACTGAATAACACAGCAGATGCTTAATTTTTTTCTTCAGATTCTTTAGTTTTTTCGTCTGAATAACAGATGTTTCCCCTTTTGATGAAATGATGAAGTTTGGTTTCGTAGAAACTTAGACTGTCAGGTCCTTTTTTATTAGTCCACTTTTATATTTCTTACTTTAGACATAATATCTCTTTTTACAGTTTTGCCTTGTGGTTTCCCTTTGTGTCCAAAAGACAACTGTTTTGCTGTAAGTACATACAAAATATGAAATTCTTCATAGTGCTTCTTTCTCTTATTTATCTGCAGGTTGTATCTACTATTTGTGTCCTAATAGTGCATTGTATGCATTCAAAAATCCTCTATTTAGGTACTGAAATACTTTGTTCAATTAAGATAACAGATGGGTTTATTTTTATTTACAGGAGTGTGACCGGAGTAAACAGCTTTCAGCCAGCAAAGTATTTCCATATGTACTATCAAAGAACCTTATTTCCTGTCTTTTGTAGAAAATATTCCCTCTTTACAAGTGAGGAAAACTGAAATATAGAGAGATGGAGCTACTTGTGTTTTGTTAAACTGAAATTCATTGCAGAGCTGAGTGGATACAGAATCAAATCTGTCGGGTCCAAAGGTATTGGGTCCAATAATTCTTGATTCTCAGCAGACGTGAGTACTGGTAGTCTCTTTTCGAAAAAATGCATAAAGACTGGAATATGTTTTAGGAGTTCACATTTTTGCTCAGAAACAATGTGATCTCTTGTGTGGACACTATGTCAAGACCATGACCAACTCCTTCCACAAGAAATCATTACATCAAGGAGACATTCTGCTTTATCTTTTTTTAAAAATGTATTAATGTAATTATTAAGTGTGCATAGTTTAATGCTCCATAGCAACTTCAAATATGAATTGTCATGACACAATTCATAATAATAATGAATTTTAAATAACACCAAACCACCAGATTTCTAATCTTTTAACATCTGTTTTCTCAGATAACCTAGGGTCAAAACCACTAAAAGCTTAGCTCATAAATTCATGGTTATTGCATGGAATGCCTACAGAATGTATTTTTGTTCATTCTTATTAAATGCAGTCAATTTTAACAACCTTTCTTTTATTTCCTTTGGGCAATATATAACTTTAAGTAAAAAAAATTGAATGTTTCAGAAAGTTATATGTATGTAAAAAGAAAGTTTTATTATGAATATATTCTTGCAACCTTCCTATAACAGGTGGTATCATTTCTCTGCTGAAATATTTTAGTAAAAGTGTGAAGACACAAAGGTGAATTCAAAAGCACTTTGTAGAAAAATGTATCTCCTTCTGGAGACACTGATAATTTTTCTTAAATATATCCATAGGTCACTCCAAAAGTAATGTTTTTTTGATAATTAATATCAATTTAATATCTCCCTGGTGTAAGAGTCCTGCCTTTCAGACTCTTCTCATATGAAACATGATACAGTCCCTTATTATCTTTGCTGACCAATTCTGGACTCATTCAAGCCCCTATCCTTCTTACACCAGAAGCCTGGAACTGTCCTGAGTACTCACAAATTCACAAACTTTTTCATCAGTATTGAGGTGAGACTCCTGACCTGCTCATAGTGCTCTTTCCAACACAATCCAGGATGTTACTGGATCTATTTGTGGCAAGGGCACATTGCTGACTCATCTCCTGCTAGTTCACAGCGCTGTTTTCCAGTTCCTTGTCCCTCCAGCATGTACTGATGCCTGGATTTACTCCTCCCTGTTTGTTGTTCTCTTTATCAAACTTCATGAGATTCTTTTCTGCTCATTTCTCTGGCCTGTCCAGGTTTCTCTGAATTTCAGCACATCCATTTTCCACGGCCTAGTCCCTAACTGAACAAGATCTGCAGTACTGATGGAGTGATTAGGATGAGTCTAAACTCTTTTTCACTTTTTCTAGTTTGCTGATGGCAATCTATTTTCAGAACTAGTAGGAACATCTGAGGAAATACTATAAATCTCAGCTAATGAGTAAAAGGATCACTAAATAAAGACACAAAGGCAATCAAAATGCTGTTTTTGTAAATTAAATAGCATTACAATCTGTTTCATGTGCATACTGGTATTTCTTATTTGCCAGAAAAATAAAAATTCAATAGTAGATTTCAGAGCATTGGCTAAGGCATTTGCCTTTGTTTGTGCACATAAAATAAATATAGTTTCCCAATAATCACATTAGGCAGCCATATTTTAAAATATTAATATTTTGCCTTCTCTTATCCTAGTTTGTCCACTTTTTTTGAATGAGGATGCTGGAATATGAACAGTTGTGTAAAGCATATCGGGAGGAGTAAGTTGAAAAAAAATCATTCTGAAGAACATTCATGTCATTTTTACCTGATTATCCACCACACTCATGAAAGTACTCTCTTGTGCATCACTGAGATTGTTTGTTTGAGCAAGAAGCAATAAGAAAAAGTAAGAATGCCAGAATCTGAATACTGTTTTCAATAAAAAATAGAGATTAAAACACTAATGAATTCTCTGATGGTTCCACCATGCACATTTCATTTGCTTCATCCTACATAGCCTAGAAATTTGAAAGAAACAGCATCCCAAAGCTACTTTTGTATAAACTAGTCTTTTTGAATAACACATCTGTTATGATTTTTTGCTCACAGTACCACTGCATGTTACATAGACCTTGTTTTCAACCTCCTATGCCCCTTATTACATTATATAGGAACAAAACTCCCCTGTAGACAACTCGTGTAAAACTTTTATTATTCCAAGGTCAGACTGATTTTTCACTATAAACAGAATAAATCTAAATCATTTTATGACATCTGTTTTTTGTTCATTATTTAGTTATTATTTGTTTTTATTTTATCATAGCAGTACTTAAAACCAGAATGATTGAGTGGCAAAGGGATGGCCTTGAAACCATAAATCAGAGTGGCATGTAAATCAAAAGAGTGCATGTAAATAAAAAAAGGTACTTTCCTAAATCCTTAGTCATAGAGAAAAAATAATTAGTCTGCACCTGTCTGCCCTACTATTCACAGTACGGAAAACCAGAGTAGTCAAACCCTCTTTCACAAGATATCTTTAATCTATCCATCTGAGATGTATGTAGTAGATGACTTCTACCTGCATGAAACAGGAAAAAGGAAAGATCTATTTATAGCACTAACTCTTCTCATAAAACCAGTTTTAGATCACTCAATTGACACTACTGGTACCAGAATTTTTGTGTCCTAATAATTCCACAGAATCTCATTAGATTTTTTTTCTTCAGACCCTTCTAACTTCCAAAGTCATAAGCTCATTCAATCAGGAATATAGTTCTACCTGCCCTGGGGCTGATTGTGCTCTTGACCAGAAATGAGCAATCACTGAAAGCATTGTATAAAGACCTTTCAGGATGGGTGTACTTCAATTTGGCCAATGGGCCATGCTGGAGCACCGCTTTTATGTCTAGAAACCTTTATGACTGCAGCTAGAGAAATCAGATCTGCAAAGCTTCATTGAGTTAATCTAAAACATCAATCCTTACTAAAGGAAATGGAGAGGTAAGCCCTAGGTAGATCTTAACACAGAAATAGCTGTGCATCCTTTGCAGGTGGAGCATCTCTGTCACTTCCTAATCACTCACATTTCCAAAACAGGCACCTGAATTTCATAAATTGAAATTTAAAATTAATAAAGGATATTCCTGAAAATATTTAATGAGTTCACCACAGAAAATAATCAGCAGTTTCTGCTGAAATTAACGTATGCAAAACTGATAACTTCAAGAATAATACTTTTATGTTGAAAGTACACTTTTAACACATATGGGCTATTATGAAAGCCTCAGCTCCAAGCAAATAAACATGAATCTCTGTTTTAAAGTGATCCACACACTGATTGGCTCGCATGGCTTACACTTGATATGCTCAGAAAAGCACTGCTATACATTTTGAAATTTGGAATCTCACCTTGCTTATATTCAAAGGGTTTTGTTTGTGTTGTTTTTCAAGTTTGTTGTTGTTATACAGCATAATCTTTTCTGAAGAACTTCAGTGTTCAAGGAATACAGCCTTATTCAGTGGTAAAAACATGTTCATTTACTTTTCGTAATGGGTAGTTTCAGAATCATGTTATTTAATTACCAATCTTTTGTGGAATGTTACAGCACCATCACTTCTGATTCAGAAGCCTTGTATAATTGAGTATGTTCACCCAGCATTTAAACAAATAAACATGTGACTCACTGATGCTAGATGAAAAGTCAGTGGATTATTAATATTATGGAAATGCCAAAAACACGCCCAAGATTGGATTGAGAGTGTTGAAAATGAATTCCTGACAGCAAAAATTACTTCAGGAAGACATAATGCTAAGATGGACAAAAATAGGATTGTTCTTGGTGAACTTTATTGACTATCAGGAAGGAAGGTTTACCTTGACTAAGGAAAAAGAGACAATCTAGTGTGTGTTGCTGAAAAATAACAGCTGTAGGAAAACTTTTAGAATACAGGAAATACACTTATTTATATAGTACTGTAGCCATAGTTCAGAGGAGGAAGTATCATTTTTAGATATAAAAATAACAGTTAAAATGTCTGATTATATATAGCAAATTTATAGCTTTTTTATATGCTGTCCTAGTTTCAAATAATATACAGTTATTTTCTTCATAGTGTCTGGTATGATGTCATCTTTTGGGTTTAGAAGAACAAAGTATTAATAACATACTCACGTTTTAATTGTTACTGTGCAGTGTTGTGCAGAACCAAGGAAGCTTCAGGGTTTTGTACCGTTCTGCCTGCACAGGCACTGGGGGGGCACATGGATCTGGGGGGAGACAGAACCAAGATAGATGATCTAAACTAGCCAAAGGGATTTTCCATACCATACGATTTCATACAAAACTGTAAAACTGGGGGAAGGTGAGTGAGCTGATGAGGCTGCCACTGCTCAACACATTCTCCAGTTTTGAGCATCAAATCTGATAAATCAGAAAATGTCTTCTACAGATATAAATACATACATATTCTGTAAGTAATACTGATACCTTCCCAAAATGTTTTACATTAACCTATGCCAATTTCTGGTAATAGGAGCATACTGTCCAGAGGGAAGCCCAGAAATCCTGTGCAAGGCCTACATGTTTCCTTGGAGTATTTGTGTTGGTTCTTCAAAGAACTTACAAGGTTTCCATTGTAATCTGCTGGCTTCATGAGAGAGAAACCTAACTTAAGTAGATGCATCTACTTTTGCATCTCAAGCGGAAATTTGGAGATTATTCCTTTGTGAAAAAGTAGGCATGCTTTCACTGAGTTCCACAACAACGTATGTTGAAATCAGCAAACTTTTATAAGTGTTAGCAGCTGGTTTGAAATGTCTGCTCATCACATAAACTGTCATGGTGCGCATTTGGTGCCTGAAAGTTCACAGGAGCAGTTGTAATTTATTTCTCAGGTAGAAGTTCAGAAAAATACTGCTGATGTATGATACTAATCCTCATAGAAAGCAAGGCAATAAAGCCACTAGTACTAATATTTCATAAAATCTATTGTGCTAAATCAACTGAATTTGGTTATGAAAGTGTAAAACCACAGTAACTGGGTTTATTCTGATTTATCTACTATAGCACAATATTATTCCAAGCTGAAGATATTTTAGCCTTTTTTATCCAAAGAATATATGTTGTTTTCCTTCTACAAGTTGCCTCCAACTTGATTTTTTTTCTTTTTTTAATCTTTCCTTGACTATATACATGACAAAAGCTCTTTGCTTCACATTGACGTGTAGGTATTGCCATTTCATGAATGTGTGCAGATACAACTCATTAGTTGACATGAGTGAACTGAGTGTAAATTTGAGTTGTATTCTGAACAAACAGTGTGAAAGATAACATTAATCTGAGAAAGGAACATGCTATTTAATTTTTCTCTTACAGTATCTAATCTGTAACCAATTACAGTACAGAATATTTTTCTTCATTCCCTTGCACATATCTCAGTTTACTCTCTAAAGATTAAAGTTTCTGTTAGAAGTAGAAGAGAAATGCAAAAAGCCAAGTAGTCATAGTAGTCTTTTGAAACTTACCGTAAATTAAAACAAACAAAGAAACCAACCAACCAAAAATTCCTATCTGTCCTTTTTTCTTGTCTGTGGATCTTTTTTTTTTTTCTTTTTCCCATATTCCTGAAGTCACCTTGTTGAAAGGTATCAATATAATTTTCACTTCATTTTATTTGTAAATGACACTGGCAAGCTTGGTTATCATAGAGTCCCCTGTTGAACTTTTTCATTGCTTAAGCAATTACTCAGGGATTCTTTTTTTCTGAAATATGACCACTAAAATTCTATCTTATTGACCACACTATTTATTTCTCCAAACTCTCCAAAATGAAACTAACAAACAGCAACAAAAATGGAACCAATAAAATCCCTATGCATTCAAAATTCTTGAATGATTGTTTTCCTTATGTTTGTTCTCCAGGCTTACATTTGATTTTCCTTTTTTCATTCGCTGACTTTAATGCTCCTCATACAAACAGGAACATGAAAGAATGAAGGTGAAGGATGATTTCTGAATTAATGGCATTGTTGATGACTTTTCCTTAAGAACTCTGTGAAAGAGACTCAGAGGATGAAATACAGGTCCTAGAAGATAGATTGTGACAGACTGTGACTTGTACAGAGATGAATAGTCACCTTAGCCTTTCATATAATGAAATGGTCTTTTATGAGAACTATGTTAAAAACAAAAGACACAGTTTTCAGACATTATCCTAATTAAGTCATGCAATCCAGAAAGTTGGTAAGATTTTCTGTTCTGAACACGGTTGAAAGAGATGTCAGATAATTTTAAGTCAATGACTTATTTTAAACCTAGTATGTTGAAGAAGTTCTGCTTGTGTTCTTTTTTTTTTTTTGCCTCTAAAAAAAATCTGTCCATACAAAAAAATTGAATGACTGTGAATGTCATATGTCCAAGAAACAGCTCCCCAGTACTGTCGTTTATTTAGCATCATCACATCTCACACCAGTGCTAAAGACACCAAAGATTATATAGAAAAGATTGCACTTACAGTTATGTAAATAGTAGTAATAAAATGCTTTGGTAAATGGAAGGCCTTTCTCTTCAAAGATGCCTACAGTATAACCAAAGTAATAATCATTTAAAAATCTAGGTGTACAGCAAGTTTATCCTTGGGTGTGTTTTCCCTTAGGAAACATATGCAAGACCTTACTGAACTTACGACTACATTTGGCTTGTCCTGTAATCAAGTGTACATGGTTATTTGATATATCAATTTTGCAAACTGATATCTTTTTTTCCCCCCCCCAACTATGTAAAAGTAACATTTCTTATCTTTGCAATACTAATAGGACAAGGACGTTAATAAAAAAATTGAAAATAAATAAAGATATACATGAAATAAAAATCTTCCTGATGGGCAGGAAGGGATCCAAGAAGGTCAGAAGAATCTGCCTCTACATATTGTTCTGATAATGAAAAATTCCTAACATGTCTTTGTTTCCCTACATCTTCATTCCAAGATTCTGTTGAACATTGCAAGTTGTCAATATAAAACCATTGGTAATCACCAGTAGAAACAAGTTTGGCTGTAAGAATCCAACAACTGGTAGCTACAATTTTTATGTACGGTACATTCTAATTGAGTTAAACATCTTCTTGTATTTATTCCTAAGGAAAAGGAAAAGGATATATAAAAAATATGTGCAAACTGAGACTTTCGTCCCACCCCTCTTCCCCTCTTTCTTCACCCCCCCCCCCAAAAAAAGTTATTTTTCACTGATGGCTTAACAAATACTCTGAATCTCTTATATAAAATAGAACAATGGCAAGTGATCATGTAACCATAAAAACTGACACAAAAAAAATACAGGTTATTATTTACATCTCTAGATCCACATAAATACTTCCAGATTTTTACCAAATAATTTTACAGTAATCTCTCATATTTTGACATTCTGATTTTCATAATGCAGTAGTTCTGACCAGTATATCAAACTTTGGAACACACCCTAATATACTATATTGAGAGCAAAGAACTAATGTTTTCTTTGATTATTATTGGATTTTCTGAAAACATTTTATGACAGAGAATATATTATTCTATATGCCAAGCCTTCACTGATAATCTCAAGAGACAAATGTGCTTATAAGCAAGCTCTGGGTAATGAAGTTTGAAATTGTTAAAATGTAATTGTGTGCTACAGTCAAACATGATTGTTTAGATGTTTTGTCATTGTTGTTGTTTCTCATATAACAATTGTGTAATAGTAGTGGAAATTTCAACTTTCAACTTTTTTAATTGTGTACCCTATGCAGAGTCCTATGCATATAAATTTATACACGTGCATATCCTCATATCAAACATTTCAACTATTAATTCAAATTAGAATTTTCAGTTAGGAAATATTTTTTTCCAAATTAAAACATTATCTTATAGATTTGTGAGACAAATTTGTCCCATTGGCTAGGCAGGCAGGTGGCAGAAAAAAACTTGTGAACATGAAGACGTCTAAGGACAAGCAATTCATCAGAAACAGCAGAGGGCCATGTCATCTACACGTATGTCGCCTGCCAATAATTAGTTTTGCTTTGGTGATTTTTTTGAACCATGGCAATGAACTGCTTTGCACCCAGGATATAGCTGAGTTCCTGTCTTAGGTTTAATGAAATCTTCAGGATCTTTCAGCCATCTCTGACTTTAAGTGGTGAGCACTGCATCTTTTGACAGACAAGAAGCCTATTTTATTACAGATTAGGAAGATTTAAAGACTGGTGTGAAGGATTCATATTTTGGTAACATTCAAGGCCCAAATAAGAATCAGAAGACAACAGGAAATATTACAGACAGTACATCACTTGGTTTGGATGCCAGGTAGTCTAAATTGAGTATGCTACTGAGATCTGCAGAAAGAAGGCAAAATAATAATTTGCTATTACAGGAGATTTGTCTTTTTTATGAATATGCGTCATAGATATTGAAACAATACATTTAATTATTGAAATCTAGTAAGTCCTTTAAGGATCTTACACTTGAAGTGTTCATAAACACTGGAAGGAGGATATGCCTCTAAACTTTAAGCAAAGAGTAACAGCAACTCAGTTCCTTAACAGATCTTTTTAAATGACTAGGAAGATGCCAGATTCATTTTCCTTCACATTTTCTTTAATCCATGGATGTAGCTTAAGAACTTCCCTCTGTAATAAGTTTTTCTTATACACATCCTGAAAAGATTGACACCAAAAAAAAAAAACCAAACAAACAAAAACAAAAACAAAAAAAAACAAACAACAACAACAAAAAAAGAGATGGATGGTATAATATTTGAAATAGAGAAAATGTTCCTAAACTTCACAACAGAAAATCAAAAGTAATGGAAAATTGCAAATTCTCCACAAAATAAAGCATACTACAACTTTATTTCCTAACTCCTAAATAGGCTTTATAAGTCAGCCCTCAAGCTGATTTTTTTTATAAGGGAGACCTCAAGCTGATTTTTTTCTTCTTTTTACAAGCAGTCCGTTCAGATGATCAATGTAAGCTTCCACTGAAGATCTTAAAGCAATCTTGGTGAATGAATTTAAGAAAGCTTAAACTATGTTTCTTGCACCATCTCTTTTGTACAGATAAATAAAAGAATTTCTAACAACAGTTTTCTAATATTCTCATGCCAAATCTTTTACAAACAGGAAAAAACCTTTACTTTTGAAAGGATGAAAAGATGTTTTAAGGCACTGAAGGCTTAATTCTCACTGCAGTGTCCTGTAATCCATAGTTTCTTATCACAAAAGGATTTATATCTCATGATTTCAAAAACGCATTGCTTTTTGCATGTGCTATTGCAATTGAAAAGTCAGGAGAGGTAATGCCTCACCACATCTGTAAAAGAGAGATAACTTGTTTGCTAAGTATTTGTATGTGCAAATTAATGGATGATATTAATCACTTCCAGACTCAAGATTTAAAAGGACTTTCAGCTAGTCTATATCATCAGCTTTACTATATTGTATAGGGTTAGGAGACATAGAGTAATATGATACTTTGTGCATATTTCTGCGTGCTCACAAATTCATATAAACATGTGGATTTGGAGGCAAAATAACAAGAGAAAGAGGAATGTAACTACATCCTGTCTTCTGAACATTTTGACTCTCTTTCCCCTCTAGGGAAATGTTCTCCCATTTGTTGCTGTCTGAAAATACTAGGTCAACATATTGCAAGCCTCTGTCCTATTTATCTACATGTTCAGCATTAGATCTTGCAAATAATGTAGTTTTGTGAAATCCTTCCTTTCACTATTATGCAAGCTTTCTGCTATTTTCTTTTTCTTCTGAAAACTGTATCTCTAGATTTAAGTAAATTATCCTTTAACATTAATAACATGATTATTCCCTCATAATTTTGAAGGGTTTAGCACTGTACAGAAGCTTTCTTTTCAGGGGAAGAATGTCTTCATGTAATTACCTGTAGAACCTGCATAAAAATTTGAAAATGTAGAGTGTTACACTGTCATTGAAGTCTTAATTCTGATACTGATGGTTTTTGCGGAATTTTTTTTAGCATAGTCTGTCCTATTCTAAGATATACTGCATCAATCCCATTAAACAGCTATAAATAGCTAACGGAGTGGAAGGCAAGAGGATGCCACGTTGGAGATAAGCCAGCCACAGTGAAAGTGGAAAGGTAATTTGTAGTTAATACCCAAATACAGATGTCTGGGATAGAGATGGGTCAGATAGTAGGTCAAAGGTTTTATATAGCTTTGACAATTAATATATAGACGTTCTTGAAGGAGGGCTGCTCTCTTCCTGCTAGATGTTTAAAAGGTTTTGCTAGTCCTACAAGAAACCTGTCTGAAGAATAATTTGAGATACCCTCATCTCCTTCAGTATTCAGAACAATTTGTTATAGCTTTCCTTATTTTCCTTAAATTTTCCTTATATTCCTCCTTGGAGTAGGGACTTGTGAATTCCCTGTCAAGGTAAAAGTTCAAGATGCAGCCCTGAGTGGGTTAAGTGTTGTGCATTGTCATTCGGGATAGGAAAGGGGTGATCCTTCTATATTTTCTAGAGCCCCAAAAAAGCAGAGTCTCTGACCATTAGATCATGACACCAACTAAACTGAAGACTCATACTTCCAGAGTCAGGTCAGAGAAAAAGACAATCTTCCTTGTGCAGCATGATAATGCCGGGCCCCATACAAGTTCAAAGACCATGGAACACACTGCAAGTCTTCTCTGGAATGTCTTACCAAACCCACTCTACACTTTGGTTTCGGTGCCTTCTCATTTCTTTCCGTTTTGACCAATGAAGGATGGGTTGCATGATCAACATTTTCCTATCAATAATGATGCCATAGCAGCTGCAAAGCAATGGGTCACTTCCACAGGTGCAGATTTTTATGAGTGCAGCATGCAGTTTCTTGTTCACCACTGGTGAAAGTGCATAGGTAATAGTGGCAACTGTGTTGAAAAATATTGTTTTGTAGATGAGTACTTAATCTGTCAAATAAAATTATTGTGCTCTTTGTATCTATTGTAGTTTCCATGGAAATATATAGAGGAATTTACCTTCAGAGCAACCCACATGCATTATTCTCTTGGCTTTGCTATTTCTTGATACTCAACCAAGACCTTCCAAAAAACATGTGATAATTGTAGCAGTTAGTTTTTTAATCAGTCTTGATTGGTTTGATATTAAAAAAAAAGACAAGTTTCCAGTATGTTTAAAAATAAATGATTCTTCATATGCATTTGTTGTTAGTATTACCTATAAAATTGCTTGTGTCACTAGAGATTAAACATCACAGACCCTGGCAGTCTACTGAATAGTTTTGTAGTGGAAGTGGTCAATGCTCTTTGACCTTGGCTGTGTCAACTATTGAAATAAATGTACATTAGTAATAATAACTGTCTACTCATTTCACCTTTCCAAATGTCATTTGAATTATAACTCTGGTCCTCAAAGTAAAGAATTTTAACTTGATGTTTCCTAGGGGGAAAAAAATGATCAATTCTTTCTTTGGCCTCCATGAATAGAAGCACAGCATTTGTCTTTGCTGCGGTAACATTAAGTCTGTCTGATCTGGTGATAAAGAACAGAGATTATCTATTCCTGTCTATCATTTTTGGCAAACTGGTGAACTTTTCATAAAAATAGAAAGATAAATCACAGGAGTTATTATTGTCTTTGTCTTAATCTTTCTAATGTATCCGTGTAATTTTTGATGTTCTCTAGTAGGTCAGGGAGGTCATCACTGTTGGAAAACAGCCTTGCTTTCTTACTGAATGCTTAATTCCAGTCTCCTAGATGTTTTCAGATGGAGTTTGCACAAAGGATTAAACTACTGGTGAATCATAGGAGACTTACTGCCCAGTTGCAAATGGTTTTTTCATTTTACAAACCCTCTAAAGTGGAGGTTGAGATGAGTGGATTCATACAGCTTTTGGAGTGTGCTCCCATCAGTAATTATAAAATTAGTTTACATGAATGTACAAATGCTCAATTGCAAAAACCAGTATGCAAACAATTTAATACTGCCTGTTATTTATGATCAATATAGACTGGAGAATTCAATGACAAAGCTAAAAAAATTATTTCAAACAACAGCATCGAATATGATAGTGTAGAAAATAGTCATTAATCATTAATTAGTGTTTAATGTGTTAATGTTGTTTTTCTCTCCTTTCAAATGAGGAAAATTAAAGATTTCTCCAGGAAAACATTCAATTTGAATATAGCAATGAATCATGAGGATAAGTAGCTTGTGAGAGTGTGGAAAAATACTGCAGTTTACAAACAAGTGAAGTTTAGGTTGGCTTTTCTGTCTTTAATGGTAGACTGCTATGGTAATGCTCATTATTAAATAAGATTTTCATATTAGTGATTGGACAAAGGTCCAAAGCAGAACTCTCAAGAACTAAAATTTCCAGAAACTTCGTGTTTATGCAGGAAGAATAGCTCAAACATTATTGACCTAATGGCATAAAAAGTGCACAGGTAGAAAAAAAGTAGAGGGAAAAATGATGAAATATTTATGTTGAAAACTGACAGAAAACTTCTTATTTTGAAGAATAAGAAAATGAGCTAAAGACAAAATTGAAATTCTGGAATGTTGCAGCTAATTTGTTGGCCCATTTGCTTTTAATTCTATGATTTCAATCCGTCTTTTTCTTTTTTTTTTCCCTTTTACTTTTCCACTCAAAATGTTTCTTTTCTCAAAATTAGTTTTTCTCCAAATAAAACATATTCCTTCAGCACATTTCAATTTCTTTTTGTATTTGCATTTCCCACGTAAAATTGTTCATTTAATATTTTAAGTTGCTTTCTGATATGTAATTGTTAAATCTTTTCTCTCAGAATACTAGATTTGGAAGTCAACAACGAGGTACATAATGAGGACAGGAAATTCACCTACCTCATAAGTGTAGAGTTAATACTTCTCCTTCTTTTTTTCTGAATATCGCATACTTGGCAAATGTCTGAAAGACTCATTTGCCCAATTTGAAAATCAAGAAGGTAATTTGCTACATGAACCAAAGTGCACCAGACAAAATGAAGGACTGCAATTGCAAGCTAACCTCTTTTGTAAAGTATTTCTACTTTATAAAAAAACAAAACAAAACAAAACAAACAAACAAACAAACTATGCTGTGTCTTCAGCTGTGTAACTGTAAGAATTTTTATCTTTTTCTTTCTCCTTGTTGAGTAACATCTACAATTAATGAGCATGTTTTCCAAGACAGGAGTGGTGTTCATACCTAGTTTTGCAGCAAATTATTCAATGTAGAGTGAAAAACAACATTTGTTATTTGTCAAATTTCTAGTTTATATTAGTCTTGAAATCTGCAATAAAATGCAAATCTGAATTATGAAGCAGAAAGCTAAACCAGCTTTATTGAAAAATAAAAATGGATTCAAAAATTTCATCAGTAGTGTTCTGATACTGGTGGACTATGATTACTTCATCTGGAGGTGGAACCGTGAACTAAGTATGGCTATTTAAAATGAAGTAGTTGAAGGATCATTTTGCATCTCTACATATGAAGTGACATGAAGCACACACAAATCTAGTACTTCTTTGTGCAGAGAACATTTAAAATCTAGTGGCCCTGCTGAGCTTACAGGCTGATAACTGAATAATTCACTGACCTGCCTTTTTGCAGTGACCAGCTGGGTAATTTTTCTTCCCTTTCATATTGTTGTGTATTCTGTATCTCTCAAATGAGGTAACCAAACTACAGTATGTTTTCCAGGGACAAGTTTCTCCAGACAATTCTTTCTTAATCTCACCAGTTTTCCCTGCCTCTTGTGCTATCAGTGGGTCAAAAAGCATGCTATATTCCTTTGAGGTGCATTGAAGCTGTGTCCTGATTAAGAAAACACATATTTATAATAAAACTTACAACAACAAAATTTGAAGCTGATCATTCTCTTTTCCATGCTCTAATTCCTAGCATAGACATAGTCCAGCCAAAGTAGAAGGAATGATGTTGTTGTATTTTGCTTTGGTCATATCTCATTTATGTCATTTTTGATTGGCCAAATATAAATGAATCAGACATGTTTTAATAATATAGCAAGCCTGATGTGTTTGCTGCTGTAAAACAAACAAATCTTTATTTTCATGCCCTTGAAAGCAGAAAGACATAAAAAAAATCAGACTATATTTGGCTGACTTAATTGCACATCAACAAAGTGGAATGGAATACTTGGGGAAAGTTGAACTTCTACTGCCATATCACCAAATGCACCTCTGACATTGTGGGTCAACATAATAAAGCAGGAGGCATTACTTTTGGAGTAACCTATGTACTTTCTGAGAAAGTGAGAACTTAGATAATTTCCAAGAGGATCTGGATGTTTCTATTTGAGAGTTGTTTCTTGGACTAATTCTGAAGTTCACAATGACTGAGAGAATGGAATGAAGGTTGAAAGTAGAAGGAATGAAAAATCAATTTCTTTACATTTTATCTAAAATGAAAGTAAAAATGCAGAACAGTTGAGAACTGTGTTTGAACAAGTCAGACTCCATAATAAGTCATGCAAAATGTTTTGTTTTCTAGACATGGAAAATAGATATGCAACTATGTAAAGCAGTAGTAGTTGTAATTAAACTTTTTTAAAAGCAAATACTTATCAGCCATGCTTTCCTTCATTTTCCAACTATGTATCTGAAAGGGACACAGCACAATTCTAAAAATGTTACTGATACCAATGATGTGCTGTATTTTAACAAATCTGCTCTTTTTCCTATTTAATTTCAAAGGAATCTGATTTCAGTCTTGATCTTGTTCTGTAAGGTTGGTGTCAGGCTGAACTGTGCCTTTTTTTTTTTTTTTCTGATGCTGCTAAGCTCATCCTTCCAACATCACTGCTTTTTTTTTGGCTATGGTTATCTTGAGATTTAGTTTGAAAAACGGCTGCCAACAAGAAGGTTACAAAAGGCTAATTTAACATGAAAATAACAGAGTTCACTTCTAGAAGAAATTTTCTCTAAGTTTGTTTTTGTTTGTTCCTTTATATTTTAAGTGAGTTTTGAAAAAATAAATAAAGGAAGAAGCAAGCATACAGCGCTTAATTCTCCATATCATCTTACTTCACTTTCAAATCTATTCTAAATTTGCGGAACAATTTCTAATCTTTATTCATATCTTCCTGATCTTGAAAGGATCAGAAAAAGAAAGTAAGAAAAATAACACATATTGAACCTCTATTATCAATGGAATTAAAAGTAATGAATTACAAACTAATGAAAACTAGAGCAAAAATGCATTATAATGACAGAAAGCTACCTTAAATCTGAGATATTCACTCAGTTCCCCGGTTAAAACTTCCTCTTTCCTGTCCAGTATAAATTACAAGGGATGCCTTGAAAGTAATACCTCCTATTTTATTATGTTGGTCAACAATATCAGAGATGAATGTTGGCTGTACGGCAGTAGAAGTTGACCCTATCTGCCAACATTCCATTACATTTGGTTGCTGTGTTAGATGGCAGCAGAGGGGCAGTCTGACAGATGGCATCTGACATGGAAGTGTGTATTACAAAGGAGTGTGTTCTCTGTATCTGTTGTAGTTTCCATGGAAATAAATAGAAGGCATTACTTTCAGAGTGACATACATAAGGAAAGGATAATTCTTGTGCATATACTGATTATAACTAAAATTTGAATTATTATTTTTTTTTAATATGAACTATAAAAGTTAACTAAATGATGTCTTGTGTCTTCTTTTACCCTGACAATATTCTAATTTGTAAGGTAATACTTTTTATTTTTTTTTCTTTAAAAATAATCAGTGTTCTACTTCCTGAAAACTAGCTACTAAATAGAACTTTTGACACATTATTCTTCATTCATGGTCAATATACTTTTTACTCAACAGAAGTATTTTGGCAAATCTCACATAGAAGACTTAATATCAGATCTACTCATTTACATGTTTAAAAGTCTGTGTAGAGGTGTTTTTCCAAAATCATTCTGCTTCCATTGATTTCTATTCTGTTTTATTCTATTCAAAAATGAGTGTATGCCATTAAAAGTGAAACCTTGAAAAAATAAATCACCAATATGAGTTTAATTAGAAGTAATTGCTCACAAGCAAGGATACAAGTGAGGATTTGTGTAGAGCTTCTTTCAATGTAAACTCAGAGTCATACCTAATTTCAGTATCAGTAGGAGCAGGAAAAATGTTCACTGACTTCAGGATTTCATTGCTGTTGGAGGTATTTTAGAGTATATATGATGGAAAATGTTTAGTTTAAGATGGAGGAAGTCTTACTCACCACATTTGCATATATAGAACATATGTTTACGTATGTCTGTGTAGACTTTTCTGTTTTTACAGCCAACAAGTATCTCAAATATATTTAATTTTAAGCACAAAATTATTCTTTTCTATTTTAGAAGTACTGCTGATTTACAAAAGAAAAAAGCCCTCAAGATGAAGATATCCAATATTAAAACTTTTTTAGTATTTCCCTCTGCAGTCAATAAGTTCCTATTAAATATTATTTGTCTGAAAAGTGTTAATTTTAATGAAGTTACCCTTCAAAGCTGAACCATTATCCAAAAACTACTTTTCTTTTCCTCACTCTTCAGAGCTTTCAACAGCTTTTCTGATGCAAGAAAAAAAATCAACTACAACAGCAGCAAAGCAACAATCCTAATGTTCACAGGAGCAATAGTCTGTAAAAGCTTAATTGTCTGAATATTAATGCTTTTAAATACATGTACACCACGTATTTCTTTCCCTCTCAACTAACCAGGAAAAAGCCACTTAGAACTCAGCTGGAATGAAATATGAGTGTTAGAAAGATGAACAAAGAATTAAAAAAAAAAAAAAAAAAGCCAAAGCAAACCATGCTGATTCATTTTCATGTAGCTCACCTTATTTACTCACCTTATTTACTCACAGATGTAAGATTTTTTTTTCAAAAAAATCCACTTTCTTATTTTACCTAACATGTTAAAATAATCTTTTTCTTTATGTCATATACTCCTTTTTACACTGATATTTTTTCTCCAATTCCATGGCTCACTTATGCAGCTATACACTATGCATTGTTGAAATTTATACATAGGCAAACTCTTTGCAGTATTAAAACCAATGAATAGTTAAACTATTGCTAAAATAATGAAAATTTTCTCTTTCTTGAAAATACTTCAAAACAGATGGATGCTGGATGCTTGGCTGCTTTATGCCATGCTTCCCTTAGGAAATTAAAATAAAAAAGGATAAAGCCATTAAAAAGAATGTCCTGCTGCTTAAATTACAGTTTAAAGTCTTGTGTTGGCATAAAAAGTAGAATAATAGTAATTGGAAACATTGATGTAAAAATGGGCACTTCTTTGTGTGATTATACATTCAATGCCTACAAACATTTGTGCTTCTGCATATGCAAAGATGTATTTTACTTATCACTGTGATTTAATTCCCCACTTCCACCACTAGTATTAGTACTGCTCTCACTCTGAGAGCTTTATTCTTTACTCCAACCTTTAATGACTCACACTGCAGGCTAACTAAGCAGTCATCACACAAACCTGAACACCAGCACCAACCTGTGCTCCTATCAGTCTTCCAAGTGCAAATTAGGTGGAGGTTCTGAAAATGAAAATCAATATGTGAAGCTACAAAACATTATAAATCACCTAAACTTAAGTAGGCATTTCAGGATCCCTCATTTCAGTGTTCTTTTCAATATTTTCAACCTATTATTGTGTGTTCCATATGTATTTATTCCCCAGTTTGTTTTTTTGTTTTGTTTTTTTTTTGTTTTTTTGTTTGTTTTTTGTTTTTTTTTTTTTTCTTTATGGATTCTTAAAATATTTTTAATAGATTCTACTTTTCAATTTATTTATTTTTTCCAAATCTGTGTGGGTTCTAAAGTGCTAGAAGTAATTGTGTATTGCTAACTTGTTAATACTTATACTCAATATGTAGAATTGCACTGTGTCAGACATCTGTTGTGAGATACTTCATGGATATTTCTTTTTCCTTTATGTATAATGATTTTTTTTTTTTTTATGTTATCTTATTATTGGCTATCTGTAGCAGTTCTGTATGAAATCTCTTAATTCTTGATTGTCTAAGAGTGTGAATATATTTGCTTGCACTTTTACCACGCTTTTTTTTTTTTTTTTTTTGGCATTTCAGTCACAATCAGCATTTTTTCCTCAGGAAGTTTTAATCCTTTCCATTTCCAAAACACTCATTTATTCTGAATATTTACTTCAGTCTATATAGTCTCCGTCATTAAGGTCACAAATGCTGATAGGAGTATCATAGAATTTGTAAAGTATTTTAAATTGTATTTTCTTAAATGGTGTTAGTTAAATTATGCAAAACTTCTCAGGGTCAGGATGGCTTTTCATTAAATTATCTCCTAAGTTTTTAGCAAGATTTCTTTGTATTGAAATATAAGTCTTTTTCATTCTGGAAAAAAGATTTAGTAACTCTGCTCCATAACTGCTTTTTTTTTTAATAAATCCTAGTATTCCTGATATTATAATAATAATATACACTGACAGTATTATCTTGGCTCTGAAGGTCAGATAGATTTTGAAGCAGACACTGGGAAATGTACATTCAGGAATTTGATAAACCTAGAGGTAATTAACTATTTGGAGTTCTAAATTTTGGCCTTCTCTACTTTGGCAATCTCTGAGATATTTTTGTTTGGAGATATATTGCTCTTTGATGTTTCTTTCTTAAGACAGAAATCAATAATACAAATAAACAGTCTTTATGCATCTTATACATCCACTTTTTTAGTTACTTCCAGGTTCACAGCTGCACTTTCAATATCTTACCTATGCTGCCTCTGCTTAATTGCCTTATGTGAAAATACCTATTTTCAAGTATGTGTACATGCATCTGATTTAGATTCTGCTTAATGCAGAAATATCTCACTGGAGAGAACAGAAAATAAATGTATTTGGATGTAAGGTATAGTTGTATATACAATATAAAAAAATTTTATGGACCATTAGTTTGTAACTGCCCTATGTGGTTCATTAATCTTTAAATTGCTGTAAGTGCAATTCACAGAGGTAGAGGAAATACCAAAAGATAATTTCAAGCTGGCTTTGCTCTTAAGTGGTGCAACTGGAACAAATGAATTATTTAAACTGTAAAAATATCTCTGCTAACAACAGATACTAAGATATCATGACTACTAAGTTCATAATAATAGTAAGACTATCAGGGATCTTACCAAGTGTTTAATAGATCAGATCTTGAAAATCTGTACCTTAAATTTTTATAATACATGTGTCATTCATTTATCAGTATATTTTTGATTCAAAATTAGTACACAGCTAAGTAATACCTAACAAATATCAATTGCTCTGTTTTGTTTATTCTCCTGCGTTCTCATAACAGAAGCCAGAAAGAGAAGTGTGACATGCCTTGAACATGCTTGCAGAGAGAATTCACAATAGTAGTTATATTAGAAAATAGACATTTGTCTCGCTCCAATTTATAGGAGGGAGAGGAGGTTCTTTTATTATCTATATACCCGGCGTGAGATTAAGAAGCAACGGTTCAAATGTTGGTCCAACCAGTTTATTACAAATCTTAATCAGGGGAAATGGGGAAGGGGAGAACGGACACTATTATGAATTAGGGTAATGGGGGAAGGGAAGGAGGGCGATAGAAAAGATAGAAAAGAAGAAGCAAGGAGTTTTTATAGGCAGCAAGAGGGAGATAGTCACCACCATGGATCCAGCGAGGTTCGTAGTTCAGTCTTTGATCTTCAGTAGCGGTGGGTCGTCGGGCATTGTTGTTCTATTGACAACGAAGGACGACCATGACCATGGTGATGATGGCCCTTTTTCAATGCTTCAAAGTGGTTGAGTCAGCTCTTTTTGGAGTGACAGCTCAAATCCAAAGTGGTTGAATCAGCTCTCCTTTGAGTGACAGCTCAAACCCAAGGTGGTTGAGTCAGTTCTCCTTGCGGTGGCAGCTTCTGGCTCTGGGATCTCAGCAGGAACCTCCTTCGTTCTTATCTTTCTGGCCTTGCCAGCAGATAAGAGGAAGCAGAGAGGCACCAACTTGCATCTTGCCTTCGCAAGATACAATGGTATCATCCCCCAGCCTTCCATACTTAGCTGGAGCGGTTTGGCCACAGGCCAGATCTTCCACCAGTGAACACTCCTGAGCACTCTCTTCCGCTCTTCTACAGAGCAAGCAGCTCTGGGGGAAGGGGCTTGCAAATGTTCCCAAAGCGATATCGATTGTCACAGAGTTAGCACCCATCAGCTGCCTCCTTGACAAGTCACTCAGAGTCTTATCACAAGAAAAACCTCAGGAAGCAAGTTTTGAGCCAAAAAAAACCTAAGGATTCTCACAACATTCCAAATAATCTAACTTACAAATGTCTTTTGGAATAAGAACAATATAGAAAACAAAATATTATTTATAAAATTCAAAGAGGATTGATTTAAAAACATAAACGATTTAACAAATCATAACAAAAAGAAAACAAAGGATTAATACTTTATAATATCAAGACATATAAAAGAGAAGAACATTTAGTTTCCTCCAATATGCTTTCCATACTTCTTTCAATCTGTCAGATTTCCATAATATCAGATTGATATCAGAGAATTCGCAAGCAATTCAAGTCATATTCCAAAGTGAGAGAAATGCAGTTACTTAGATATCAGCCTTTCAGAAAAGTTCCAACAACTTGATTTCAAATATTCTCTTCTTCTCACCTTTATGAAGCACATATCTACAAAAATATATCAGAGTACAGTAAGTTCTGCATGATATGATTTCAATCCTAATTCTTTAGTGCCAGTTTAGTAAAAGATACCATAATACAACATTTATAGGTAAACAGAGCATTTTCACTTCATCCTTTCTACTGAATGCTTTCATGAATTTGTATTAGCAGTATTATTACACAAGAGAGAAAAGTAATTCTTCAACTGTGGTTCCGAGGCAATGGCTGAGTATCCCCTGGATGTCAGTGTTATCCTTTGAACTCAGAGCTTGTGGACAAGAGAGGAGCAGAGATGATTAATATTTCTGGTCACTGCTTTAATGAAGCATCCTTCACGTTCATTTTCAAGGCCCAAACTCTCTGTGTTTCTGGATTGAGTTTGCAGTAAAATTTAGCTGAAGATATGTCCTAGAATGACCTGGATAATTGCCCTCTGTTAATGTACGAAGATTATGACTTAATAATAATAATAATAATAATAATAAAAAATCAGTAAGATTTAGCTGAGGTTACTAGAAGAAACACTCAGAGGTAGAAAACTTTGTTGTACAATTAGTAAACAAGCTGAAGAATGTTTCACTTGGGAATGAATTTGCAACACCGAAGGTGCATTTGTGTTACTGTTACTTCACCCTAAAGCAGCTTTCAGCCCCTTGTTTTGTATAGGTAGGCAGAAAGGGAAGAGAAAGTAAGTTGCAGCAATGTACCTTGTTTATTCCTGGAAATCTCAAGATGTTTTTCATTTCTAACAGGGCTTCCACAATTGCATCCAGTCTACACGGCTGACTGAAGAAGATGGAAATCAAAGCAATCATTAGCTGGTCTAAATCCATCAGTTGGAGAGGTGATACATGAGGTAGATACCTGGATTTATACTTGACAAGCAAGGTATTTGCTGCTGTACTCCTGAAATAAGTTGTCATACTGACAAGCATATTTGTCATTGATTTTTATTTCAGAAAGAAACATAGTCTTGGCCTCCATGTGTGTAAAGCCATGAAATCACAGCCACAAGGCTGTGCAGCATTTTGATATCATATATAGTGAACTACTATTTGAACCTCAGAAATTAGGTTCCGTTTATATCACTATGCATACAGATAAGCACAGCTTAAAAGAAACACGTACACCAATCACCTGCAATACTCCAAAATCACTTATCTGCTTTGAAATAAGATATTCATCTACCACCCAGTAGTCTTCAAGCTTGAATACAGATTCTGGATTAAAACTGACACTGAAACACATGAAAAAAACCCATTTCTATCTATGAAACCAACCCAATTTTAAACATGATACAAGTGATAGCAGCTACCATCTTCTGTAGCTTTGAAACAGCTTAATGTTATTATAAATATAAGTGAGAGGATTTATGAAACAAAAAAAAAAAAAAAAAAAAAAAAACACTGTGAGGAAATATATTCTGCTTCTAGAACTCCTTCAGGCTGACAGTACAAATTGACAGTGGGGTCACAGGGAGATGGAGCAGCATTTGCTTTTCCTTGGGTCATCCCCTGGTGTACAAGAGAGAATGTGGAGACTGAGAAAATCACCTCCTGCAATATGAAAAATTCTGCTGAGATATTAAAAAAAAAAAATAAAAATAAAATACAAGCGTGTTAAGAACAGCTACCAGGATTGCTTTTATGTGTATTTAGTAACAGCTGCTCTGTAGAAAGCAAAAGGAAAGCTGGTGAGAAAAAGAGACAGTCCAATCATTTCATCAGTGTCAGATAATTTACAAAGTATATTGAAAATATATATCCAGAATATGAACATCTATACTGCTAAAACAGTAGTCCATGGAACCATTGCTAGGATGTACTTATGCTGGAAAAATAAACAGAACTGCAAATGGGGATGATGTTCCTTCCAGTCCTTTCCAAGGCGTTGCCTCATTTGTACCTGTAGATAAGACTCATAGCACCTACAGAAGAGGCAGCAGATGATATGGCAAAATATGTGATGACCACAGTCATCTTTTTAAGGCATTTTTAAGTTCATACCAAACTGTTGGCAGTTATGAGGACATACCAGTTTTCTGGCAAATCACAAGTAACTGCATTCATTGCTTCCAGAGAAAACAAATCTAATTGTCCTAAATGAATTTGGAAAAAAAAAAAAAAAAAAAAAAAAAAAAAATTGCATGGAGGATGCCATTCCCGTAGAGAGGGCTGGCTATCAGCACCTAAAAGCCACTGCTCTTTGTTTCAGATGCACAACACTCTGTTCTGCAGGGTTTTTGATCACCTGTACTGCAAAACCCCCTTATGTCAATAAAATTTTGAAGTGGATTCCAAACAAGACAGCTTTTGAAGCCAGTGTCTTTGTCCTGGACCACTGATATGTTAGTAATCTTTACAGCATCCTGCAGTTCCTAGAAGAAGTCCATGTTCTGCAGGCAATACTATCCACAGTAGATAATGGGCTCCCAGTTGCACCCTAAAGGAGTACTAAGAACTGGCCAGGGTAGCATTAAAAACTGCCTGTTGCATGAATATTAGCAGCGAAGGTGAGAAAAGTGCCAGAAGTATCACCCCCAGTGTGCTACAAAAGGAGATAAATAGGTAATAACAAGGGCAGTATGTTCTAACTATGTTGCACACAGAGCACAAAATCTGTACAAGGTGCAACTTTGTGGCCGCATAGATACAAAGTCTATGCAATATTCACCAAGCCATAAATACAGCCAGCCTTCTTTGGAGAAAAGCATGGTGACAGGGATCTTCTGAAAGTGAATTCAGGATACCCCTTTGATCTTAGGAGGCATAGTTTATTAATCAGTATATGCCAAGCCAGAGCTTCCTTTGCTGGAAACAGTAAATATGAACAAAGGCATAATTATGTAAGGAATATTTTTAGTTAATATAAATTGTTCTGGGGACAAGGTGCTTCTCTGATTTTTGCTGAAAACAGTTACAGGCCCACCAAGAGTTGGATGAGAGAAAAATATATGAAATTGTACTTAATAGTTAGGAGATTCACTAAAAAGCAGGAGAATCCTTAAATCAAGCTCATTCTCAGGAGTTCTTCAGAACTTTTGCTTAAAAGTTACATTAAACATACAGTTCAGGAAGTAGTCATATAATACCATATAATTCTCACTGCAGTCATCTCTTTTTTAAGCCTGATTTAACAATAAAACTTCTTGCTTCTAGGATTAGAAAGATCAAAAACATGGACAAAAATAAAACAAGAAAAATAGAAAAATCAACAAATCAAAACCATCAGAAGCACTATTTTAGAGAAATCTGAGGCATTTTCTGGCAACACCTTGAATGTCAGAGGGATTAGGACATTTGAGACAAACGCTCCCTGTTGGGTTATTTTAGGCAATGAACTGTTTGTTGAGTCTTTAGGTTTTTCTGATTTTTATTCTGAACTGATCAATCTATGTTTGTACTTTAAAGAGAGCTTAGCTGTTTTATTCAGAGCTACCAGAACCCTTATGCGATCCAGATGTTTCCTTAATAGGTACAGATCTGTGTCCTATAGCTAGGTAATGGTTTTATCGGTTCGTATCCATTATGTGATTTTTTAACAGAGATACACTAGCTTTTCCTTTCTGTATCATTCTTAATGCCAAAGTAAAATATTATGAAGTAATTACCTACTTTTTAAAAACATTTGCTTAGTCACGGTAGCACTTGCAGCAAGTATCAAGATAGAAACTTTAGATTTCATTTGAGTAAATTTATTTTAAAAATCTTTATGTTCTTAATTGTAAATGACACAGTCTGTGGTGGTACTACAATGTTCCTGGACTGTTCTCTCTTTCTGGATATTTTGTTTTCTGCTCTCTGCTTCCCTTTTTTTCTTTATAATTTATCTTGGAGTTGTTTGTTTGTTTTTTCTTTAACAGAGGTGATTATTTTAGTGAAGCAGTCTTTCATGAGGATAAAATCATGTGAGCTTTTGACATTTTGTAAAATATTCTTAAACAATTCCTAATCATCATTCATGTACTAAGGTTTCAGCATTTCCTCCCACTTAACTTTGCGCATAACTGTTTTCAACTATGTGAAATTGCCCTTTTCAAAGAATTGGGTCTGTGTTCAAACTGGTCAGAATATTACTTTGCTACTATTCATTTTCAGTCTGAACTCACTCTACTGTCTCAGAAAGATTGCCCTTTAGCAGAAATTGAAGCTGTAGAAAGTGAGCTAGTGCTCTTTAGAATGACGTAATGTGCCATATTTCATATGCTGTGATCATAGTGCAAGTCACTACTGAGGGGCTTGTTTTTCCAGTCATCACAGAAGAGCATTGCACTCAATCGTAAGTTAACAGTTTGTTTGGGATAAATATAATGGCAAAAGGAGTAGATTTGAACACACATAATACACAATTTTGAACGTAAAATGTGCAGTTCAAAAATCCTTGTTCAAAGTGTGCAGACCTTTCTGTTTTTAAATTAACTGATGTTTGACCCATACTATTGAGCTTTGACACTGTCAAACTCATTAGGTTTTTCTTTTTAAATACACGGAGTTCTTAGGCTTAGGAGAGCCTATGGAGTGGGAAATATATGTCCATAAGACAAAATTAATTAATTAATTAATTAACCCATTCATTCAAATATTTAAATTTAGTTTTCTTAGCACTGTATTTACTTTAGAATTTCACCTTACCACCCTATAGCTCACTATACAGTTTAAATAAGAAATAATTTGAGAACTTGACTCCTTTTATTTCCATGCTGCTGTTTTTCTTTTAGTAATTGAATGATGTCAGTGCAAGAGGATTTAACTCTTTTGTTTAGAGCAAAAATAAAATAGAATAGTTTCAGAACAAAACTTTATTGTGCAAGTGGAAAAGTTATGCTTCATAATTTTTATTGTATACAAAAAGAGAGAAGCTGCTGTTATGTTTTCTTTTTGTCTGAGTGAGATCAAGACCAAAGTACAATACCTTTGAATATATGTGCGCTAACTTCTTCTATCTCATGGACTTCTTCAGATAAGCCAGGGAAATCAAACTTAAGTTTCCAAGTGATTACATAAAATCATGTATTTCTGGTCTAAATTCCTGAGTAACAATTAAGAGAAAATGTTTTCTTAAACAGCTTATGTTCTATCAGAGCTTTTCTTTTAGGAGGATGATCAAGAATTTTTTTTTAATTGTGGAATCCAGTCAGAGAAATGCAGCAGGCTTCTGAATGATAAGTTGCTCCTGCTGTATATAAGATATTTGACCCATGGTGAGATGGGGCTTTGCTCTTGCTATATATAAGATCTCTGAGCCATGCACAGATACCACAGAGTTAACAGATTTATAACTCAATGAGCTTTACTCTGTGCAACTTTTCTTATATTTTCAAGATGGTAATAATAATGATCTGTAAGCCTTGTGACTAGACCTTTAAAATGTCTTGCTCAGAAGCATGGAATTTGTTTCAGAAGACCAAAGTAAATAAATAAATCTCAATTGTGTTTCCTTTAATGTGGTACAACTCCCAGCCCTAACAACTCAGAAGAACTATTTACTCAAAGTGGTAAATTAGTAAGATATCTACATGTTATTTTATATGATACTAATATTTATTTTCCAGCAAATATAAATCAATGACACTTCCCTTTTCCAGCCTATTTCTTCCTTCCTATACTGAATGTCAATATCCATTAAGGCCAGCAAAGGGAAAATCCAAATCATATCTCCTTATAGAAGCTCCTCTAGAAGCTATGTCTCCCTCCTGGTAACATCTTGAAAAAATGCACTCTACTTTTCTTGCACAAAGGTATGTAACATGCTACATTCCTTTGTTCTCTCTCTGGCCAACCCCCGCTCCTTCTGTTTGGACAACTGCAAACTCCTGGGACCTTCTGCTGATGATGCAATGCAGTTGTTCTCAGACCTCTTACAGAGGCAGTAACGAACAGCTCCTACTGTACTACGTTGCTTTGTCCGCCAAGACTCACATCTTCTCCCTCTGCTTCTCTTATGGGTATTTCTTCATTGTGGCATTATTATTCCAACATCTAGAGCCACTGATGTTGTCCTATTCCTTCTGCCACTCTCAGGGCATAAAGAGCAGCTCATATCTTTGCTTAGGAATCCTACAGTTTTTAGGTTAAAATAAAAAGCATACCCTTACGATTAATTTAAGTTTGAATCTTAAATCTCTAGCAACTCAAATAGCAAAGATACAATTAATTATATACAGTTAATGATGAATTCTTACATATCTATTTTTGCACTTACCCTTTAATTGGGGCAGGGAATCTGTCAACCTCTGGCCACATGTTTAAGTACAACATTTGATCGTCATTCTGATGAGAAAGTTCTTCAAACTTGATAAAGAGATTATTTTAAATATGGAAACTGTTCCACTGTTTTGTTCTTGTTCAGCCTCAGAAAATGGTAAGACTAGTACTCTTGACATAGAAATCTCATTGGAAACAAACTTCAATTTCCCCCATCAAAAAGTGCACTGAAAATATAGATCTAATTTAGCAGGCCATATGTTTATTATTCAATAAACATCAAACTCGGAATCAAATTAAAAATAACAGGAAAATAAAGGGTAATTGAATGGAAGAAGATAAGAAAGCTTTACAAACAACAGTCTCTAAAGATTACATGCTTCTGAAGGCTTATGAGTGAAAATCTGTTGTCCTACTGATTAAACCACAAAGCAAATTGGCTCGAAAAGCTACACTCACAGTCATCAACTCACTTTTATCTTCAAACTTGTATAGATGAAAATGTTTGAGGATGGGATTTTCTTTTTTCTGTTCACACACTTTCCAAAGCATGGTGACTGCTAAGAAGCTTCACCTGAAATCAAAATCTCATATTTCAGTTAGTACTGGCTGAGAGATAGGATTTACTGACAATCAGCCAAAGGCAAACTGTGACTGGATTCAGATCCTAGGCTTATGTCCTCATTGGAAACTCTTAAATGATAGTTAACTAAGTATAATATTAAATTGAGACTAAATAAAATGAATATTAAAGGACTTTTAACTTGGGTAGAGGAGTTCTATTTCATATAACATTTATCATAAAAACAAAAGAAAAAAAAAGAAAAAAAAAATGAAATTACCCAGAGGAACAGTAAATACGGAGACATGTTGCTTCTCTTTCCATCTTCCACATATTCTTCCCAAGCCATGATTATTAATCAAGAAAATTCCTAGTACCACATAATGTAGAAGAAAGTGGATAGAATTTTTCCCTGCCGCTCTGTAGAAATGTTTAGGTTTTGACAACAAATATTTTTAAGTTGCTGAAGCTATTTTTTTTTAATATAAACTCAGGGATCTTTATATAATTTGAAACAAATTTCAAAAGTTGTTTGAAAGGCAAACTTTACTACATTGATTTATAACACAATTCCAAGCTTGTTCATTATTAATTATAAAAGATCATAACTTCAAAATAAAAGGAAACCTGTACCAAAAGCTGGGAAATGCTCAGTATAGCTCATTAAAAGAACTCAGCCACTAACTAGTGACTTTCTCAAAAAGTGTGATTTCAAAGCAACAGTAGCAATATTGCAAGTGAAAAAGATCCAATTAGACCAAATATGTTCATTTATTTAAACAAAACAAAACAAAACAAAAAACCCAAAACAACCAAACAAGAAACCAAAAAACTATGTATTTACTGAAACTGTTTACTATTTCAGTAATTTCCCTCACTCTAGTACTTTATTGTTAATTTTCAATTGTCAATCTAGTACTTTGTTATAAATTGTAATTAATAACAAAAACTATATCCTTCATAACTATTCATCTCAATTTTTTTCCCTAATCAGATCCATTTAAGAGAAGATATGAATGACAGTATTTTACTCCAATGAGATAAATGTGAATAGTTTCATTTTCCATAAAATATTTCTGAGAAATTTTGGCATGGAAAGGCTTAGTTTGAATCTAGGAATTGACATAGAACTATGCTTGCCTTTCCAAGCTCTGTTTCATCTTTTTTTTCTGTCATGTTTTAACCTTCTACAGTACAATTACTTCATATTTTTCACAAATTTAATTGCTTGCCTCCTCAAAACTCAGCAGTACTCTTTTGCTTATGTTAAGCCTGTCAAACATTTTGTCTTTCCCCATAAAAGCTGGGTCTAAAGGTGGTCCCTCACAGTAATTTCCACAGGTGTTACTTCCCTGACTCTAGAGAGCACCTTAAGTTCTGGCAATCTGCAGGAGGGCCAATACAGAGAGTGTGCACCTCTGACAGATTCAGTCAGTATACATTCTTTGGGTGTGCTCATTCTCTATGAATTCTCTGGGACCTAGACCTTATACAAAATCAATTTCATATTTTTCTTTACTTACATCAAGGGCCCCAGATTTCCTATAGTCGCATGAATCAATGAAGAGAGCTTTTTGATAGCAGTACAAGGATAATGGTAAATAAAACTCAAACTTTCATAGAGGGTTCTTCCTACTAGTGGGAGAATATAATATGCATTCGTGGTGTCATAATATCCATTTCATCATGTGATTACTGTAGAGGGATTTATTAAGTGAAATTTTAGTCTTTTAGAATTTACAGTTTTAGAATTTAAATTTTCTTTCAAATAATGGTGACTTCAGACAAGACTAAGAATTTGACCATTTGCATTTAGTTTTTCATTTTAGTTAGTGATTTTAGTTTTTATTTTATTTAGTGATTTTAAGATGTAGCAGGCATACCACCTCCACTGATAGAGATTTTTGTGAGTGTGCCATGCAGTCTCCTGGTGAAAAAGCATAGTTAAAGGTGATGTCTATGTTGAAAAATAGTGTTTTATAGTTGACAATTTGCTCTATCAAATAATGGTATTGTGCTCTTTTTATCTATTGTATTTTCCATGGAAATCAATAGGAGGCAATATTTTGGAGCAACCCAAGTAGTTATGAAAGAAAAACATGTATAGTATTTTCCTTCATACAATAATAATAAATTTTCCTTGCTAGATATTTAATGTCTCTGAAGCATGGATTCATATTTGTGGTTTGCCAGACTTTAACTGAGTGCGTTGAAGGACTTCAAATATATTTTTTTTCTTTCCAAATAAATGAGAAAATGATGCTATTTTTAATTTAAGATGTTCACCTATGTTCTGCAGGCCATCATGGGAGAGTGTGGTGAAAGATATGCACACAGGTGCTGCAGATCACACTATTTATAGACTTTGATTTAAACATAGAAATAAAGTATGTGTACCATGTTTGGCTACACAATAACTGCATAATTTCTATTCACTAATAAAAGTCTATTTTCTGCCTGAAAGACTGTTAGCTGCCCAAATCACCAAAAATGTTCCTGCCAGCATGGAAATGACTGGAATATTAATAGCTCTAGAAGAAGTTTTTCAATTTTAGTATTTTATCTTTCCATATTGCTGAGATGTTTTCAAAATCATTCAGAATACAAGCGAAAATCTTTTTTTTCTAAAAGACCAGCACTGGGGAGAGTGAGTGCATCAACTTATTTTTCCCATGAAGGTGCATCTATTATTTGTTACTTTCTCAAAATCTTCGTTGTAGTTTCCATCTACAGCTGGAACTGATCTACTGTAGGAGTAGTTTCCATCCTCATTTCCTCTTCATTTTTCTTAACCTTTTCTTAGTGAAGTTTTCTAGACACCAGTGTAATCTGAAGTGCAGAATTATGGTAGCTTCTATGCCAGATGTTCACTCTCGAGCTCTTTTGCTTCTATCATAGTGGACCATTGGCTCTGATTATATATGCACTGTCCAACGACTTATTTTCAAGTACAATATTTTTAAAGGAGTTACTGGAAACTATATGAAATCTGTTATATAAGCAATTAAAAAAGAAAGAAAATAACCACTGTTAAAACTAAACAATATTCAAATGAGTGAACTTAAGTTTTCCTTTTTTTTCATGAAAAACTAGTGCTTGTTTAGTATCAATAGTTGTATGATTTACTTGAAGGAAAAAAAAAAAAAAAAAAAAAGGGAAATCAAGTATTAGTGACCCATTTTGCTTGCCTCAGGCTAAAGAAAAGTATGCAATCTGAAGACCAGCATCAAAAAGTGCCTGTGCAGAAGACAAGACAAGCAAAATGACATGAAGTACATCCTTAGATTCCATTGAATTTCTCTCTTTTTCCTATTTTGTCTTTCCCAAATAATCTCATATTAGTATGCTATCTCCTACATATCTTGATTTAAGACAATTTATTTCCTACAAGAATATCTTTCCAAACTTAGTTTCAGAGAAAGAAATTGGTTTCAGTGAGACAGAGATACCCTTCATATTTTAAATACTTATTGAAATGTCATAAAAAAATTATTTATCAGTCAGAACAGCAATAATTTTTACAACTGGAAAAAAGTGAAATTTTGAAGTAATTTAATTGTGTGATATTATTTCTTGCTTTCTTCTGTTGCAATTAAAAGCAAGTGGAGAGCAGCACCCTAATCTGATGCTTACCAAGGAGTACTAAAAATAAAAAAAAAAGAAAAAAAACTGCTTACAGATTAATTCTTCAAAGTTAAAAATAAAGATGTTTTCTGCCATTCTGATGCCAGAATTTTTATTTTATTTTTTTCACTCCTTGCAGCCTGTGAAAGACACAAGGCAGAATCAATTTAATGCAAAGTAGTAAGTATTATTTAAAACTAGAAGCAACATTTGACCTAGAATTTCATTCAAGACATCCTCTGGATAAGGCAGCTCACATTATATAAAGAACCAGAAGTCTTCAGAAAAATTATTGAAGACATCAAATAATGTTGAGGGTGTCGTACTATTAGATAGGTATTTTCAATTTACTGCAAATATAATCTCATACCCTCCATAATATTTATATATATACTCCAAAAGGTAAAACAGATTCCATTGTTATATAACACTTAAGCAGCAACAAAGTAAATGCTTTTTGTTCTGTTGTTTGTTTTTTAACTTTGTTCATAACCATTTTCAGCTTAGAGCAGGCAAAGCACCTGTTTGCATTATTTTACATTCTCATCTTTACTGAAAGCAAGCTTTTCCAGTCATTTCATTTAAACAATTAATCATTTCTAAATATATTTATGAATAACTCTAAATAATTTTGAGAACTGATCTAAATTAATCTGTTTAGTTTTTTGAGATGAAACGTTTACTCAGTGATAGTACCTTTCAGATTTTCATGTACATTTATGTAAATTCCTTTATAGACAACAAAAAAAAAAAAAAAAAAAAAAAAAAAATTGGAATGGAATCAAATACTTGCTATTAAATATGTCTTTAATATATCAATACTGTTTTTTTCTATACAAAAGTATGAATCAAGTAGAATATATCTATATCTAAGCCTGACAAATTATATATATATCAAATATATCTATATCTAAAATATATCTAAGCCTGACAAATTCATGAAAGTGTCAACTGTATCAGGAATAAAGTTCCTGTCATAGGCACAGTAATTAGCAATGATTTAAACTATTCAGGATAATAGAGGTGTGTAGAACTAATTTTGATAACCATAGTTTTCCATCTTTTTAGGGTATCAGTGGAGCTTCATTCCTTTGTAGTGTTCCAAGAACATTTAGACAGAGAGAAACAGCAGTGTCCCTAAAAAAAGCACCACATGGATGCAGTTACAAGACCTGCACAGCAATGAGTCTGTTTATGAGACAGTATAAATCAGCAACATTTTGCTAAGGTCAAAGTTGGTATAGCCACTTCTGTTAAAGGAAGAACAGAAATCGAAGCTATTAAAGAATGCTTTCACTACTGAGTGACTGGAAAAAGAAAATAAGCAAAACTAAAGTGCAGGGATTTTTCTTTTTTTCTAGTGGTACAGTATCTATCACTTTTCTGGGAACTATTGGAATATGAATAAGAAAAAAACCTTTTGCCTAAGAGGTTGGCTTCATAATGAAAACCGCAATAGCCTCCCCAGGTCTGATGAGACAGTAGATAATGCAATTGAATAGACAGTATCCTCAAGAATCCAAAGATTTTGGTTTATTTAAACTAAAACTAATATTCAGACCACTCTAACCCTAGCCTTAGATAATTTTTTTTTCAAATATGAATCAATTTATATGAAAGATTGAAAAGCAGAAAGGCAAATATAACCACACAATTAAAAAAATGATACTTTAATTTTTTTAAGATTCTTTGTTCTTTAGGGGATATGACACATTAAAGCTGAATAATTGAGGCTGGTAATACACTTTACATGTAGAAATTGAAAGCAATGTTTCCTATACTGTGAAGAAATTTCAGTTATCTAAAAGTTTCACCCAGGGCTCTGAAATGGCCACTTAATATTCAGTAAAGACTATAGCAAAGATTCCATGTAAAGAAGAAAAACCCCTAGGTTAGGGTTCTGTATTAAAACTGGGACACAACATTATTCTTGTTCTACTTTTTTTTTTTTCTTTTTTTTTTAATAGAGAAGAGAGGAACAACAAAGATGAATAAAAATGATCTGTGCAAATGTTCAAAAACAACCACTTCATTATAAGCTCAATACCAAGCTGCCTAAACTATAACAGAAGATGTTTTATAGGCTCTGAGGGCAATACAGGCCCACTATTCCTCTTCCCTGTTCCCTTAGGGAACCTCTGTTCTGCCCAACACTTTTCACCAGACCCAGGGCCATCAGCCTCTGCCCCAGCAAGGTCGCAGCAAGACCAGTTTTCAGATTCACAGAGCTCAGCCCTGCTTGTGAAAGGACCCTGTGCAGCTGTTCCACCTGTAAGTCCATGTCAAACAAGAGATGGTGCATGTACAAGCTTTTACAACATAATATTTCAGTTAATTTGGTATTCCCTTATGTCAAATACATTGTATAATTTCTCATATTTACTTTGCAGAATAATTTAATGAGCACAGTACAATGTACAGACATCTGAAATTGAAAAAAAAAAAAAAAAGAAAAGAAAAAGAAAAAAGTTTAATTGTACAAAAATCTGTTGTGTAAATAAAAAAAGCCCTAATTCTAATGCCACACTTGAAGGTAAAAACATGGGAATTGATGATCTAGAAGGAAGCATTCAAGATGTGATATCCCATCACAGAAACCACTCAAATAACCTTGCTACATTTCTCCAGAAGACTGGAATCACAGTGTATCTGAAGATGGCTTGGCAGATCTTGATGATGGTGTTTAAACTCTCCTAGGGTGAGAACTGTCACTACAACATTTGATGATGAAGATAGTTTAAAAACTACTTGTTCAAATGTATATGTAATCATAAGTTGCTGAGTTTGCCTCGGTTTTGGAGATGATGATGAAACACAGAGTCAGATATGGCAGCTTCAAAGATCTTTTAATGAGGTCCCCCATGTGTGTGCAGCTCTGAGTATATGTTAGTCATAAAAATAAGATGACCCATCTATCTTTTAGCTGCACTAATTCAAGGCTACACATTTTGAGCTGAAAATAGTTTTTCTCTCAAAAGTGATTTTTCATGCAGTAGTTGGTCCTTGAAACCTAGCATCATTAACACAGCACAAAGATACTTGCTTGTTTTTGAGTATGTAATTAGTGAGGAAACTTTCTGCAATGTGTATAACTGCAAGTGTTCAAGGGGCCATCCTTTATTCTCAAATTATTTTATGCCCATTAGTGTTCATCTTTCTTGAACTTGCAATGTTTTGAGCTTAGTTACTTCATTCAGTTAAATCAAGTAAATCTACTTTGTTGCAGCTGACTGAGTTCAAAATAGTTGCAATTACTTTTTTTGTATAGTGGTTATCTAAAGATACCTGTTTCATAAAAATGGGAATTGTGATACATATACTTAGAGGAAGCATACTTTTCCATCCCTTGTCCTTACTGCACCACACACCACTAAATATGAGCTGCTTTTTATTTTCCTGAGTCATTTGGTAGATGTCATCTTTAAGGTCTATTAGGGCAGTGAAGGCTTACATAACATCTTCAGGTCTGAAATCCCACAGTCAAAAATTTGGCATGTACTTGAAGTTAAGCAGTAATTTTGAGAAATAGGGGAGACATTTTATCTCTGACTTTTCTCATGTCTGGTCAGGGTATTTTAGTTGTCAGTGTTTGTACTGGTATGTAATTTGATAAGATTCCCATGAAATAAAACAAGTCTGTAGGCTTAAATTCTGACCCAAGATCTTCCAACTTACTTGCACTGAAGTACACTTGGTTCACCTGTCAAGAAAGAAGGCAGAAATACTTGTTTGTGGGGAACACCTCTGGTCCACATGGATCCCAGTGTCAAGTGCTGATGTATAGCTCTTTTGCATGAGAAAAATATTCAGAAAGGGATGAGTGCACAGCAGTAACATCTCAGTTGTTTGAGGAAGCTGAGGTGAAGCACTGAGCCCAGAGGCTGAGTGATGGGAAGGGTCTGCTGGGCACTAAAGATCACTGGTCCCCAACAGGATGGTCCTCTGCAAAAGGAGCAGTACACAGAACTTCTGTCATTGGATTTTAGCCCTTTCAGTCCCTTGAGAGGACTGTTAACCAGCTTTAAAATTCAACACTCCCTATTTGGAGAATACACTGTATTACTCGATTTTACAAATGCTTATTATCTGTCATAACTCTTAGCATTATGTATAAAGAGTAAAACCTTGTGTAAGTATGATTTCCACTTCCTGTTTGTTTCTACGCAATATGGCATTCTGTGAAGCATTTCTAACAGCCAGAAAATTGCCTATTATTCTCTTTTGATATAAATAAAAATACAAATTGAAGACATACTTGGAAAAAAATACCAGTGTCTTCTGTTTCACAGTTCTGTGCATTTTAGAATTCAATATGCTATAATAGCTAGGGTTTGGATGAACATATGAACTTCTTTAGTACCAGGTTTTCTCAATGATTGACAGCAGAAATTGCTGTTACCTGATTGAATTATAGGCATTGTTTCAAGCTCTGCAAAGCAATAATACCAAAAAGAAAATAAGTTTGAATTCTACTTATGTGTGTGTGCACAAAAAGTATTAAATAATGAGATAAACACTGGCAATTTTGTCCAGTTCAGTAAGACTTTTAATTATAGTTGAGATCTCCTTTAAACTGTATGAATTTTACTGATGCAAAGTAAACTGCTGAGAGCCAAAGAAAGGCAGTCTCAGATTTCTACTGATTAACTAAAGCACAGAAATATTGCTTAACCAATTCAGACATTTAAAGGGGAGGGAAAGGTGGAGGAAGGGGAGAAAGGTACTTACGTATTTGATACGCGTACTAATTTTTGCAGGATCACAGTAATAAAGTTTTTTCTACCAAAGAAGTTGTCTATATTCTGAAAATTTAACCTCTTTATCTTCTTAAATATGGTCTACAATATTCATACATATAAAAATTGATAAGCAATGACCAAATGACCATAGCTCCTTTGGCCTTGATTCAGCAATGTATTAATTCTGATTTCTAAACTGTAGTCATAACAGCAGTTCTACTAAGATAAAAAAAATCTACCTACAGATGTTTTGTTGAATTATGGTTTAATTTCTGATGACTAAATTGCTTGAAGAGATGAAGAGATCTCATCCTAAATGTGATATTTCATATGTCTTCCTTGCTATGGTGAAGAGACTCTGCAGCAGTCTGTATGCAGAGACATCATGCCTGGGACTAATACATCTAATGTACCAAACAAGCACTGAATGCTTATAAAATCATTATGAACCTTTTACAGAAGAAGAAGAGTAATATCCAAGGTATTCACAAGTGTGATGGATATTTCTAAAAACATACTTAAAATTGAAAACAAGTAATTATTGCTTTTAGCAAGTAAGACGACATTTCATATTTGATGCCGTATGACTTATCTTACTAGTCACCTTTATGTGACAGTAACAAAGAACAACCCCTGGCCTAATCCATTTATGATTTATAGGGCAAATGGTCAAGGAGCTAAATCCAAACACAAGACTGGATTTGAGAGTGTTCAGAGTGCCTCTAAGAACAGGAAAAGTCCTTTGTCTCAGGAAAGACACAGCTAAAAGAGAAATGACAGTGACCAAATGTCTTTGACCATTCAGAAACCATCAATTTCAGAAGAAATCAAGGGTGTAAGATCTAAATCAGTCATTCTGACAGTAACTCTATTGCAGTAATTCCCCTTTCTGCTTCTTACATGGCCTTTGTACTTTTCTGGGTTCCTCTAATCAATATGCTGTCAGAGGGTAGAATCAAGAATGGAGTCAATATTTATCACAGACAAACATTTTAAAATTTGTGATTCTGGAAACACCCACAAAATAAGCATTAATGATTACTGATTACCAGTGGCTAATAATCCTAAATTGATTAGTAACCCTAAATGTGATTGTTGTACTCTGATGAATCAAATCTCGGAACAAAACGTCTTCTTGTATGAGGACTTTTAGTTCTGTATTTTTTCATAAGAAAAAAAAAATTAGTCTTTTTAAATTGCAGAGGTTGATATTATAATATATAATTGATATTATATTTCAAAGTAGAAAAAAATCTCAGTGGACACTATTAACAAATGGAAAACTAAATATTTTTTTCCAGACTTTCATGCTTGCTTTAGCTATTTTCAATACATCATCTACAAGAGAGGATAATTTTATCTCTGCATTATTTTATCCAACATTAATTAAAAATTACTGCGGATATGACTGCTGCAGGTCCCAAGCCAAATAGATCCATGATATTCTTCCATCCTTAAAAATGAAATGAAGGTATTTTCTTAACTTCTATAACCACAACTAGTATATTCTTTTCCTTCCCTTTGAAGGACTAGATTTTTCTTTTACAATTTCCCGTGCCCTAAACCCAGTAAGGCAATGATAATTTTAGATAAAAAGGCTTGTAAAGCAATAAAGAATATGCAGAAGCTGGAAATTACAAGAAATACCAGTCATGACAGTGTGAAAAGAAAAAATCCCAGACAGGATGTTTCCCATGTCTACTAAGTCTTTCTGGTTTACAATTCCAATGTTATTGTAAAAGAATCCGGTCAGATCTTTCAGCCAAAATTCCAAGGACTACATTCAAGCTGGTGAAACGTCTTAGAGAGAAAACACACTTGATTTTTGAAGGAGATTAAAAAATAATATGGATGTTTCAAATAAACCTCTTTATCCATCTTAGAACTTTGTATACTATTTCTATGAACTAGAAATATTATGAAACATATACAAAGAGCCTCTTTTGGAGTTTCTTTATTAAGCGTGCACTTTAAATTTTTGCCCTCATCTTTAATGAAAGGAAAAAATAAAACTTGAAATTCCAGCAATAAGCTGAAAACCTTGAAATACTGTGAAAGCTATTGAGCCGCAGGAGGGAGAATCCTGGAAGAATCATGCTGTGTGGAGATAATTACGGCATTCATCAAATCCCTGGATGGGGTGAAGTTAACATTCATAAATCCATAGTGATGGTTTTCACTTCCCTTAGGTTTAATTCTAATAAAGCCATACAGTGGTGCTGCTAGCACCTTCTCCCCCTGACTTAGCTGCAGCACCTACAGCATCTGAGTGCAATGACTAATGGGCATCAAAGGTTAAGCAATTGCATGCCATCAAAGAGGCACATTGAGCCTAAAGAATGGCTGTTTGCACAGCTCAGCTCTGGTGGACTATGCCAGTGCTCATGATTTATTGTTGTTAGCTACTCTGTTAGTACTCTATGTCTAACCTAACAACTTTGTCTGGAACTAGCTTGATTCAAATCCCACTGCTGTCTCCAGCTGCCCCATACGGTTTCAGGTCTTGGACTTGGCAGGGTACAAACGATCTGGTTCCAGACTGCAGTAAAGCAGGTGTCCTGCTCTCGCTGTGCTTGCTCTCTAATGGGGACGTGCTGTGTTCCAACTCACAGGTGGCTTCTTTCAGTAACAGTGATTGAGGACCATCTCCTTCCACCTTTTTCTAGTAGTCTCAGCAGATATTTATCTTACAGGCTACACTGTATACTTTTTCTTCTTGATGCCTGTTCTAGTTTCACCTTGTATCTCATCTTGAGCATTGTAAGCTGTAGCTCTAAAATTCAAGTTCACTGCACTATGACTGTACCCTGATCCAAAACTGAATGGCTGAAGACACACCTCTAATACTATTTTCATGTCTGCTTAGGGCTGTAGGCTAATATGACAAGTGAGTGAGGTTTGAGGAAAGGAGGAGGAGCTGAGGGGCTAATCTCTAGGCAAAATCATCACTTGTGTTTCCAAAAATGTCAATGTACTTATTGACAAATGATTAAAAAATACAACCACGTGCAAGAATGTTATAGGACACCATATCAATGGTCTCACAGAAGTCCATTAATTTATGAGTTACTCATTAATTTATGAGTTACTCTATTGTAGAACCTGTTAGATTAGTCAAATGCTATTTTCCTTTGGAAGCCACATTTAATTTCTCTAATCATCTTCTTTTTACCCATATGCTTCAACATAGCTTCTGAGATTAACTGTTTCATGATCTCACTAGGCACCAAGATGAGGCTCACTTGTAAATAGTTCCTGGATTCCTCCTTATAATACTTTTAAAAATAAGTGCAATGTTACTTTTTGAAACAGTCTCTAGGGAAGCTGCATGTCTGCCACGACTATCAAGTATGATGGTGAGTGGCTTGGCAGTTATGTTTGCCAATTCTGTCAGATCTCCAAGATGCATCTCGTCAAGTCTCATGGATTTGAGTATTTTCAGATTCCTCGGGTGGTTTTGAATCTGACCATTTGTGAATGAATTTGTCTTTGATGTTTGAGGTGATCTTCATTTAAGTTGTAAGACTATTGCTGCAGATGTTTTTTCTTTCTCACAGCTATCCTAGATCTGGTTCAGGAACGCAAAGTCATACAGTCTCTCATTTTGGCAGTGGAGCCAAAGGCTACAGGAAAGAAAACCGACTGAAGACATGTATCCTCTAGACATACATAGGTGTAACAAAGTAGCAGCTCAATATCTTCCTGACAGGATCAACAGCAATACCTATACCAGCAAAATCCATGCCAGCAAGTGTGCTTGTGTAGAAATGCAAGGCAATGTGTCTGCTTCAGGCAGAAGAAGCAGGGTCTCAGCATAGCATCTAGGTGGTTGTATACTTATATTAATGAGCAGTTCTTACACCATCTAGCAATTTTTGTTTGTTTGTTTGTGGTTCTTGAGTGGTTCTTACCACTATATTTGCAAAGTAATCGCAGCAGTGTCATGCCACTTTCCCTAGCCTTTAACTTCTCTCCTTGGATATGTATTCATTCCTCTTCTCCCTTCTACTGATACATGACTCAAAGATGAACCTGAGACATGGATCATGGGAATAATTTACCCCTGCTAACTGTAGTCATGTGTGTCCTGTGCTGATGCGACTATGCTGCAGCAGCCTGATGAGTTCTTCTAGGACAAAAGAGTGAGAGCCTGTTATTACATACTGCTTATCCTGAAGGAAATGAAAAGCTGCCAACAGCTAAAGATAAGTATCAGCTTCCTTGGTATAATAAATATATGTAGTCAGTATTTAATTTTTTTTTCCTCATTTTTCACTCAGGGATAAAAGGTCTGCTGCAGACATAGGGAACTGAACTGCTGCTGACTGTTGCTGTCTAACAGTTGGCAATCTTCTTTGAGTTCTTTTACAGCCCACAGTTTGAGAAAAATTGATCTATAGGACCTAACTAAAAGCTGCCATAGAGTAGTTAATGACAAGGGAAGAGGGAACATTTAAGTGCACTTTATTTAACTCAGCTGAAGACTCAATTGCAATGAATAATCACATAATACCTACGTTGAACAGCAGCACTTACTGAAAAGTCTAGTTAAAATAGGATTTCCAGAGAATTTGTTTCTAATAATGGACAAAAGTTTTGAGTAATACAGAGAGAAACTATGGCTATTAAACACTCTTGGAGTTTTCTATTTTCCTTGCAGAGGACATAGAAACTAAATTGATAGATTCACAGTTCTTATTTTTGTGTCTAATGATATACTATTTCCCACCTGTCAGGACACTTTCAAGAGGAATATCAACAATTCAGAAACAAACAAACAAGAAGCCACTTTACATACCTTCTTTACATATCTTTACCTCCTCCTCTCCACTCCACTTTTCTCATTACTAAAAACCTACTCATGCTAAAGCATCATAAAACAAGATTTGTGATTCTTGATTCTTCCTGTATTTGTGATGGAGATCTATTTCCCTAAAATGGCTTGGGAGTTTTCTCATTGTTAAAAGATTCTTCAGTTTTGAAAGTTCTTTCAACTTCAAAATACACAGTTTATCTTATTTCCACAAATATATCTTTTTTTGTTGAGAAAATGGGCTAGTGATATAAATTCATTTGTTACTGAAGTACAATATGAAGTAGAGAACATGGAGAGAATGTGTGAAATTTATCAACAATAACTTTCTCCAAGGCACTAATGAACATTTATATTGGGATTGCTGAGGAGTTGTCTGAAAAAAAAAACAAAAACAAAAACAAAAAAACAACTAATTGGTGTAATATACAATTTTGAGTAAAGACCACCAGTATCAAGGGGGAATGGAGGTGTTTTGGTACTCTGATAATAAATTGCTTGACTCCAAACATTCTATTTTTAGGATTAATTTACTTCTGTGTTAACAAATCACTGCTGCTTAAATTTTGAGATAAGCACAGCTTATACACTTCACGTAAACTTTGAACAAACCCACAAGTTCGTAAATTTCAAAACTAAACTCCTGTTGGATGCTATTATTTTTCTAACCTTGTTAAAAACTTGATCTAAAACACACTGATGTTGAAGTTTTAGATTTTTTCTTCCTTAATCTCAGGAGATTTTTAATGTCTAACTTATAACCTGCATTTGCTAGCAGGCTGAATTCCTTTTTTAACTATTTTCCCTCCCAGGCAAACGCATTTCTTCAGATTTTCTAATTTGTGATTGCACAGTATAGACTTCATTAATTTTTCATTGTAAGTTAGAAGCTATATTGTAGTCATTCTAATAGCTCTTTAGTAGGTTTGCTTCAGACTTACCTTGAACGTGAGATGAAGGTGTTGTAGCCAGTACATCATCAGTGTTTCCTACAAGTAAATGCATGCACATTTGTTTTTTTGGAATCTTAGAATTTGCTTTTTCATAGAAACATTTCATAGTTATCTTATACTCCTCCCATAAGCAGTCTTTTTACTAAGTTTTTCCCAAATTAAAAAATTCTCAGTTTATATTATTGCTGTGAACCCCTGCCTGAACTTTATCTTGTTTACACAGAGAAAAGTGATAAATGTGGAAGAAGAACTGAAGTGCAATTTCCACCATACCTATGTTGGAAATATCCAAATAATTTTTGTAAGGACGGTACCTCTGATAAAAGCAGATTTTATTTGTGATTGCAATGGCAGGCATCCGGCAAGCAGAAGTACCCCTAAGGACACACTGACAGCTTTTTGTACCTCGTTTCCCCCCTTTGCTTATTCTCTTCCTCTGTTTCCCTATTGGCTGGGTACTCCAGGTTCACAATCTTATCAAAATTTACATTTGTTAATTGGTGTATTGTCTGGTGTCAGTCAGTAGCCATCCTGTTGTTTCCAGATGTCTCAGTGCTCTTCTTGTCGTATTGATATGGTGATTTTCTTCAAAGTCTTCGTTAAACAAAGAGCACCTGGGGCCAGGGGTAATGCCAAACCTTTCTGATGTCTCTTCAGGCACTTCCTTGGGCATGCCATGACTTGTTCTCTGGTTCTCTGGTTTGATCAATCTCATGCAGGATAGAGTTAGGAGAGGACAAACTGATGGTTAACCGTTGTATAGGAATGTGAGTAAGGAGAGGATAAGATAAGGATTAACCATCGTATAGGAATGCAGGTAAGCAGAGCGTGAGGCCAGATAAGAAAAGAGCATCTCAAAACTCTATTGTAAACTTGAAGAAACATTACACAAGGAATGGATCAGGATGGGATTACTTCTGTTGAAGACAATGAGCCTTCATCCCATGACCACCAGAAGGAGACCCCCACTGCCCACGGTGCACGTGCAAGAGGGAGGGACCATGTGCTGATGGGTTCTTGGAAATGTAATGAATATCGATACGAATTCCAGGACAATCATTGATTATGTATTAGTTCGGCCTATATCTATACCAAGCTTTTGCCCTATATTGTGCAAATTAGGTGGATCTATCCCCCTTGCACCCGGTGACTGCACAGCACTGAATAAACCATACCTGCTTTGTAATCTTACTTGGGTTACAGAGTTTGATTCCACACATCAGGATATTCTTGCAATATGTGTGATAAAATATACATATATACTCTTATATATTGAGTTTGCGTTCCTAGGGAAGGTTCGTCTAGAGGATAAGTGATGCAAACTATCAGAGACCCCCCCCCAAGTAAAGTAGAAAAACTCCAAAAAAGAACTATGACAGCGGAGACCGTGAAATAAAAAAATAATATCCAATTCTAATGCAGAAACAGCATTTGATTCCCACACATACCAGTGCGCATCTTAACACTTTTCTTTACTGACGATGTATTAAAACTTTGCATTGCTATCTGTTAAAGAATTTACTCATTTTGCAAAGGTTTTTGGCAGCAGCAGTCAGGGCAGCAGACACATAGAAATCAATTAGAATCTTTTGGGATCTTACTAGTGGTTTTGGTAAGGCTTTTTTTTTTTTTTAATGACAAACAAGAGTATAACAAAAAGCTTTTAACAGTTTAGTGTAAACATGGAAGGCACAGTTTATGCTAATGAAGTAACAACAGCAATTAGCTTTTTAGGGTACTAAATTGTTAGTCTCAAATATTTGTATGTGGATATTATGTATCTTCAGCAAATATATTGCATAGAAAATACACAAGACAACAGTGGAATCATATCGTGCTAGCATGGAACGTTCTAAGATACCTGCAAGTGTAAATTCTCTAAAGATAATGTGTTATGACACACTAGTGCTCCAGTGTCACAGAAGTGATATGTACATGGTGTTAGCCAATGCACTAAATTATCTCCATTATACATTATAGGAAAATTGAGTGTCACATGTTTCAGATTACTTTGCATGTAAAGATGTCTTGTTTGAACAGCTACTAACATAAAGCCTGCAAATGCAAAGAGAATTCATCGAGCAGGTTGAGCTTCAGGAAGCAGAAGCCAGACTTCTGAGAAAGTGGATGCAGCCAAACTTCACCTGCTGTGCTGCACCCTTTTCATCAAGCTGAAGAAAAAGCAGCTCTTATTTTCAGAGTCTGGACACTTGTCAGGCACCTGGGGGAAGAAATCTCTTGGTAATGAAAGAAGTGAATAACAATTAGCCTTCTGAGGCCAGAAGAAAGTGAGGAAAATCTTTCCCAGTAATCAGCCTGTTCCGTCTAAATATTACCTGCATTTTTCCGGACTGGCATGCTTTGCTTGAAGTTGTGGAAGTCTTGTTTTTCTATGATTTACTGCTCATTTCCAAATATCCAATACTGTAGTCTCTCTGGAATAGTAAATTTGATAACCTTATAAGAGGCTGATGAAACGCTATTGGGAAAGAAGTAATGAACTGTTCCTAGAGAGACTCAAAGATATCTCCCCTTTTTCTCTAGCTTGTTTACAATTCTTAACGCATGGAACTTAGGAGAAATCACTCCCCTCCACTTCTCCTTCTGTCATCAGTTTTCAATGGCTGAACAGAGGGACACAGGGTTAGAGACAATTCCTCTATGACTAGATGTTAAAAACTGGAAAACTTGAGGAAAGCATTTACACCTCAGTCATCCCAATCTGCTCACCAGAAAACTGGTAATACTTGGAATTTGTGACTTCCAGAAATTCATGTTACATATTTAACTGACTACTGATATGTATAAATAAGTGTATAACTGCAACAACATTTAAAGGTAATTACATCTGTTGTGGTGTACAATTTAAAAAATCATTTATTTCTCTGCTCAACTTAAGAATTTAGTGCTTTCCCTTTCGGAACTTTCTCAGAACTGTTCTGTGAAGAGACGATTTCGCTCTGCATAAACAGTTTGGTTACCTTAAGTTTTTCTGTATTCTAAAGCAATATGAACTAATTAAGAAAGGTTTGGGTCCCAGCGGTCTGATATACCTACATGATGTCAGAGGACCTAACAATCTTCTTGAGATAAGTCTGCCAGTCGGCAGCAATCATCAACTCCCAGATGGCCTGGAAAGACTAATTACTGGTATTCCTCCCTGCTGCCGGAGCAGGCTGGAAGGAATTTGCATGCGTGAAGAGCAGGCAACATCAGATGCCTTTGCTGCGCACTCAGACACGTCACAGTTTGTCTCACAGTTCTGAACGCGAGCTCACGAAGACTCTCAGCAGCATATCATCCTAGTCTTTGAACCAGGCTGAGTTCTATTGTCAGCTCTTTACAACACCGTTACAACAATTGTTATTCTATGGGACCTCGATGACCATGAAATACAGAGACAAGGGCGCTAGAAAAACTTGCTAATTATCTTGTAATTTATTTTAGCTTCTATGTACACGCAGGTAACTCATGACAAGCCTTATCATGATGAGTCTATCTGGCAAGACAGTGAAACCATCCTAGCTTCAGATCATGTTTCCTGGCTTCATATCAAAGTCTTCCTATCAATAGCAATTTTATTTCACAAAGATACATAAAAATCCTATCAATCAGAGAAAGATATTTTGCAGGTGTAACATTGGGTAAAAGAACAGTTTCAAAGTTTGTTCTGTAAATGAGCAAAGGATGAAGAATTCTTCCTCTTAGCTTGTGAAAAAGTATGGACTTGTCTTAATCTGAGTAGTTTTGTCATAAGATTTTGATGTTACAATGTTACGGTATTTGGAGTGAGAGCTTGGATTGGAATGTTACACAGATTTTGTGCACAAGCAGTAAAACGTTTCTTCTGCATTCTCTATGCACAATGCAACTTGCTGTTATTTACAACAGCAGCTTAAGTGGTTTCCATTTACTTCTGAAGTCACAAGTCATATAGAATTTTGTATGCTCTCTAGGACAGGAAAGGTGGTTGATTACTGCTCAGTTGGTATCTCAATATAGTATTCTCCTGTATGCTGACCAGTAGCTGCTGGAAAAGTCAGAAAGCACCACAGTAGGGCAAACCAATCCCTTGTTTCCCTTTATAAATGTAAAGGGTGAAGGGAACAAGTACACTAGTACAAATAATATATATTGCAGGTGCATCTGTAGCTGCAAAATTTCACCTTGCAGGTACTCCTCTTTCAGTGTTTCAGAAGATAACTATCCACCTTGGTAGCAGTTGAAGCTAACTTCTCAGTCTTTCTTCTTCATTTGATGAAGCTACTAGATGAACGTGGAGTGTTAAGTCACAATGACAGAAGGAGACTTTATGTGAGGATGTGAGGAATATATGCTTCTGTCTGTCATCATAACCATTATCATGACTGAGACCTGAGTATTGGTGGGGAGAGAGAAATAACTCCACTTCAGCAAGTTTTCCAAAGGGAAAAGCTCAGTCTTCTGAAAGTGCTAAGGTGATCCTAATACCACACCAATCCTCTGCTGTGAATCAGAAGCAGGACATCAGGTGACAGATTTGTACCAGAAGGGCAAGATGTTTCTTTGTGGTTCTTATCTCTCTTCTGAGATCAGAAGAAGGAAGCCATCGGTCCAGCCACAAGCAGTGCTGGATAAAAGGCACAAGAAATCTAATCACTGCCCCTGTGCTGCTAACTTATGATAGTGAGGAACTGTAAGCCATGCATGATCAGTTCAAACAGTTGATAGGGAACAGCAGGCTATAAATGAATGTGTGGCAATAGGTCAGCCAAATATGCTGAATGCTGTGAAGAAAAATGCACAGGGAAAAAGTGCAAAGTGCTTGCTAATAAAATGTGGACCTGCAGCGCTAGTCATACTGAGAGAAAGGATCTCAGAAATATTATAAAACAGCTATAAGAGACATTTGGCAAATGGTTGAATTTTCTAGTAAAACCTATGATTCTCTAAGAGGAAAGTGTGACAGGAGTTTATGGCATCTTGGGTGCTGTGGCTGCTAGAAGAAGATAATGGAGGGATGATGATTTGCTGCTGAAGTACTTCTTTATAACTCCACTCCAGGTAGAATATTAACTTCTTTACAAGTTGAAAAGGCAAAAGATTGAAATTGCCTGAGGTGTCCAGGAAAATGGGATATACAGTATTTTTCAGGACTCAAGGAAACTCAGACCTGTTAACAAACCTGATTTCTCTGGGAAATGAGATGACTAACATCCTTCACATTGTCAAGCTCCTAGTTTCCATATAAAATGAGTCACGTGGTCAATCAGTAATCAGTGGAGTTAGTAAACCTCCTTCACTGATCCATGACGCTTTGCATGACAACAGAGCAGGATCTCTTAGTAAATAGAATGAAAACCTAGATTGTAGGAGTAGAAAATGGCTACAGATAAGGTGGGAAGTGGGAAATGTTTGTGTGACTCAGTGTACTTCTGTGGTGCTGTTTGAAAAGAGAAGGAATTACTGACAGATTTTGAGGTTCCAGTTGTCAGTTTGCCAGCTGATTTCTGCACCCCAAATTGATTAGCTACTGATTGGCAGATTCAGCATAGCTGCACTAAACAAGGCTGCAGAGAATAATTATCACAGTCCTCATGGCAGACTGAGATGCCTGGAACTTGATGAGCTGATGATCACAGTGGGAGAAATATTAGCTCTTGGCAGAGATGTCTGGATTTTGGTGCTCCACTTCAGAAAATTTTGTGCTCTATCTGTTTATAGCAGACCTATATGACAGTGTGGTCCCACAGGATGGTGCCGTTTGCAGTCCAGAGTTGTCTATTTGCAGGCTGAATTCCATAATCTCAGCAAAGGTGGAGAAGGTACTACTAACAGAGGTTGAAGATCAGGTGAACAACAGTTTCTGAGAATAACTTTTCTTGAAAACTTTTTCTTGGTGAACCCATGGTCTCTCCTGGGAAACACTGTTCAATACTGAATTAGCAGACTGCATGCAGTAAAGGAATTGTTCCACAAAGAGCTTGATTCATCTGGTAAAAAATAGCCATTTATAATGAAGTTCTGCATCTTTATCCCTAGGGGTTTTCATTTATGAATTATTCATTTCAAACAAACAAAAAGTTTGGTGACATGGGAGAGTTGCTTATTTATGCTGATAAGATTTATTAATGTTTTATTGGTTTTGCTATTACACTTCTTAAGAGTGCAGCCTACATAATCACAGGAACACTCTCATCAGTCCCCCATATCACTCACTGCAATCATTCATGATTAAAGACAGAAGAATACTTCACAGGATGCAAAGGCCATGAATCCACAAGAGCACGTGCAGGGTAACCAACTCATCTGAATGCATTATATATATATGTGTACGTGCCTTCAACACTGTGAAGGACATTGACTGCTAAGAACTGTACACGGGTTATAAAAGAAAAAGTTTAACTAATCTTATTTGCAGAAAGAAGTCTAAGTAATAATTTGTGGTCTTTAAATGTGAAACAAATAATGTGTTCTGCAATGTAGTCACACCTTGGTTTTCACACAGAACCTGAAAGACTCCAGAACCAGGATTGTTTAGTTTCTAATCAGACAACAAAGTCCAAATGTTTCCAAGTCCTTTGTTCCATATAAAAAAATAAATACTACAAACCTGTCATTGAAATAATGACATTTATTAATAATGCACAATCACACAATCATAGTCATCCAGATAAATACATTTTGCCGTGGTACCTTGTGTCTAGCCAATTCTCAAACACAGCTTTTGAACATCTGGCTGAAATACTCAGTCAGAACATAACAATTTATTAATCACTGCAGCTAGCTATTTATAAAAGCCCAGGAAAATAAGAGAAGGTTTTTGTTTTTGTTTTTGTTTTTGTTTTTCTTCCCTGATTGCACTTTGTATCAGCTCTTGAGTAAGATTATCTTGAAGACAAGAACCATATTCCACCTATCCTTGGGAATTGTTCAAAACTCTAATTGAGTTGATTTTGATGAGGACTTTTCCTACTGTTATTCTATTCTGGATGCTAGAACTGATGACTGATGACCATATGAAGATTTTCCAGAATTTACATGAATGTCATCTGAAGATTTATCTGGAAGAGTGGGGACTACATGCTGCCCTTGAATACACTTATAACCCATTTTTTTCTGTGTCACTTACCTAAAACAGATAATATATAAAACCCTTTATTTCCCTTATGCACTGATTTAAATGCATTGCCTGACTGATATTAATCAGTCAATGTGAGTGAAATAAATCAAGTTATACATACGGAACAAAAGAGCAGGGAAAAGCTATATGTGGATGAGAAAAGTTGTCATATAGAAGAGGAAGAAAGCTCAGCTGAGTCAAGTTGTTATGAAGGCCTCACATGGTTTATGAAGTGTAAAGATATATACTCCATTTCTCCCCTGTTGTTGAAGCTTAGTGAGTATAAGAGATATCAGAACACAGGCATGAGAGAATCACATCGGATAAGTGCCACTCACAGATGACAACTTCTTATTTCCTGAAAAAAGTGCACTCTTGCATGAAAGTACCTTGTTTGTTGAAAGAGTTCTCGCTGTGAAATAAGTGGAGGCCAATGAAACCACCTGCAAAGTCCTCAATAGTAGGAACAGACAATTTATATGGGTTCTAGCCAGAGCGAACCTGACATTTCCAGGAAAGGAAGTAAATATCTTGCTTGAATGAAGGTGCCTCATTCAAGGAAATAATTATTTACATCAACAAGTAAATAAAGGAATTTATATTCTGAGGTATTTCTATCTTATAATGCTTCTCAGCAGCAATTCTTATAATCTCAGTTCTTTTCAGACAACTTTGAGGTGAAATAATTGTGAGGTTAATGCTGCTGTGTTTGTTTTCTGATTTTCATTTTTCTTCAAATTCATACCATCATGTGTAATATAAAATATGATTATTCTTGCAAACTTCCTTTTGTATTAATAATTCAGAAAAAACATTCCAAAGGATAGTTTTTGATATTGTTTACCTTTAATTTGGAACAAGTGGAAGTTGTTTTATTCAACAATCATTTTCCATAAGCTCTTTCTATACATGTATTAAAATAAAATACACAAAAAAAAAACATAAAATACACATGAAAATGATTGAGTACATAATGCAGAAATATTGCACTTATAACAATACAAAAGAAAATTTAAGAAGGTAGGTTTCTAATTCATTTTATAGCATTTTTTTCTTTTGGCTTATAATTTTGTTTATTCTGTAAGAGGTAATTGTGGGATTCTGAATATAAGCAAAAATCATCATCCATTCATGATAACATAGAATGTAAGAGTTGAGCAGTGCCAAACACACAACAACAGTAACATGTGTGTTTAGTGTTCTTCAATTCTAACATACATTATATAACAGAAAAAAAAAAAAAAAAAAAAAAAAAAAAACCAGAAATTACTGAGAGCTTTGGTCATGATAAAACACAGGTGTAAGGAAGTCTCACTGAAATTGCTGAGTTCTGGGTATTGGCTAAGCATGGCTCAAACCTCATCATAGACAAGGGTAGAGAAGGGAAGAAAGGGGAAAAAAAAAAAAAAGAAAGAAAAGAAAAGATTTACATACACACACACAAAGAATAAATGGGAAACAGTAGTTTTAAAAATAATGTTCTGGACATTTGGAATAAAACATTCAAAGCCAGGGTGTTTAAAGTTTTGTAGAAAAACTTTCCTTTATATAAAAGCTACTGCTCTTCATTATAAGTTTGAGGTTAAAAGTGCCCTCCACTGTAATGGGAAATAAGTATATTTTTCTTCAATATGACAAAAACTACTTGCTCCTTTTAAAACACATTCAGTAACCACGAGGTTGACCCAAAACCAGATGAGAATTGGAACTTTAATTTGTTCCATTTATAAGTATTGTGAAGTGAAGCCCTCACTTTCAACATGACTGATAATTTGAAACTGAATTTATACCTTGGAGAAGAGCTGCAGCAATATAGAAAATATCTTTCTATAGAACATTGATAATAATTACCATGAATCTCCATTTTTTTCTGGCTTGCCTAAAAGCACCTTTGGTTTTAATTTTCAGCTTGAGTAAAAACAGCTATTTCCTCGGGAACTATAAATTTTACATACTTCTCAACATACCAGATTTTCCATTGGGAAAACAAAATAAAGCAAAAAAAACACACACACACACAAAAACAACCAAACAACAAAAAATCCTAAACTATAAAATTACAAAGGTACAGTGCATGTAGAACACAGAATGCCACCATCTATTTTACTAAATCAAATGTATCAATAACATCATAGCCTCTGAAAGTTAACTTGGGCAACAATGAAACTCCAAATAATTACACTAGCATTACTATAAGAGAACAATATCTGTCATTGGAAGAGGATACAAAGGCAACTTTGTTGCTTCTGCTGCAAAATAAAAATCCAACTTGTCGTACTTCTCGGATTCCTCAGTCTTACTTTCTTTTCCATGAGAAAATATTGTGTTTCTCAGCTGTCTATGTCTAGACACATATGTAACCTATGATTGTGTAAGATTACTCTGTGTCATTTCATGCACTATAACTATTGTAAGTAAATGTGCAGCAAAGTACTTGTGATGCTCCAATGCCTTATTTCTGTATAAATTAGTACCATGAGGCTCAACATTTAAATCCTCTCTCCTACAGACAGCATTGTTATTGAATGACATTTGAATTTATTTTTTTTTTAAATTAGGACTATGACAGGAACCAGGAAGCATGGTCTTGTTTTCTAACTCAGAAGTGCACAGATGGTTTCAGAGTGGAAAGCTAAAATTAAGACTCTTTTCTACATTAGGCAGTATCATTATGTAATGAACAGAAGATTCCTTTATCCCTGAAAAAGAAAGGGACCCACTGTTCATATGCCTTACTTTACCTTCTATTCTTCTAGGCAGTTCTGAATAGACTGAAGCAAGAGGTTGAGCACTTTATTTAAGAAAAAAAATAAATCAGTGGGTGTTTTTGATCACAAAGCAGGATTGAAACAATAAACATTCATAAAAATCTTTGCTATCAATCACGTCATTCCTCTGTCTGAGAAAGGCAAATGATGCTCACACCATTTTGAGATGAAGCATGTTGTTAGGAAATCCAGTCTTTTCCCTCTGTGCGTTCTTTCATTAACATTAGAGGAATTAAGCTCCTCTCCTTTCAAAATAAAGGGCAGATTTACATGGTCAAAGGGAAAATTTATTTTATTTTATTTATCATTTCTTTGACTTCATCAGGCACAGACTTGCAATGAATAGAAAATTGTCAGCCTTGCATATATATAATCTAACCCATGCACTGAGTGATCAGTGTGCACACCTTTGTCACTTTCAGGGGTGGGTAGTAAAATGAGCAGCCTGAAACTCATTTGTTCAGAGTCCTAGGCATTTCCTCATGGAATCTTCTTAACTAATAATGCACTGAGTATATGATTAAAAAAAAAAAAAAAAAAAAAAAAAAAAAAAAAAAAAAAAA
>NW_024962263.1:25615154-25647120 GCF_019238085.1 Lagopus leucura
AAGTGAAAAGATGATTAAAAAGATGCCAAGTGGAAAAAAAAATAAACATATAGGTAGCATGATGTCAAGACCTGCCTCTGGCAAGACCTAAAGTGTGGTATAGCAGATATGAGGGTACAAGGCCATCTGGAGTAGCAGTAGCCACTCAGTCTTAAATAAATATAGTGTTATTTATGCAATCAAACAGAAATATTTTCTAAAATGAGAAATGAGCCTGGAAATTCTGGGGTGGAAATTCTGGGGCTAAAGTAATTTTTCCCAGATAAACGGCTTGCTAGAATACTCATGTTCCAGTGCTAAGAAATGTTCTTGGTCACGCATAATTTACTAGAGTAGACATACTCTCAGAGGATATGTTAGTATTTAAGTTTCCTTCCTTCTAGTTTTCTTTTTCGTACTTTTCCTTCTATACTTTCTCTAGTACAAAGCAAAGATGGAATATGGGAAGGCAGTGGAAGCATGATCTCAAGTAAAAGCAAAAGGAGGGAAGAACTTTCATAGAAGACTGAGTATTGGTAGATTCTGTTTAATGATGAGTATAGAAAACAAAACAAAACAAAAAAAAAGTAGCCTAGGCTGTTGTGGAATCCCACTTCAGGACTGTGGGATTTTATTAAGGTTAAAATCAAGGTCAGAATCTTTTAAAAGTAAAATAGTATTGTCCTAACAGAGGCATGAGGAGCTCACCAGAAACTACTTTTAGACCATGCTTTTTTTCAATTACAATCAACAGTTTTCCAGTGCAGATATCACTGTTCTCTGTTTTGTCCAGTACAAAATTTTTCCGAAGCAGTAGATGCCATCATCAATAATACCTTTGATCCAGTTGTGAAGACTGGTTAGATTCATAATTTACAAATTTACTTAGCATTAAATCTTAAAAATATTTGCAATCAATTATGCAAATCATGGGTTAACTACATGCAGCAAAGAAGCTTAGGACAAAACTCAAGAATTTGGTGGCTTTCATTATGCAACACAAAGAGCTGTAGCAAATTAACATAGGTGACAAAAACATGGAAACAAATAGGGGAAGAAATATGTTTTCCTAAACTGGATACTATGAAATGAACAAACAAACAAACAAACAAACAAACAAAAAGATTCACAAATCTGCAGCAGCTGCCATTCATAGAAGCAATATTTTATTTTCTGTTGAATGGCAACATTCAAGAACAAAACAAAACAAACAAAAAACCACCATGTATTTCTAGGTGAATAGAATCATGTTTTCTAAGGTCAGCTATGCAGATGTGTATTGTTTTTTGTTTTCCTTGTAAAAACTGATTTTCCATTTACAGGCATTTGATAACTTCACATGATCTCTAATAGTAACATTGACAGTAATTCTTCATCTGGACAAAATGCTTTGTCAATTGCACTAATAGAGCTACAGACCATTTCAAGAAGCACTTATTTTTTCTTATCTATGATGGCAGCAATGATCTAAATGACGAAAAGGAAATTATTGTAATGTCTAGACACAGTCAGAAACACTGGAATAGATGTAACTATACTTCCACAAATAATTTTTGAACTGGTCAAAAACAGTGAAGATGTCAGAGATTTTAAAATTAAAAAGAACATAAAAAAAAGAAATAATGACCTTATTGGATTAAAATTTTTAAAAAATCAAGAGGAGATTATGTTTTAATTTTACATTTTATATAATATTTTTACTTTTTTAAAACTTTACTTTTATATTGTTTGCACTTCAAGAAATTTTCAGTAATCAGATAATGAAGGTGTAATCAGAACAAGGAGTGAAAACTTCCCACAACATGCCAACTACTTTTCTCAGTCCATTTGCAAATTTCAAGTTGTATAGCATTTACAAAAAGCTCTGCTTTATAGTCATACATTTCACACTAAAAATATAGCCTGAGAGATGGAAATTAGAGGTTTCAATCAAGTCTAGAACTATTTCAACTTTACAAGTAGTTTTATGTGGATGTCATCAAATGACTACTGCAGGCTCTCATTTAGATCAAAGCACACTAAAATGCTTAGCCAGCTCCAAAACTGGGCTTAGTGTAAGCTGTGTTCAGAAATGAGCAAAAAAGTTTCACCTGGGTTCCAATTACTGCACAAAATATTAGTTTGATCTACATTGTGATGTGGAAATGGCTGATTTTTGTTTGTTGGTTGGTTTATTTTCTGTTTTTATTCATTTCAAGAGGACCAAAAGTATCACAGTTTGAAATTTAAGAAAAATTTTTGTGTCTTCTGTTTTTCTGTGTGAAACAAATGATTCATTAGCTGTTCTGGCAAGTTCTAAGTTGAAGAGGTGTTTCAGGTGGCAATCATTCCATACACTGGACATTAATTAGATTTGAGAAGTGATATTTTTGCCCCACAACAGATATCATGTACATTTGAAATTTCTTTTTCTGTTCTCATCAGATCTTCAAACTGCAGAGAATTTCTGATTCATATAATCAACAGTATGTGATATGAATGGACTAGGAATTTTCATAATGCTGCTAAATGCTGTTCTTAATACTTGTGCAATTTGCAATGTACTTGTTGGGATATTTTTCTGAAATCTGTAAGTACAATTCTTACTGGATTTCTCAAACCAAACAACTTGCTAATAATCAAAATGCACTGAACTCAATGTTTGCTCAGTCCCTTGACTGATGAGTCAATTTTATTAACAGAAAAATATGCCAACCTTTTTTGAAAGGGAGACTGAGACTGTATACGTAGCATAACCGCATTTCCAGAATTTGTGCTGTAATCAGTGTGTACCTCTCCAGAATCTGGCAGAACTATAACAGTATCCTCTTCAATTAACATATTCTTTGCTTCCTTCCCAGGAGGATCAATCTGTATATCTATATCAGCAGTCTGACTCTTTTGATAAGAGTCCCAATCATATCCAATTGTCTCATACTGATACAGGCAGGTCTCAGCAATTCTACTTTTTTGCAGTTGAATTCCTTTACAGGAAGCTAAATCTGAAGTACCAATGCTAATATATATCCACAAGGGCAAAACTTCGTGCAAGGTTGCAGTACCAGAAGCCTTTTGCTTGGAATGTAATATCTATGCACAAACCTTTTGAAATTTATGCAATAAACAGGAGATAGAAGTCATACCTGTAAGATTATCTGTGCCTAAATAGGGGAACAAATGCTGTGAGCAGCTTTCCATTTGACCTCCAGTGCCAAGCCTCTACAAAATTGTTTTGTTTCTCCTGTATATTATTTTTCCTTTTATTTCACATTTCCTTTCTTACCACCAATCCAAGGATCAAGTCCTAGCCATAAGCAAGCAAAATAAAAAGGATGTGAAGAATCATTTCAAGATTTGAAATGTAGCTTTCTCCATACAGAACTTCCCATTTCTAAGTTAAATAAAGTGAAATAATTTCAAATTAATGCAAAACAACAGAAAGATTTTAATTTTATTTCTTAGATGTTATTTCTATTTCTTAGTCTGTCTGGTCGCAGTTATTAAATGAAAATATTAGGACTAGCTTGGGTAGATTTATGAGCACTTCAGCTATAATTTGAATCAAAATTTTAAAATTATTCACGTCCAGAGTCTCATAAATTTCATTTTTCTTGCATTTAAGTTTAAAAAAGATCCTTTTCACAGTTGTCTATAGAACATTTTTTCTGTTAACCAAAACCAAATAACTGTATCTCAAATAGTTTGCAGGTTTCAAGGGGAATTATATTCAGGATGGAGTGATATTTCAGTATTTTTTCTAAAGAAAACTAATCATCACATAAGTTACACATTGTTTAAAAAATCTTTAGTTTGGAGTCTTCAAAAAGAGATTAGCACATTCAAGATAAATGTTATCACAAGTATCATTAGAAACTAAAATTCAAAGATATTGCTGCAATGATTCAGAAGAATAAAATTATCTTTTAAGTGAACAATATAAATGTATTTAAATTTGATACAACACTTTGAAGAGCTCAAAAATTAAACAAACAATTAAGTCTTTTATTTATAGAATGTTGAATAATTTTATTCGTTCTATAGCATTTAAGCATATTTCTGCTTCTTTCCCCTCACATAAAAGCGTAACTGACTTCTCATTTTTTTTCTGATAAATGAAGCTTGTATGAAATTTTTATATGCCTCATTAAAGATTTAAACTAAAATAATTTCAGTTATTTTCAATAATTGATATATATTGATTCCTCTGATATGACTGATACTACATTGCCAAATTTATGCTGTTCTATATTTGCTTTTGTCACTGATCTTCCAGATATAATTAGGAATTTAATTTCTGTTTTATTATATAGTCAATATTAAATATGCTCAGAACTTTTGTTCATACCTTGGCATGATATTCGTCTATAGATTACATGTATGTGTGGGTTTGTGGTAAAATCAGCTTTTAAAATAAGTAATTGTCATTGAAATACCCTTCAACACAAAATACGTTTATGCTTTTAATAAGAAAATTTCAACTACTGATTCTTCTTTTTTTTCAATGTGATATCTGTTGACAGCATTTGTTAGAGGAGTCCTTACCTTTCAGCCTCGATTGTAAGTACTTTTCAATTTTTTTTTTTATTTATAACAATAGTTGGTCAAACTCTGCTTATTGGTTTATGTCATGGCTCTCAATACAACATTAACTCTTTACTTTTGTATTTTTTTTTCATAGCAATTAATTCCATCTGTGCAGGAAATCTTCTGTTGTTGTTTGTTTATGTGTGTGTTATTTTCTTTTGCATATATGGCTCAATTTCAAATTCTGCCACTGAAAATCTACATTTGCTTTCAAAACCATGGAAAATAAAGGGAAATTAACATTTGTTTTCAAACAGTAACCTGCTCTTTTCCCCTTGCACTAATTCCTAACGCAATTTGCAGGGTTCATTATGAAAATAATATATTTGCATACAGAAATAAAAACAATATTGATATCTCAACCTCTACACTTTTTAATGCACATTCACATTATCTTCACTAATTTAGAAACTCTCTGAAACTATTTTAAAGAGCAAATAATTTTCTTTATAAACTTTCACAAAATTAAAGACAGAAAAACTTTATGATTTTGTTTTAAATACTTGCATTCTTTGTAGACCTGTCAGACATTAAAGTTTTGAGGGCAGTAATGAACCTTAATTATGCTGGCCAGTCTCAGCTAGGACCCTAACTCACTCCATCTGCCCATTAGGCTAAGGATCCGTTTAAGACCTGATCTGGGCTCTCCTAATTATCAGATCCACTGTAGGTAGTGTTATTTCTTGCTGATTTTGATTTCTAACTATCCTGCGGATCTGATTCATTGCTTGCCTGATAAATACTGTAAAAACAATGAATGTAACACCGTGTGCATGTGTTTTCTTGAAATATTTAATAGAAAATCAAATATGGCAATATTACTTGCTCTGGTTTTGGTGTGTTTCTACAAAGTTTTTCTGTTTAGAATTGCTGGACAGAAATACCTTTTTCTCATGATTGCCTCTGAAAGCCTTCAGAACTTTAAAAATCATAGGAACTCCACTTTTCTCATCTTCTAAAACTGATGGAGCTGATTAACAACATAACATTTATTAAATGTTTTCTTTTCTTAAAATCTATGGAAGATAGCCATACGTATCTTTTGATGTCAGGTGCGTCATCTGGGAAGAATATGGCTTGTACTTCTCCATATCAACTACTGCCCTTGAGTAATAGGATGCATTACAGTAATAGGTATTGAGTGTTCTTGCTGAGTCCTTAAACCGAGTAAACTAGTTATCTGTAAAGGAGTCCCTTTAAAAATGAGTTCACTGGAATGCTTAGTGGAATTTAAGGACGTACAAGGCAGCATGTGGATGATGACAATAAAGAGGCTTTCTGTCAATATAGTACTGCCAAGTTATTCCAGTGTCAAAAAAAGGAGGAAGTAGCCACTCTACTATGCTTTTATGTGATCTTCATGCCTCTGCCTTCAAAGTGTATTCCTTGTAAGGGGTCCCATGGGGTCAGCAGGAGATGCATTTTCCTGTATAGTTAGTATTTCTTCTGGCTGATGGATCATAATGTTGTGATTTACATGTGCCTAATGGGTCTTTTTAGGGAGTTTGTCCTCCTACTATCATAGTATTTACTAGTATTTATAGTATTTACTAGTATATACTAATATTTAAATGCCTATAGATAATGGTTTACTTTAAACTAAAATAACATAACTTCAAAATAACATAGGATTCTAGAATCATAGAATCATAGAATTCTGTGATTCTATAACATATATGGTGTTCCAAATAATAGCTTACATTGTTTCTCATTTAAAATGTCTTTATTATATTGTATGTTGTATGAAGGTATATCATGTATAGCCAGTCACTAGTTAACCCTAAAATGGTTAATTACTCATAAGACTGATTAAATGCCACCAAGAAATGGCAAATTTCTTCCACTCAGATGTTTGTACCAGATAAGCCCATGTAAAGATTGTCATAGTGTATCTGTTTCAGTGTTAGAGGTGTTTGATTCTGGAGTACACACGTGGAAAATGTAGGGGGAGAACCGAGGTGAGAAGAATTGTCATCAGCTTATTACTAATTTCATACAGGCAACCCAGTCTCTATGACCAGACCTTTGCTCCTTACAAATGAAGCTCAAGGCAATTGCAGGTGATTGCAACATCCTTATTATGGTTGATGCCAATGCTTTGCAGTGCTGCAAGGAGCTCTTGTGTCCTGCAATTCCAGTTTGGCTGAGGCTAATATGAAGCCTGTTTGCATTTAGTGCCCAGCCTAATGAGATAGCCACCCTTTCACTGGATGATTCTGCTTACTAGGAGTAGCTAGCAGGGAGAGGGAGATGATTGTCCCCCCTCTATTCAGCTCTTGTGAGGCCCCATCTGGAGTATTGAGTCCAGGCCTGAGGCCCCCAGTACAGGAAGGATGTGGAGCTCTTGGAGCGGGTCCAGAGGAGGGCTGGAGCACCTTTCCTATGAAGAAAGGTTGATGGAACTGGGCTTGTTTAGCTTGGAGAAGAGAAGGCTCCAGGGAGACCTCACTGTGGCCTTCCAGTACTTGAAGGGAGAATATAAATAGCATCTAAACAGTGTTTACGAGGGTTGAGAGTGATAGGACAAGGGGGAATGGTTTTAAACTGAGACAGGGGAGGTTTAAGTTAGATATTCGGAGGAAGTTCTTCACACAGAGGATGGTGATGCACTGGAGCAGGTTGCCCAAGGAGGTTGTGGATGCCCCATCCCTGGAGGCATTCAAGGCCAGGCTGGATGTGGCTCTAGACAGTCTTATCTAGTGGTTGGTGACCCTGCACATAGCAGGGGGTTGAAACTTGATGATCATTGTGGTCTTTTTCAACCTAGTTCATTTTATGATTCTATGATTATTTTTCTCCGAGAAATCTGAGCTGCACACCACATTCGAATATCCATATCAAAGGCTAACAGAGTGTATAGGAGGCAATGCAACAAGAGTGCTATCATGCTACAAGCCTAGGCTAAACCTCAGTTACTGAGGAAGATGATGGCAAAGGAGATGGCAAGGTAGGGCAACTACATCTGAAATTGTACACAGGCATGATTTTATAGCCTAGAGTTTGTTTTTTTTTCTGTACAGGTATAATTGTAGTAACTTCTGTACTGTTAACTGTTACAAGTACTACCACAAAAAGGTAGATAGGGACTTACGTACTTCTCAAGTTTAAATACTGATAGGAAAATTCCACAGTGAGCTGACTAGAGTCCTGGAGTAACGCAAACTGTAATTCACCAGCCCCATAACTTGAAATTAATGCGAACCTGTTCACACTGTATTGTATACACTGCAGTGTATACCGTACTAAATTTTGTAAGATATCTGTGTTGAAAACACCGTGTGCTGGTGAGGCTTTACTTGGAGTACTGTATCCAGTTCTGGATCCTCTACTGTGAGAGACAGGGCATACGGGAAAGAGGTCAGTGTAGGTCCAGACAGATGTTTAAGGAAATGGAGCAACTCGCTTTACAAGAGAGGCTGCAAGAGTTAGGACTGTTCAGTCTGGAAAAGCAGAGGCTTGTGGGATTCTTATGAATTTATAAAGACCTGAAGAGAGTATTTAGTGGGGATAGGCAAAAAGACTGGAAACAATGAGCACAAAATAGATACAGGAGGCTCCCTTTGAACATCAAGTAGTACTTCTTTAATATTTGGGCGATGGAGTACTGCCATGAGTTACCCAGAAAAACTGTGGAGTCTCCTCCTTGAAGATCTTCAAAAGCTGTCTGTATGTGGTCCCGTTGTCTCTGCTTGAGCAGGGATTGAAGTAGGGACCTCCACAGATTCCTTCCAACCTAAACAGTCCTGCAATTCTGTGAAAACAGCCTTGTATCTTCTGGTGGTATTTCTGTTTGACTTTTGCATTTGCTATTTTATCTCATTAGCATGAAAATTTTCATACAGAATAGGTATGTCCATCTGTTAGTTTTATAGCATGAAACTGATTTTTGAAATCAGCCCTACCTGACCGATTTAAAGCAAAAACTGTGAAATAATCTTGTTGCAGTGATGCCAAGGCATGTGAGACTGGTTTAGAGCAGGAAGTAAAATACTTTGTAATATGTTGAAAAATGGACTGAAGAGAAACTAATGAGGTTCAGCATGGCCAAGCACTTGGGTTGAGACAATCCCAGGTATGAACACAAACTGGGAAAAGAAATCATGGAGAGCAACTTTGTGGAGAAGGATTTTGGGGTTCTGGTGGATGAAAAGCTCGACATGAACTAGTGCTGTGAGCATGAAACCCAAAAGGCCAGTCTATCCTGGTTTGCATCAAAATAGGGGTGGCCAGTGTGGTGAAGGAGGTGACAGACCCCATCCTATGCTGTTCATGTGAAGTTCTAGCTGCAGTGCTGTATCCAGACTTGGGGACAGCAGCACAGGAAAGATGTGGAGCCCTTGGATTCTTCTAGAGAAGAGCCACAAGAATTATCAAGGGGCTGAAGTACCTCTCCTTTGAGGAAAAGTTGAGACAGCTGGGCTTGTTTATCTTAGAAAAGTGAAGCTCCAGTGAGACTTCACTGCACCCTTCTAGTACTTGAAGGAGCTCATAAAACAGGAGGGAATTCTTACATGAACAGATCAAATGATAGAACAAAGAGGAATGGCTTTAAAGTAAAAAAGGGGGAGATTTAGATTAGATATTAGGAGGAAACTCTTTGATCAAAGGGTGGTGAGGCTGTGGAACATGTTGCCTATAGAAGTTGTGGATGCCCCATCCCTTGAGGTATTCAAGACCAGGATGGCTGGGGCTATAGGTGGCCTGATCTAGTGGATGACAACGCTGCTCATGGCAGAGGGGATTGGAACTAGATGATCTTTAAGATCCCTTGCAGTCTAAGCTATTCTAAGTTTGACTTAGATGTGTTGAAAGATAAAATAACATTATGCAGTCAACAGTAGAGCCCTTGGTGCTGTATTCTCATCTTCAAGGAAATATGTCAAAAAGAATGAAAGTGACTATTTTCCCTGCAGGATTTTGTACAGTTCTATTTTAGTTTTTATCTTCTGTCTTTGAGGTACTTATGACCACTACTTCAATTTGAATTTGTAATTTTAGTTTTTCTATCATCTGTGACTTTGCTTGGAGATTCTTGGAGAGGTCATATGCATTAATTTAGAGCTATTTACCTCAATTCTTTTCTCAGCAGGGAACAGTTGTTCCTAACATGAAAATGTAGGGCAATTTTTTTGTGATTTGAGAAGAGTTTAGATAATACCGGCTGTGGAATTTACCAAAACAGATAAAGAAATGCATTTTTGTGTGCTTTTGTTGTTTTTTTCACCATAGCATAAACGTCTGGAAGAAAGCAATTTTTTCTTGTTGAAGAAGACCAAATAGCATTGAATCTACTTCCACTGGAAACTACTGTCATACACATAACCAGTAACTCAGTGGGGCTGGGGAAAGAAACAGTGCTTTTCCATTAACAACAGAAAAAAATGCTTTCTATGTAACCTCTCAAAGACTGAGTCCAGTGTAGTGTGCAGTCACAATTTTAATTAATACAAAATTAGGTTTCTTGATCCTTAAGATAGAAGTCTACTGATTCTCTTACATTTTGAAAATTCTTTCTTTTTTCAAGAACTGGATGAACTCGAACTTTCTGAATTATAACAAGCACTAATTAGACAACATTCACCATACTCTTCTTAGTTCAGGGTCCAAATTCTTTAATGTTATATAACTTTATAGTTCACCTAACATAGCATGCTCTTAACTGTGAACAGTTTCTAATTGAGAGAGTTATCACAGTTCATATTCAGAAGGCTCAGTGTTTTTGTTCCCTGCCATTTTCAATTTCTTTATATTGTATTCTCAGCTGGCTAGTTCACTGCCTAATATTGTACTCCAGATATGTTGTCTGCCTCCTTGTAATTATTTGAAAACCTTAAAACACAAACTCAAATTCAGCTTAGCTTGAAGAGTTTGAAAAATTTGCTGTTCATGCACGTTTCTAACCCTCACACTTTGTGGATAATGACAGCTGTCACAGGTGAAGAAGAATGCCGGAGATTGGTTACTACTCAATCTATCTGTTTCTTATCTGTTTAACAACAGTCAGCAAGAGACCAAATTCAAATCATTGTTGAAACATGGTGCCTGCTCAAAATAGAAGGAATCCATTTTTGTTTAGTCCAGCAATCACAGTAGCCTGCAAGTTTCTAATAGGATATAATGGGAATAAAATACTTACATTTATTATTGTCTGAAAGGGGTTAGGCAGATTACAGGATCTGCTTATTCTTTCAATAAGGAGGAGAAATAAGAAGTTGCAGGTGTATGAACTTGATTAAAACAGAGAAACCAGAAAAGGGAGACTGTGACAAACAAAATATAGATGACATCAGAGCCTCTGAGGAAGATTATTTAATTCTAGGGAAATCTATGTCTTGGTTTTGGCTAGACTGGAGTTAATTTTCTTCCTAGTAGCTGGTACAGTGTGTATTTTGTATTTAGGATGATAATAATCTTTATAGCACACCAATATTTTTCTTCTTGTTAAGCAGTATTTACGTAAGGTCAAAGACATTTTAGCTTCTCATATTGACTTGTCATTGAGGATGTTGGAGGTGCACAGGGAGCTGGGAGGGGACAGAACCAAAACAACTCATCCAAAGAGGCCAAATGGATATCCCATACTATATGATGTCATGCTAAACAATAAAAGCTGTGGTGTGTTACCTGGAAGGCCTATCTGTTCAAGGACTGGCTGAACATCAGTCAGGTGGTGATGAAGAGGTGAACAGTTGTGTTGTTCACCTCTTAATTTCTTTATTCTACGCACTACCTTTTTTTTTTTTTTTAATTAAACTCATCTATGAATTCATGGTTTTTTTTTCCTTTTTTTTTTTTTTCTTTTTTCAATTCTCTCCACCATTCATAGGGTGACAGGGAACTTAATAGCCTGCCAGATTAAACCACAATAACCTGTTATTTTTTCACATAATGTTTAGTTTAGAAAGAATGTATTTTATTACACTAGAAAGCTTAATTTGAAAAGAAGGTATTGCAATCAGTTTTCAACTGGTACAAGCTGTATTTATTCAGCCATGACTTAGGAAAATGCTGCCTTCTTTCTGAGTGAAAAGTGTATGCAAAAATACTAAATGTTCTTGCTCTGAAAACAACTTCCATTTTCATTGGTGTCTTTTGCTGCAACTATCAGAACACAAAAACTTAATTGATCTTACTAGATGCCTGATACCTCATTTTTTTACTGATACCTACACTCCATTTTAAATGGGGAAGTATTTAGCCTAGAAAGCTTCAACAGTGTTACCAAACTATGAAAGAACAAAACTCTTCAGTTGTCTGATAGTGACAACTATTGTGCAATTATGTTTTAGAGACTGTTGGAAGAGTTTTATGCATTCTTAGCTCATCTGCTAAGGAAAAGTGTCTTTCTATTATGTATAAAGATTTGTTGTAATCTTTGTCCAGTGCAAAACACCATAAGGAATGATTTTTAAAATAGTACTTCTTGGATAACAAAAGATGTCTGGTTGCAGTACCGTGGAAATTTACATACTGATTTACTCTGCTCTTTGGCTGCTGTTTGCCAATGAACAAAATATTATGAATGGTGGCTAACACTCTTCTAATTTCTCCTAGAGAGAGACCACTCTTAGTAGAGCAGCATTTGCATGATGATGTCCTGGAAAACATTTGTTTTATAAAAAAACTTTAAATGAATATATACACATTCAGCAACAGTTGTATCTAAAACAACCTGTCAACATTTCAGAGTATAAGCAAGACTTGGAAATGGTTAGCTCTTTTTTCACAGTAGGATCAACTATGCAACTATGCAAAAAATTCTATGGAGCTTTCACTATTACATAACCACGGTTATTGATTAAAAGTCAAGTAGGTGAAGGAATCTTATGAAACAGAAACATATATTCAACTTCTGTGATAAATTTTCATATTCAGCTGAGTCCTGTGGAATATATGAGAAAATTAAAAATGTAGCTGTAGAATCAAAACATTTTAATGAATACCTATACATATCTATAAATGGTGTAAAAAAAAAAAAATAATCTGGAAGTTATGTGAGCCAGGTGAAACTCAGTTGCTTTTAAGCTAACAAGTACTTAGCATGAAACACAGAATGAGTTGTTCAGTAAGTTATGTTTTATACGTTTGATAGAGCTGTGAGAGAACTTAGGCTCACTTTGCAAGTTTTTCTCTCTTTCTTCCTTCCCTCACTATAATTAACTTAATTGTAGTTTTTAACTGAACTTTCAGTATATTCCTGAAAAAATGAAATATAGTTTACATCACTGTGATGAAAATTTCTTGATACTGTTACTGCATGACAAGTTTTTTAATGAATATTTCCCATTTAAAATTCTTTTTCACTCAGTGTGTTCTATTCTCAGTAATTCTTGTTTTCATAAAAATTGCCTCACTGAGATATGATTCCCTTACAAATATTTAGAAAACTTTTAGAACTTATTGCCTTCAAAAAACTGCTTAAAATATGCCAGGAAGAAATAAGAATTAAAGGAACATGTGGAGAACTTTCTGATTTCTGTCAGTGGCTCTTCTAGAGGTGTTACTTGGCACTGGAATTTTCACTGTGTGGTGTTCATTAAAAATAACAAGAATGTAAAATATCTTAAAATCTTGTCCTTATTCAGTACAACTGTAATAATATCTTTTTTCTGTTACATATCAGAAACAAAGAATATACGGAGAAAAAAGGATTCTATCTGCTTATTAATTTAAACACTCATGCAGTTCTCCCCATCTGATGATAAAAATAGAGCAACATTCAAAATATTCAAAATATGCCTCTTTAACATCAAGCTGCAAAAGCATGATGATAATAATAATAATAATAATTTTTAAAATACTTTCTGCAGATTTTCTCATGATAAACGTTAGAATGAAATTTGTGTTTTTACAACAGCAAATTTGCTGAAACATGATTTTAATATGAGGACTAATGTCTTAACTTGTCCTAATGTCAAAAAGTCTTGCCTATTTCCCGATTATGAGAGAATGTTCTGGCAAGCAGACTAAATAATACATCAGTTGTATGGAAATTCTGACCTCTTAATTGATTCAGGAAAATATGTATGATATATTTAAATACTTGGCAATTGCTGGTTGCAGATGAATTTAAAAACTTTTATCTTACATGTTCACGGTATTGCCCAGGTGTTAATCTTAGGCATCTGAAATCTTAGGCATTCAGATTTTTGGGAATCATATGAAACAGACTATGTTTTCTTCTGAATAAATTTCTGTCTGAAATCTGTTTTAACAAGCGTACCTTGACAAATATGTGTTTTCTCTGTGGCTCAATTTTTCTTTCTGCATTTGAACAGTTTTTCCTCTTGAGAAAAATTGCCTTTGGAGCAGTGTTAGACTAAAAAATGATATGTGAAGGCAGCTTATGACCATCTGTTGTCAGACAGCGTTTTACTAACTACAGCTTCTCATTTCCTGTCATAGTTATTTGCATTTGTTTTCTTCACATTTTAGATGCTGATATGGCTCTTCAGGATGAAATATATGCTAATCTGGTCAGCTCTGCCCCACACAATCCTGTTTGTTAAAGCAAGACATGAAAATTAGAAACTGCAGAAGTTCTTCTCTGAATTTCCTACTGAGGGAGGCTGTTCTTTGTTGCTTTTCCACTTCACCTTCAATTTCACTGTAAAATATCGAAAAGCACTTATGTTCTTTTTTACAGACTTTGGTACATATCAATCTGTTACCAAAAAAAAAATGAGAAATATATTCTAATTTGAGAATTTTGTCTATCGTAAATAAATGAGATAAACACGTTGGTACTCATGAGAGAAGCTATGATAGAAGAACTTGGTCTTGTTTTTAGTAGCAACATTGACAATAATAATAATAATAATAAATGATAGCTTCCATGCAGTACACTTCCTTTGCACTTGAAATATGTATTTAGACTAACACAGTTCTCCAGAAGAGGTTTGTTTAAACAGTAACAATTTTTAAGAAAGGAGGAATAAAAAACAAAACATATATACTCCTAATAATACTACCAAGCATACTACTAGTAATATATAAAAAGTACAAATAATGATTAAATAAGGACATTCCAGCCACTGTCGATAGTGCTAACTAAAAACTTACATAACTTGCTAAAATCAAGTATTTCCTAGCTTAACATGATGAAAAAAAGCATTCCCAAGACATTGATCTGTTATTTCATTACAAATACTTGAAAATACATGCACTTTAAGTTTCATTTAATTGCATAGAAATGTTAATATTTTTATCTTTACTATTTACTATGGCTATTTTATGCTATTTGTATTGTTGTAGTTATATGTATAATTTTGCTCTTTGTTAGATTAAAAACAGTTCTCCAGTGCACCTTTTGAGGGTAGTTAATCTAGAACAGTATTAGCTAGAGCTAATGGAGGGCTAGACTTTAATGTTCTATACTCATCTTTGAAGAAATATATTACCTGTATCACTGTAATATCTAGAAGACCTAATCAGGGATTTAAGCCCTATTGCAACAGTAGCAAATGTTAGAATTAAGAACACATTTTCCTCTTCTACTGTTTCTAATAAAACAATGCAGTCTGAATTTGAATATACATACTGTATTATGAAATGCTGCTAATTTTGTGCTAATTAGCACAAAAAGATTTGCTTTCACTAGGAGCTTAAATGACATGACCCTCAGTATTTCATTCTTTTCTAAATTATTTTATGATTTAGAAAAGTCTGTTCCGATGTGGCTCCAGCCAATGTTTATCCTTAATAACGGTAGATATTAATAGCTTGAATCTGTTGCCTAAGCTTTGTTATATCTAAGTAATAACCAAGGCTCCAGAGCAGAATGCTAGATCAAGCACAGGAAATAATAGTGTTTCTTTTTAATATTAAATAATCTTAAATTGAAGCATCAGTGTTACAAGATACAAGTGTGAATGGATCTACACTTAGTGCATTGAGTTTGTTTTCTGTCTTTGAGCTTACAAATGCATTTGGAAGCATTTGGAAGATAACTGTTGCTAGTAATTAAGGGCAATCTTCACAATTTTTATTTTTATTTTTTTTTCAATCCTATATATGTCATAATTATGTGGCTCCTGCAATACTGCTGTGAGTTGCTAAAATAGAAGGTACCTCGATTTCCTTAACTTTCAGGATGTGAGGTTTCTTTCTACTAATTATTTTTTTTTTTCTCAACATTTCTCAGAATGTATCTTTTTAACACCATCAAATGGATTCACCTGAACAACTATGCTATGAATATATCCATGAATGTCCCAAAACCATTCTCTTTTCAGATTGCACTTCTAACTGACTAATTGGTGGCCACATACTTCAGACTTTCATATAGACAGAGAATGAAGCTCATGATCTTATCATGTGCAGAATTTTCAATACTACAGGGTTTACAGATATTCTTTGCATTTTCAAACTTATGTATGTTCATAATCTCTTAATGGATACAGATGTTTTCATGCAAGATAGTTCCTGCTTTCTGTGTCCAAATATTTCATTTAGAAAAGCAGTTTTCTATTGTTTTCTTTGAATCTAAATTCAGTGTGTCCTAGTCTTTATGACAAAGACCTGGGATTTTACTTCAGAGATTTGAAAAGGTAGTAGAAAAAGCATCAGGCTGACATAGATGAAGTAGGGTTCCATGTGAGCCTCACTATGGGCAACACTGGAAGAAAGCTGCTTGTTCATACCTTCTATATCATAAAACTCTGACTACCAGGATTCTTTGCTACAGGTAACCACATCTGTCTGCCTTACCAGCATAAAAACTTTTGTTACTCTGACTCATGGAAGGTATGTTCACTCCTTCCCTCCAGTTATTACTATATGCCCATAAATATGACCTGAACGATTTACATTTTTACAACCTTTACTGACCCTGAAATGTTAAAATTGTCTCATGCTTTGAATCTGAATCCCCCTGACTTTCAGAAGGATTTTTTGAACTACTAGATTTAATATTGTAAGGGATTCAATCTACCAATATTTCTTTAAGATTTACTGCTGCTCTTGTTGCAATGAGCTTAAAGTGGGAAATCCCATTAATATCCTACGTAATCTGCCCTCCAGAAAGCTGAAAATTTGATCATGCTTTCTTTAAAATTAGTATCTCTTACAATTTAACTTGTATAAAAGATTTTCTTAGACATATTACAGAAAGTACTTGTCTCTTCTGAATGTTTTGTTATTGTTGCTCAAAGGCTGGTTTTTGTGTTAAGTCCATTGGTGGTTTTATGTTAATAAAGGAAGTAAGATAAGATAGGATCTCCCACTGGCTATTTCTTCTTCTCTTTCCTGCTTCAGAATGTGCTAAAACAATGCTTTAGAAATTTTATTCCAGTCTTCCTACTTCTTCAGGGAAACCCTTTATTCACACATTTTGTTTTCTTTCACAGTTCAGTTCCACTGCAGTTTTTCTCTCTCCTCCCGTGTCTGACCGAGGCAATTTAATTTTATTGTGTTAGAGTTCCTGACACCACTCTTTTGTACATGTCTGTTTCCAGGTCATTCATTCTGCTCCCAGATTCTTTAAAGCCTGCCTTAATTTCATGGGTCTTCTTCTCCATGAAAATGTTAATTCAATTGTCATTTGGTCAGATAGAACAGTTTTAACAAGATAGCTCTCTTCTTTGTCTTCAGCCCTTTACACAGAGAGCTTTTAGGTTTCATGAACAAGTGATATTACTTTCATAAAACTGATTTGCCTTATTTTGTTCTTTCTACTGCAAGAAGTACTCATATATCAGGTGCATATTCCAAGGAGTAACGAAAAGCCTAGGGTAGGCAGATGAACTTGAAGCTCTGATGGCTAGGTTTATTACTTTAATTTTGAAAGATTACCCTTTCTGCTCCCCTGAACCTACTATTGTTACTGAAATTTTTTCAAAGAGAAATGTTGGAACCATCCTACTTACCAAGAGGGTGTTTAGTTTACTTCATCAAAGGGTGTGTTTACTATAATATGAAGAAATTTTTCATAAAACTCAACGCAATTCAAAATCTACTCTTTTTGTTACTAGTAGTATTCAGATCAATTTATTTGAGAGGTTCTCAAAATAAGTGTCTGTAATTTCTTTTTTATTACGGGCTTAGGAAAAGGAACCTTTATTTTTTGAATCATTACAGTGAGCACAATGAGCACTGGAGAACAGAAATCTCTATCAGCCCATGTAGTGTAAAATTCCATTCACTGAAATTCTTACACAAGTCAGCACAAAAGAAAATCTTTATAGAAGTAACTCCCAAAACAAATGCATTTGGAAAAGTAAAATAACTGGGAAATTTTAAGGTCATAACTTCACTGATATTAAATAGACTTTTATAAAAACAATTTTTTTTTTTTTTTTGTAAATTTTAATTTAACATATATTCTGTAATATAGGAAAACTATAACTGTGAAACACATCAGTATCACTCCAGCCAATTGGGCCTTTCTACTTGATCACATATCTGCAATTCTGTTATTTTGGACAATACAAATTGTTCTGAGAAACTGCTGCAAATGGCTGTCTGATTAGTTAGATTAAACAATTTAAAGTGATTTCTACTTTAAGACAGTTTAATCTTCTTCAAACTTGTCAAATATTGTTCAGCACAGTCACTTACTGAGTAAAAATAACTTTATGGCTAAAAATAATTATTAAAGCTTATGAAATAAGCTAGAAACCTATCTGTGACCTATTGTAGGGTACCTGCTTTAGCATGGGGTGTTGGACTCAGTGATTTGTTGTGGTCCCTTCCAACCCCTGCAAATATGTGATTTTGTAAAATAAAAAAGTTTTAATTAGTCATATGATGTTGTTATTCTCTTAAGCAATCAAGATACAAGACATTACACATTGCTGTTCTCCAGCCACTTCCCCAAAAGAAAATTTTTCAAGAGCTAATCAATTTTACTCTCAGTAACAGACTACTAGAATTGAGATATTAGAATAAAGCATTTTATGAGTGCAGTTTTTCATATGTGTCTTGCTACAGGTGAATGTTTTTTTGATGGTAACTCTTTGAAAACAGATTGAATTTCAAAATATGCTGAAGATCATCAAGATTTTTCCATATGAAAAATGTTAACACACAAAATATTTTATTTACATACAAATACATACATATGTTACATACTAAATATTTTATTTTACTCACATTTTAAAGAAAAATCAAGAAAACTGAATCTATAAAATCCACGAATCAAGAGGGGCTGTTAGTAATCTCTTGTGGTTTCTCCCTTATTATACTCCTATTCTTGTGGAGCAACAATACAGCATGCCCACCATAGCCATTTGTTGTGCATGAAGATGTCAGTGTGTCACAGCATCTCTTTCTCTATTGTCTTACTCTGAAATGAATTGCAGCCGCCTCCCTCAGATGTTACTGACACACATGAGTTGAGTTAGATGTGGCTGCAAATTAAAGAGATAAAGCATCTTCTGGATTTGTACTGAGAACATTCAATCATACAGATATCTATATGTTTACTGAAGTTTTTTATCCATGTGGACAATCGAAAATTTTGAAATGATTCTGCAAATACTTAATATGACTCTCAGCAACTCAGCAAGAACACTTAAAATATTCGGTATTTAATGCTACACAAGTCAGTAAAAAACTCCATAGAAAACAACTGATGATTTTGTGGAGATATTTGTTGTTTATATATTTGTCAATTTCAGTCATCAAGTGTAGTTATACTGTATGTAATTCTCTGGAAATTTCTCCTTGACCTTCCTGTATGACAACCTTACCTTTGGTATTCATCTCCTAACACTTCATTTTGTATTGAATCAGTTACACTCGCTCCTTCCTTATTTCTATTTTCTTTCTCTTTTTGTATGAAAGTATTTATGTTTTTTTCTTTCAAGAAGAGCTCATCCAAATTTTCTTGTGAATTGTATGACTAAATATATCTGTTGTGTAGTAACCATGTTAGTGAACGTTGACAATTGCCTTTACACAGAACCATGTGATCTTAAAAAAGAAACCTGTCAAATGTCAGCATGATGCTACAGTCCAAACTTTAAGATAATGTTCTGAGGATTAGTGTCTCCAAAGCTGTTTTCTTTCTTCCTGTATCTCATTCTAAACATGACACAATCAAGGATGATATTCCTCAAAAGCCTGAAGAATCTAAAATTGTGTGAATTATTGTAGGATGTGATCTTCTAACAAGATGAGAACACCAAAAAGGAAAGTGAGTTTTCATCCACACGTGATAGGAAGGTGATTAATAAGAATACACTGGCTTTGGTCAGTAGTCTTACATTACTGAAGTGTTATTTCCTTAGCTAGAAGATACATCAAACAACTCTCTGAGAAATTATCCCTGGATAACTGAAAATATGAAATCCAGGTATCTTGAGAGAGAGAAAGAATAGCAGAGGTGACAGGACAATGCTGCTGCTATCCTGGATTGCTCTTTGTCAGAAAGTAAAAGGTGAATCAGAAAAAATGCAACTTGCTCCAAATTTGCATGAAATGTTTTAAATATTCCACCTTCTCATGTCAAATCAAACACCAGGAAGGAATCTACCAGTTCAAGCTAGAATAGTGAATGGAAATCTGCTGAAACTGTGACAGTTGATCATTGATTATTTTAATTCTCTGGTATCCAGGCAAGATTAATACTGTTTTTAGAGCCATGAATGTATGTCTTCTCCATCACTCACATATATATCCTCTGTAAAGAGAACATGTTTCACATCACTGCTCCATGAAGAAGATTGTAAATTATTCTGTGTGAAGAACAACTTTTTGGGATTGCTTTTAGTCAGGATCTTTGGTCAAGTTTATGCCACAGCCTTACAGATATCAAGAGGATATGGTGAAAGGTACATTTTCATAGTACAATTGCTAGATTTATAACTACAATTGTATCCTGCATGTTACGCTATGCAACTACATACCTCTGCCAGGTTATCAGTTTTACTTCTGTAAGTTTCTGCATCTTTTGGACAACGGGCTAACTTCTGAGCAATATGGAATTTCAAATGAATAGTGCAAAATTCTTGAGAACAAGGTAGTTGGTAATTGGCTATTTGTCCAGTCTCATTTCTGCTACCATCAATTTAATCAGATTATTAATAAGAATATGTAAGGCCATCTACATGAGACATCCTAACAGATGTGTTTTCATAGCAAATAACTGCCTTTGAATTGAATCATCTGTAGATAACATGGCTTGAAATGTATTGCTTCTTTCAACCATCTCTTTCCCTGAATAGTCCTGTTCCTCTGCTTAGACATGTTGCCTAACTAGAATGTCCATAACCTAAACCACCATACATGTGTTTCTGGGGAGAAGACCCTACAATATCTGCCTATGAGTGAAAGAGGGAAGCTGCCTTGGAATTTAATTCTCAGAACAACAGATATTTTCTTAGGAAAAATTTGTAGACTAAAGGTAGTCACAATCTTAGCCAACTCAGTCAGTGATCTAATAGCATTAAGACCTTGCTTCAAAGTGGTTCTGTAATAAGATTACATTTTTGTGATGCCTCCTTTCCTGAAGACTTGCTGTGAGAATCCTTCTTTGTTTTTCTGGCTCAAAGTTTGCTTCCTTAGGTATTTTGTTGAGGAGGCAAGTGATGGATGTTGTGTGGCAATCAACATCACTGTGTGAACAATTTTACATCTTTGGAACTGTTTGCCTTTGGAAGATAGTGCTCAGGACTGTTTACTGGCAGAAGATCTAGCCTGTTACCAAATAACTCCTGTTTGCTATGGAAGACTGAGGGACAATGCCATTGTATCCTGCGAAGGCAAGATACAAGTTGGCGCCTCCCTGCTCCCTCTTATCTGCTGGCAAGGCCAGGAAGATAAGAACAAAGGAGTTTCCTGCTGAGATCCCAGAGCCAGAAGCTGCCACTCAAAGGAGAGCTGACTCGACCACTTTGGATTTGAGCTGTCACTCCAAAGATAGCTGACTTCACCACTTTGAAACCATTAAAAAGGGGCCATCATCACCATGGTCCTCTGCCGTTGTCTGTCGTCGTTGTCAACAGAACAACTCTGCCTGATGACCCACCGCTACTGAAGATCAAAGACTGAACTACGAACCTCGCTGGATCCATGGTGGTGACTATGTCCCTCTTGCTTCCTATAAAGACTCCTTGCTTCTTCTTTTCTATCTTTTCTATCGCCCTCCTTCCCTTCCCCCATTACCCTAATTCATAATAGTGTCCGTTCTCCCCTTTCCCATTTCCCCTGATTAAGATTTGTAATAAACTGGTTGGACCAACATTTGAACCGTTGCTTCTTAATCTCACGCCGGGTATATAGATAATAAAAGAACCTCCTCTCCCTCCTAGAAATTGGAGCGAGACAGTTGCTTGAAACAATTCCTGGATGAGATAATTTAGGAAAAAAATCTTTAAGCATTTATTTAAAACTATTTTTTTCTTTGCTACATATTTCTGTTCAGGACTGATTTTAAATATTTTGAATAATTTGTTGTGCTCTATAGAATAAAACTGGAGTTTCTGTACATACTACTGTGACAAGCAGCAAAAGAAGCAACCTTTCTAACACTTTGTAACCCAGTTTGAATTCACAGTGCAAATCAGCATGCAGAAAATAAGGATGAGTAGGAGTCTGGAATTTTAAGATAAAGTCTGTGGTCCTGTATGGTTGCAATATAGAAGATCTAATGACCACTCAGATGAGACTAGTTCAGTCATGCTCTTGTCTATGCATACATAAAACCAAATGAAAAGATGCTAGACAAAATTCAATAAGCAAATATTAGGTACATATTTTATTTCCTCGCTGCTCCTGCATAATTCTGTCACCACTTGAAATTCTCACGTCATTATTTTTAAATGGAAGAAATTCAAACAACAAAAGCTAGATTTTTGCCTATGCTTGATTTTATTGTTCCCATTTTTAAAAGTGATACAACTTAAACAAGTTTTAAATTGTTTACATCAAACATTCAAAGTTGATATAAATGATACAGCGATGGAAAAAATTACTCATCATTCCTCCATTTAAAAGCCACATAAATACAATAATGCCTATTGAAAATTATAATGTATTGTCTGCATCTGTATCTTCTGTGATCTGTTTCAAAAAAAGTAACCTCTGTTTTTATTGCATTTCTCAATTTAATAAGAAATGAATATTCAATATTGAAAAAGTAGAATTTATACCTGCTGATTTGAGAATCTTATTCCACAGAAAGAAGTGTTGACACAAATTTGTTGTGATCACATACAAGCTAATCCATAACACTGAGATTAAGATGAGAACTCTTCATTAGGCACATGCTGTCCTGGATAGTGCTTATGACACTAGACCCAAATCCTTCAGAAATTTAACACTGGAAAATACTGTCTTTGGAAGAGGAACAATTACTTTTCTCCAGTGTTTTTCTTTAGAAGTTAATTAATTCTTGACTTATTTGATAATTTAGATTGTTCTCTACTTGGAAACTCTTGATCCTCAGATGAAGCTACTACCATCACAGGTGTTACAGGTGATACGTACCCTGCAGTGAGTAATCAATTGAGTAAAGCACCCAAAGAGCCTTGTACATAAAGCAGAAGCTATCTATATTGGCAGAAGATTTAAAAAATAAAAAGAGCTTAAAAAAAGTTGTATTTATTTGGAACAGATAGAAATATAGCTAAGATCATCTATTAAAATGTTTTCACCTTCCTGAATTATATTTATTTTAATGTCATGATATTTATTCAAATGAGAACTGTCATTATATTTAACAGTAGTAAGAAGCTAATATATATCTTTTACAAATGACTTGTTAAATATCGTTACATATGTAGTAGTCAGTGTGACTAAGGGTTGCCTTGGAGGCACCCTTTAAAATCTCAGACCTGCTAAGCTTATGGGTTCTGAGTTCATAGGTACAGAGTTGTGAACTATGGGGTTACTTTTGTTGTTTCATTCATTTTGAAGAGGCCCAACACTGACATTGTTACTTTCTTCACTTTGCAGCACAAGTTTGTGACAGTCTTTAGATTGTATGTGATATTTTTGGTTATGTTCTATGGTCAGTCATTTCTCTATATTTTTCACTACTCAAAAGCTTTGCTATTTGTCTTTCACCAGCTTTTGATTGTGCTCCCACCTCTCCATTCCATTCTTAATTCTTTTTGAGTTTTGCTGTTTCTTGTTTTCTAAAAAAAAAAAAAAAGCTAATATGAAGACAATATTTATGTCTTAATATCTTAATAATGCTTTTTAACAATAACACAAAGTTACTTCCAGATTAAAATAAAATATTTATTAAGTATATGTACCAAGGGTTCCTTGAAAGATTAAACAATCTGTCATCACTGAGGTCCCTCAGGGATACTACATTTTTATCTGCTCCTTGGAATCACTATCTATTCATTTCCTTCCTGTTTTCCTCCTTTTGTCATGAGGAGTTTCTGAAAATATGTTGTGCTCAGCGTGTCTTAGTACTGTCACTCTCTGTAATGTAATTCCATGTTCTCATCCTCCAACTTATTGCATATACCTTCTCCAGAGGGAGCTGGCATTAGATAGGCACTGCTTTAAGAGAGATGAGGGAAGCAAGCTTACTTTTATATTTTTGTATACAGCTGCTGACATGTCATATGTGCTTCTCTGTGGGCTTAATTGCTCCTTCCATTTGGCCCTGAAAAAATAGTTGGCCAACTGATTGGATTTAATGATGTCTGTGATTGTCTGTAAGTATAGACTCTGTTGGTGGCAGACATTAACATCAGTAGTGTGACAAGCTATCATCCCCCATGTAGGAGTCAGTCTTATAGCAATCCAGAATGGCTGTGTTCTGAACCCACCATACTGTCTTGCTCAGTTTTCACAGGAAGTACCTTGAAATTATCTAACAATCAGAGTCTATTTAAATTTCTCTCTTTATTCTCATTCTCTCTTTAAATTTTAATTTGTAGTTGGAAATATTACTGTCAATAAAGGATTAGCAAAGTTTATTTTTAGCTGAGGTGTTCTAATATGGTGCCTGATTTTGCACTTTTGCTGATGGAGTCTATAGTATGGGCTACAGAAAATGTAACACTATTCATGACCTAGCATAGAATTTCCCTCCTCCTGGCACTGTTAAAGGAGCTCATAGGTAACTAAGTTTTACCTTGCACTTCATGAGGCCTCAGCAGTTGTGTTGTTTTATGTATGAACAGAAGAAAAACCCAGTTCCCCCCACACCTTTGTTGCAGACTGTTCACTAATTTTGACTTTACCCTTATACTTCAGCTGAGTGAAATAGCAACGCATATATAGTGCTCAATTCTACCTCCCTGGGGAAAAGCTGAAGATAGTAGGGGGGATCACAGAATCACAGAATTGTAGGGGTTGGAGGGACCTCCAGAGATCATTGAGTCCAACCCCCCGGCCAAAGCAGGTTCCCTACACCAGGTTGCACAAGTAGGCATCCAGGCAGGTCTTGAACATCTCCAGAGAAGGAGACTCCACCACCTCCCTGGGCAGCCTGTTCCAGTGCTCCGTCACCTCACTGTAAAGAAGTTCTTGCGCACATTTGTGCGGAACTTCCTATGCTGCAGTTTCTGGCCATTACCCCTTGTCCTGTCTCCACTCACCACTGAAAAGAGTCCGTCCTTGCCATTCTGCCCCCCACACCTTAGATACTTATAGACCTGGGTCAGGTCTCCTCTCAGTCTCCTTTTCTCAAGGCTGAACAGAACCAGTTCACTCAGCCTTTCTTCATAGGAGAGATGCTCCAGGCCCTTCACCATCTTTGTGGCCCTCTGCTGGACTCTTTCCAAGAGATCCCTGTCTTTTTTTGTACTGGGGAGCCCAGAACTGGACACACTGGCATGTCCCAATAGGACAAAGAAGACAATGCAAAAGTCAGTTTCCTGTTTACAGAGAAATGAAAAATGTTACTGTGTTCTTAGGACTCACAAACTTTTAACTAAGGAATTCTAATATCTTTTGAGTGTATGTAGTGTAGCTACACTTTATACCAGATCAGGGAATACTTGAATCAAGTTTTCAGCTATATCCTTTAAAACTAAGTTTTCACACTTCATTGTTGTAATCAAATTTTTTTTTGCAGCAGAAGGATGTACTGGTTGCACTAAATACTCTAATGTGTAGTCCTCTTCCTTTGTTTTGTCATTTACTCATCAGCTGTCACCTTAATGTTATGACTACATCACAAAAGCCACAGTTAAGAGCTTATAGTTAGACTAAGTATGTGAGGGTACATATAGGTTTGTCTGTAGCTTATATGAAATGAATAATCTAATTGGTGATTTTGTTTGCTGCACTCAGCATTGTATATAAACTGATTATAATTAATTAGGCTTCATTAGTAGAAGGTGAAAGATCTTTAAGGAAATTGTTTGCAGTCACTATAAATAGCTTTGGGAAAAGCCACAGAAATAAAAATTGGTGTCAAAGCTATCCTTTTAAAAAATCTTTTAACTAGTTTGAACGCCTGATTAGTAACACAATATTTTATATGTTGAAATTCTCCCCTTGCAGGCATTAGTTTAAACAGAGTTCTGTGGACATTTACATTCATTTTATTTAAGCTAGCCCCACTTTTGTCTTTCTCATGACTTTTGTACTTAAACTTTGACTTTTTTTTTTTTTTTTTTTTTTTTTTTTTTTTTTTTTTTACTGGCATAACTAGAAGATAGAGAAAATCTGAACATTTCCTCTGACTAAATTTCTGGAATGAAATTCCAGAATCCTACTTAGACTCTAGTAGACAAAAAGACAAAATCCAGTCCTACTTAGACTCTAGTAAATACCACAATCCTTGCTTATATTGAAAGTTTTGTTTCTGGCTACTCAACATACTTGCTCTTTTGCAGTTTTCAAATGACAGTGTTTTTTTGTGTTTTGTTAGATGTGTGGCTCTGATTGGGCAGTATATTTAGCAGTAATAGCACTTTCATCTTTCCATGAAGCAATCACAGTTGTAGTTCTTTGAAAAGAAACACTCCTTTTATTTTTCTGAAATCATCGTACAGTCTGACAATTTCCATGCAGTTGATTCTGAAAAGCGGGAACAATAGCAGTGCATGCTTCATAATTTTTAGCTGAAATGAAATGAAATCATCATGGCTGAGAAAAGTAATGGAATTCGCTCCTTTCATGGTCATTTGTGAGTACTCTTATCTTCCTCCTGAGAATATAATGCTTCCTTTGAATATTAATATCCAGTTGATTTCTGTTGTGTGGTTTCAGATTCTGGCTCCTGAAGTAACTTGTTAAACCAGCAAAGAAAACCCTACGAAGGATATTTTTGGGTATTGTTAGTAAGCTTGAGGAAGCAGCAACCTTTTCCACTTCCTAACCCTAATTACTCATCATATTTCAGAAGTTTAGATCAAATAATATATTTCTCTTCTCGATCACGAGGAACTTTTTCAGTTCCTGATCTTTCTGCTCCTCACCAGATGCAGCACTGATGCTCCTCACAGTATTCTCTGAAAGAAACAAACTGTATCAGTGAATTAACATACTCATATACAAGCTCCACAACAATTCTACATGTTAACTTTAATGAAGATTTAGTAAATGCCACAGAGCTCACTTGAAGGATTATAGTGCTAAGCAGCAAACAGCATGTGACATGCTTTCAGGCAAAAAAGTAGAACTTTTTCTTTTCCCATCACAGCTGCAAACTCACTGTGCGAACACTAATCATCTCCATGTATTAATGTTGTTTGAGAGCTGTCCCAAGAGTCTGTCTACTGCTCAGTCAGACTGTCTTCAAAGTCAGAAGTCACTGTCTGCACTATGTCATGCTACTTTTTGTAGTACTACCACTCTTATATCACTTGGAAGAGTATGGTTGGCTTTTTCATGTTGTTTTTTGTGATTTATATTTTTTTGAGTCTCTTGATCCTTAATCCTCTGAAGTTTTACTGACCTGCCACTCATAGTAAGGGCTATATGGGACCTGATACAGCCTTTCCTCGCTGTTGTAACATCTCTAGGGCTAGGCTTATCTACTATTATTATTATTCTCGTGATCATAGTATGTTTGTACTTATATTCCGGTATTTCTCTTGTTGTCTCTTACTTACATTTCCTAGTAGAAATGAATCTTTTAATTAAAGAGAAATGATTATCTTCCCTGGTTCAACTTTCAGGAGGTTGCAGACAGGTCACTATAACTCAGATGGCTCCATTATTCAAGATTGCCGTCTCTATAGCAAACAATTTGTTTTCCTCCACATGGAAAGCATGACATTACTCAGGTTGGAGAATGTATCCCCTTCATCTCCTACCTCTCTCCTATTTGATTTGAGGCAGGAGACTTTACTCCAGAGGTTGTGGGGGAAGATTAAAAAAAAATGATTGTCATATTTCTGCCTAAGACCTTCCTTTTTTCTCTGTTCTTGTTCAACTTCAGACAGAACTCCTGGACAAGAGTTGAAGGCAAGAGAGATACAAGCAGTCCTTTTCTGCTCTTTCCTCAGTATCCTCACTTCTGTCCTGGCTGCCATTTAAGGATCAGCACAACCCTGCCTAAGCTGTATGATGATTGAATATCATAACTGACAAATGTGAGATTTTTTTAGTGTTTTGTTTTTCTTCTAGTCACATTCTCCTGCATCTAATTCCTCACAATATCTCTCTTCTGTATTCAAAATATATATTTTCCTGTTGATTTATCACAATGAGATAATTCCCATACAGAAAAATTATCAAGCTAATGAAATTCTTTCTCCATTAGAGACAGTGGGATATTTCACATAGATATCAGCATACCCAATGAACAGTACTGAGAAGCAGGTTAAAAGAAGGAAAGTTAATTTTAAAAAAGATCTAGAGAGCATTTGCGTTTATGTAATGCTACTGGAAAGGAAGCACTGAATGTTTCCAAAGTGCAGTTCTTTTATTACCAAGATTTTGAAGCCCATTTTAAAATGCACAAGCTTTCTTGCAGGTGGCCATCTTTTTCTTTTTACATTGTTTTTATCTCAAAATATTGCAAACACTGTTTCAAGGGTTGATGGGTTTTGTTTTTGTTTTGTTTGTTTAGTTTGTTAATAACTTTTCTTTATCTCTGATTCTCAGAGATGTGCTTATAAGTCTAGAGTGTTAAGAATTTAAGATCAAAATTGTGATCATATTAATACAAGATTCTTTTTAACACCTTTACTCTGTATGTTTTAACTTTCATATGGTTCTCATTACCATCAAAGTATAAAAAGAGTAATATAATTTATATTGAGGGATAGACATGCATGTACATTTAAAAACAACTTTTTTCTTTAATCATATCAAGAACTTTTGTCTTCTCTGGACATGATGTTCAAATTTGAGTGTAAGATCAAATTTATTCAAACTGCTTATCATGCAGAATACTTAGCATTTTTGTTTGAACTCATTTGAGTGAAGATATTGGTGAAATGCTATTGTTTGTTGATTCATAAAATATTGCGTTTCTGATCTAAAGCCCTTTAGATATGACGGAAATAATATTTTGAGGATGTAGTATGAAGTACTTGTCTTGACCTTGCTTTATATTTGTAGCATTCTTAGCTTCTAAGATGTTATTTATCAACATAGATGCATTTATTTCTGTGGTCCTTGTTTTGTGCAAAGACCATAGTGATGTAATTCCGGTGTGATTAATTCTGAGTCTCATCTCTATAGAATCAAAATCAGGCTTTTTAATCACAAGCAACCTTTCTAATTGATTTAGCATGAGAACACATTTTCCATATGTGGCGTTTCTACCTTTTCTGTGGCATGAACTAATGTGTGCATTACACAGTTGTCTGTTCTTAAATATTATTAATAGCTGTTTATCAACTGCTAAAAGCTGCATGCTGAGCTATAAATAAAATCCTGACATATTATTACTGCTGTAAAGAAGTAAGCAAGTGGAAGTCGTAATCTAAACACTTATGTAGGATAATTACTGCTTACTGATTTACTGTATGTTACTTTAGAAAGCTCCATGTGGCTTTATTCATTTGAAGATAAGCACCACCTTCCAAGAAAAACTAAGATTTTGAAAAGACAGATCATCTCCCTGTCTTGGATGTTATTTCTAGCTGCTACTTTGTATTATTCCCTAGTAAACAGTTTTATGGAACAGAGTGTATCCTTGGATGACTGGGGGGTAAAAAAGTATCTCTATTATTTTGGTCAGCAAAATGAAGGTATCATTTTACAAAGGTGTGATTTCCCGTAAGCAAGAGTAAAACAGTAAAGTATGGAAAAAGGCCTATAACCCCTCTCCTTGCTGCTTGATAAAAGCTACACACTTGAAGTGCAGATGCAGGGTGAGGAAGGATCCAGGAGTGTGAAATACTCTGTTGCATCTTACCTGTCAAATGGAGTAAAGATATGCTGTTCTCAAAGCTACTAGACTCTTTGACATCTTGTGTCATGTGGAGAAAGCACTTTCCTGCTATTTTTATCTTTGGACTTTCTACTAGAAAAGTCTAATTAATAGTTAGCTTGATACTTATTTATGAAATAGATATCTATTCTATGAGGGCTGATCTGATTTTCCTCGATTTTGACCAATGAAAGATATTGCACAGGCAAAATTTTCTGAGCAATGATGCTGTCCTAGCAGCTGTGAAACAATGGATCACTTTTGCTGATGCAGACATTTTCAAGCAAGGCATTCAAGCACTTGCTCATTGTTGGCAAAAAATACATAGATAATGCTAGTGACTATGTTGAAAAACTGTTTTGGAGCTGAGAATTTTCTCTCTCAAGTAGTATTATTGTGCTCCTTGTATCTGTTGAATTTTCCATGGACATAAGTAGGAGACACAAATTTCTCAGCAACCTAGGTAGAAAGAAAATCAATTTTGATAATTCCAGCAATCCCCTTTACAGCTCTGAAATGAAAAAACTATCAGCGTAGAAGACTGAGATCTCATTTGACCTCGTTAATAAAAAATGTTCAAACTGTAAAAAATAATGCTAAACTTATCCTATAATATTAAGTATTTAAATACAATGCTATAAATATAACAGTCCTCAAAGTTGAATAAATATTCTTATAAGAGGTTTAGCAGCATTCAGTACTTACTACTATTTTTCATTGCACTGCCTCTTATCCTGATGAAAATCTAAGAAAATATGGGTTGTCAGTGACAAAGTATTGGATAAACATTTTGTTGCTAATATCTTAAGCCAATGCAAAAAAAGTAAAGAGAGCTGAGCAAGTTAATAAGTGATTTATAAGCTTTGTTATGCCATTCATGTACATTGTTTCCAAAAGGCATCTTACATACTACACTTTTTAAGAGTTGCTACTAATGTTGGTAGTTAACACTATTATCTCTCATGGTGACACTTATTAAAAAAAAAAAAAAATTCCATTAAAAAATTTAATAAACTCTTGAATAGAATATTGTGACTTTTATGACTTTCTAAAAATCTATTCATTGTTCTTGATCTTGTTGGCAATTTAAATGGAAGAATTAATATGAAAGAGCACAAGATTTAAAGTCTGGCAAGATTACTAAAAATGGCAGAGCACTGAAAGAGAATATTGGCTTTGGAGACTTACCTAACATGAGAAAATGGATGGTCAAGAAGTTCTGAGTGTAATCCAAAGTGAAATGCATTTCATTTCTTAGACAAGACAGCATATTTATCTCTTACCAGTGAAACATGCACAAAAATTAAGGCTAAATGGGAAATAATAAGAGATTAAAACATTAAAAAAAAAAAAAAAAAAAAAAAAACAACAAAACAAAACAAAAACCAAAAACCAAAAACCAAAACCCTACTTGTTTAAAAATGAAATGGTAGGTTGATATTTTTCCAAGGAAAGAAACTGTAGAGCAACGAATAGAACTTTTAGAAAGGTTCAGACACCTTTTATGTGATGACTATTCAACACCACATTTCACAAATGGAGAATTTCCATCTTCAGTAAGTTGCAGGGCACAAGCTTACAGTCTAGTGATGTAAGTGCTTGTACCATGTAATGCCTTTGTTATTTCTTAATCTGAAAAAGCTTCTTATAAACTGTTTTACTTTCTTACAGCAACATGCATTTCATTTGTGGAATAGCAGTGAGCTTCTCACGAGCACTGTCCCAGGTGGCTTAAAAAGAAGAAATTTCAAATGTCAGTTTTCTAACTGGAAGTGAGGACAAAAACACACCTCACTGAGTGAGCTCCTTTGATGGTTCATTGCTCTTAGCAATTTTTTTCCCACTCCTTTTACTCCTTTTAAGTTCTGTCTGACAAGCTGTGTGTTGCAATGGTCGAAGAACTTCAACTTCTCTCCTGTGATCATTTGGTTCAGGCCACTACCTAAACAAGAATTAAAAGAAGAGAACAGTTATTTTTTGGCTAGGACATATAAGGTACCTATGATCTACTTGATTAGTAAGGTAATAATTGGGTTGTCATTCTCTTGCTAAGAGCGCAGCATCAAAAATGTGCTTGCTAGCAAGGCAGCTGTGAGTCTGGAGAAGAAATTTTAGCCTCCATTACTTCCAGGAACTGATCTTAAGCATTAAAAAAAAAAAAAAAAAAAAAAAAAAAAAAAA
>NW_024962263.1:25647220-25809799 GCF_019238085.1 Lagopus leucura
AATCTAATGGTGTCCAGAGTCTGACATACTACTTTGGTTGTTTTTTTGTTTTTTTTTTTCTTTTTAGAGTTTATAATTATTCACACAGATGGTTTTTTTTTTCCTTGAATTTTGAGTTACTAGTGATTTACAGTTTCATAGTTCTACCTTTGCCTGTAACTTTGCAGTCAAAATCTGCATAGCTATGCTATACAGGCTTTTCCCAGTCTTGAGTTTCTTTGCCAGCCTGAGCCAAGTCATATATTTGGACTATCCCAGGTGGATCATCAGAGTACAAACAGCTGAGCTCTAATGGGAAGAAGGCAAGAGAGAGTGTTACAAGCACAAAGAGGGAGACTGACCCTGCTTGACCTTCAATATCTAAAAATTAAACATCAAAGTCTGAACTAATAATCCTAGTTTGCTTTTGTAGTCAGTGGACTCAAATATCTATTGTAAGAGGGTGAGTCATCTGCAAAAATAGCATCAGAAATAAATCAAGTGACTCAACTCTATATGTGCCCATTTCTCTGAACTGACTAACAGAAGGTTAGTCTAACTTGTACTCAGGTATCTCACTTTTCAGTAACTAAACTGAAATAATTATATTCCATTATTTTCTTTATGAGAATGGGCAAAAGCTGTTCTCAAGCTACATGAAGAAGGTTCGTAGTGTAGAGTGCTCTTCCACTTGCATAATCCATTGTCTCAATTTAGCAGTAGTCATTAGCAGCTCTGTTCAGTTTACGTTACAGTTCAAAGATTAAGATAACTTTTCATTCTGAGCTCACTTAACTATTATAAGGCCAGTAAAAAGCACAAGAGAAATCGAACTACATATGTCAGACGCTGCTTCACCTGTCCTCATTTTTAAAATCGCACCTATGAAACATTTTCATGGAGTATATCCTATCTGCATAAAGTTTGAGAGCAGAAAATAATTATAGTTTGACTTTGAAATTCCAGTTCAGATTTTAACTTTTGCAAATAGAAAGAAGATAAAGGAAAATATATAAATTCAAAAATTTCAAATAACGTCTTTTTAAATCTTGAATAGACATTTCTAATAGAGCAGATACTAGTATTTTTATGACAATGAAAACTAAGTAAAAAACATTTGTCTAGTTGCTTCTTACCTTGACATTAACTAAGAGAATACTTCACTCTTAAGATGAAGATTGACAAGGATTCAAATGAAATTAATGCAAAAAATGCTCAATCCATTAGTCTGGCTCTCTTGTGTTCTAAAAATTAGTTTTGTGTCAAAGAATATATTAGGTATTCTTTCATTTTTTCTCTTAATCCCGATGTTGCATGAAAACATATCAGGAAACTTAGCTTTACTTCTCACCAACTTAAAAACTCATAAGAAAGCTGTATCAGTTATACGTGGGTTGGTAGTAATAAGACAAATGGGAACAGTTTTAAACTAAGATGGGAGATTTTGGTTAGATATGAGGAGGAAGTTTTTCACTGGTCACAATGGTGACACACTGGAACAGGTTGCCCAAAGGAAGTTGTGGATGCCCCCATCCCTGGATGAATTCAAGGCCTGGATGTGGCTCTGGGCAGCCTTGTTGATGGCTGGGGACGCTGCCCACGGCAGAGGGGTTGAAATGAGATGATCTTTAAAGTCCTTTTCAGCGTGGGCCACTCTATGATTCTATTTGTGGAAATGCAAGAACCATTATCCTGTCAATGTACTGATTCATGGTTTTTTTATGTTACATTTCCAAGTGTTAATGTTTCCTAATGAAAACACAGTTGAAATTACTTTGAAGTGCTTGTTTTAGTAAATGAACATTCTGAAAATGTAAACAATATATCAGGTTTTCATGAAACTGGTAAAGATATATTGTGAATGTTTGCATTGTCAGATCATAGAGATTCCTCTATGAATATGAGATGACTCTTGAGAACTATTCTATGAAGTGCAAGAATGCTACATCCCACAGTGTATTTCCCTTGTAAAAAATGCTCATGCAGCAGCATTCTAATAGGGGTCTTCTGCTTTTTGTGTGATGTATGCCCTTCATCATGTGATCTGATAAACTTTCCATAGCAAGAGTAAGCAGAATATGTTTCTTTTTATTGATTTCCAAGTTTGACTTAAGGTCTGACTTCATACTGCATACTGCTATTGACTTCTGCTGATTAATTATCCATTGTACACATAAAAATATATATATTTTTTAAATTAATAGACATGGAACAGGTCTGATGTTCTAATAATGATGTAGAAAAATTTCTTACCCAGTTCATATTACAATTGTTTTACTCTGTAACCAGATGTACATATGGATGTTGGAAAAAGCTACTGCAATTCTCGGAATGGTAGTTGTTTCCAATACTACTATTTCTACCTATAAAATGAAACCTTTGCCCTTAGATACCAGGAACTGCAGTAGTTTGATAAAAATAAAACAAACAAAGAAAAAATCCACCATTGCATCTGACAAGCTGTCCTTTTCTCTTCTAATGAAGAGAAACGCTTTACTTTCTGATACCACTAAGGATAAACACAAAGGCCAGGATATTTAACAGCTCTAAAAATGTCACAACGACACTGAGTTAATTACATAGGTACTCAGATATTCTGTTGAAATATTCAGGATTTCTTATCCAAAATAGAGCTTGTGCATGACATCACAAAGACTTATTGCCCAAATGATGGATAAAACAGCTCTTAGAAAATTATTGCTTTTTGGATGTGGGGCTTTTGTATTGAAAATAAACAGAGTGCATTAAGCATGGAACTGCTGTGGCAACAATTATAAACAAAATGTTAAGATCTGCTTAGCAATTTCTTCTACTCCAGTAGAAACCTGGAAGAGGATTCTGATTTTTTTTAGACCCATTAAATGAACTCCAGCTTTGTTCTTATTGTTTCTTTACTGTTCCAGATGCTGCTATAATTGTTTATAGAATGTAATTGTTTATAGAATATAGACAGATTCAGAAAGACACCTGTATATATCACACTGTCACACACTGATCTTCTAACTCCACTTGATAATATGTAAATATTCAGACTGTCTTGAATCAGTTACAGATAAACTTACCCTTGGTTTTAGCATTGCTTTATCAGAGTGGTCCAATTTGCATGTCATAGTGAGGGTATCTTTTTTTAATTATTGTTATTTTATTGTCCATAGTGAAATATATACTGCATGTTTTAATTGTATTAATACCAGGGTAATTAATTTCACTGGAATGAAAAAGTCTGCAGGTGTACAAAGACAATGACTGCTCTTTCTTTGCAGTGGTTGGTGTTGGTTGCTGACCATTCTCCAATGAGTCTCGTTCAATTAATATAACCACCTCCATTAAAACAAGAGGCAAGAGTTATGAGTTTAATAAATATTGGAAACATTATTCAGGAGCTCTGAATCTTTCTTGCAATTACTCAGACTCAACTCAACAGATTCTGTCCAAAAGTCGTCAGGTAGATATTGTAGCATCTAAAATTTAAGACATTTAAATACTTTTAAATATGATGTCGTTCAGAATGGGACAAGCGAGAGATTGAAAGCATGATCTAAATTAGAAATATTATATGATTGAAGTAGATTCAAAAAATTTATTTCGAATGCTTTCTATAAATCAACACATATTCAAGTGGGAGGACATATTGTGTAAATGGGTTATTGACATCTGTCTCCGTAATTTCTCCAAGGACATCAATCAAACTTCTGCATCTTCTGTTTACAATGTAAATTCTCTGTAAAAAGGTCTAGTTAGAAAATACTTTTCACAGAACATTTTGGTTTAGTTTGCATTCATAATTTCCTTCATCTCGTTGCGAATTTATGAAATTAATTTTTAGAAGAAAAAAAGAGTTTTTGAAGGCTAATTTTCAAAATGCTATAGATTTGGAAAGCTTTGTCTCTCAAAATGTATTCTGTACCAAAATATTCTAAAGGTGAACTGAAAGCTTAAGTTCAAAGCTAGCCTTATTACTGTCATCAGCCCATGTTGCTATTGCAGTACGTACAAAAGTTATGGTAATCAATTAAGAATTGCCATCGAGTCTACCAAAAAAAAGGAAATTGGTCAGTTGTCATGTTACAGCTCTCTACAAATTATTAGTATTTTACATATGGACTTCAGAGATCCCAACACCTCTTAATAAGACTCCTTACCCATTTTAGTTATCAGTCTGACCTTAGCTAACTTAATTGTAATAACACCATCTATTTAACTGGCTGCTGCTGTAGCTACCATTGTCTTGATATTTGGCCTAGTACTAGTACATTATGCTGGTTCACATAAGAGCATGTTTTTCAGTTTCTTTTGCAATGACCGTGGAAAGGCAATTGAAAAAAAGTAGGATTCTAGCACAGTTTAGGAATTTACAATGGAAATTGGAAAATCAGACTTTCTAGTATGGAGATTGAATTAACCAGCCAATGAGTGAATGAAGAGAACCAGTGGAAAAGGTCTCAGGAAACCAGGCAATATACAGGTAGAGAGAGGTACTCAATCTCTCTTTAGAGATGCAAAGCTGTCTGTGCTCTTTGCAGAGAACCAGTAAAAGCTTCCCCAGTTGAAAGCAAATCCCAACACATTGCTCCTTAATCTGGATTATGTTCTGCATGGGTTTAGTTCAAAGTAGTCACTGTCTTGGCTCGTAATTGCACTTAAACGCATGGACAGAAAGTTTGCTGCTTCAAAGTGTAAGATTCCTCAACATTTTGCAAATGGAGAGAGAGTGGTTATGTTTCATGCTGAGTCCACATGGATAACTACCACAGAATGAGGGGTTACTGCACGTACATAGTATTCCTAGCTGATATTTCAGGAAATGTCAAACCTGCCATGTATTCTCCGTATGTTTTCAAGCTGACAGTGCATGACAAAGCTCTTCCCTGCTTCTCACCAAAGCAGCCAGTGTACGTGGTGGTACCCTAAGTAAGATCTTACTGAGTAAGATAACAGTTACCTGGGGGATCTGCTCATGCAAAAATACATTAGAATTTCCAGGTACCCCTGAAGAAAGTTGGACTTCTTACTAACAAATTTATTTAAGATCTTGGCTAATTCAACTTTAACTGGTTTAGAGGATAGTAAGACTCTCCCTGTTATCTCTCCTCAGTCCCCATACATCCTGTCTTGATACTTCCAAGGCTCTTCAACAAGATTATTACCTTTAACAACAACACAGATTTGACTTTTCCTTTCATTGGTACTATGGGTTTTTGTTTATTATCAGATCCTTTCTCCTACTATCATATTCAATTTTTTAGAGAGAGAGACACATTCAGAAATCTCTGGGTGAGGACAGGAGACAAAGAACCATCTGATTTTTTGTAAAATGGCTTACAGAACAGCATAATATGAGAGGACAAGACACCTCAACTCTTCCCACATTCATGTTAATGTATGATCCAGAGGCAAAAGAATAAAAGTGGCTTTTATTTATTTGTTTGTTTGTTTATTCAGAAATCTTCATTCTTTTTAGGCCCTTTAGCAGCTTTGCTGTTTCTCTAGGCTGCAAATTTATTGTACAATGCTAGCCTTTGCTTTGTAGATAATCAGATACACATGAGGTAAATATACATTTCACATTCAAGTTTCAATTCGTTTCATCTCCCCACTGCAATTTACTTTAAATTAACATGGAATATAAGCATCTGGAAATTTATGTTGATGACAGTGAAAACTGCAGGTTGGTAATACAATAAAGAAATTGTTTGCTCATCAGCATAGTTGTTAACACTTAGACGCTATGCATGTGTGAGAATCCTTCTTTGTTTTTTTGGCTCAAAGCTTGCTTCCTGAGGTATTTCTTGTGATAAGACTCGGAGTGATTTGTTGAGGAGGCAACTAATAGGTGCTAACCTAATGGGAACATTTGAAAGCCCCTTCCCCCAGAGCTCCTTGCTCTGTAGAAGAGCGGATGAGAATGCTCAGGAGTGTTTACTGGCGGAAGATCTGGCCTGTGACTAAACAGCTCCAGCTAGTTGTGGGAAAATTGGGGAACGATACCATCGTGTTCTGTGAGAAACAGGATGCAGATGGGTACCCCTGCTCCCTCTTATCTGCTGGCAAGGCCAGGAAGATAAGAACAAAGGAGTTTCTGCTGAGATCCCAGAGCCAGAAGCTGCCACTCAAAGGAGAGCTGACTCAACCACTTTGGATTTGAGCTGTCACTCAAAAGACAGCTGACTCGACCACTTTGAAAGCATTGAAAAGGGGCCATCATCTCCATGGTCGTCGTGCTTCGTCCTTCTCACCGTCGTCGTTGTCAACAGGACAACTCTGCCTGACAACCCACCGCTACTGAAGATCAAAGACTGAACTACGGACCACGCTGGATCCATGGTGGTGACTATGTCCCTCTTGCTGCCTATAAAGACTCCTTGCTTCTTCTCTTTTATCTTTTCTATCGCCCTCCTTCCCTTCCCCATTACCCTAATTCATAATAGTGTCTGTCCTCCCCTTCCCCATTTCCCCTGATTAAGATTTGTAATAAACTGGTTGGACCAACATTTGAACCGTTGCTTCTTAATCTCACGCCGGGTATATAGATAATAAAAGAACCTCCTCTCCCTCCTAGAAATTGGAGCGAGACAGCATGTCCTGCAAAGTGTTAGCACAGGTTCCAGGATGTAATTATCTTTAACACAGAGTTACCATGCCCACACAAAGCTCATGTGTAAATGAGACCTTTTCTGAGGTTGGGTTCATTGTGTTTCTTATGCAATCTTTCCTGGTTTATGTAAGGCCTGTTTACACAAGACAGTATCATTTTATTTTCCTTTAATAGCTCTAGTCTCACAAAACTAAAGCTTTCTGTATTTTTACGTGAGTTTTTTTTTTTTTTTCTTCCCAGGGATTTTAGCATCTTTCCCCTCCATAGATACCATTATATATCTGACTGTAAGCATTAGATGTGAGCCAGGTATTGACATCTTAATAGGTTGGAGATGGTCAATATTGCCATTGCTGAGAGAAATTAAGGAGTCAGCCAAGGGAGTGATGCTATTCTCCCAGGTAACTGATCTTCCTGCTTCTTGGCCAGTGGAAGAAAATTAGATCAAATGAGGATTATTGCAGAAAGAACAGCTAGAATTGAGATGCACTTAAATGCAAAAATATATCTATATAAATAAAGCAACTGACATCTTCTTTCTGAATATTATTGACATCTTATAATATTACAAACAAATAAACAAGTCAAAATAAGAAAAATAAAGCAAACAAACAAACCAGAACAAAATAAAAGAAAAAACCCACAAATGAGCCAACAACAACAAAAAAAAAAAATTGTAAAATATTTCTTAGTTTGTAGATTGAGCAGATCAAGGTTCTGAAAAGAAACTCCTTCATATTTAGGAAGAAGATTCTTTCAAATGCTTATTTTTCTTAAATATTAAATTCTATAGCTTTTGCACTATAGAGATATCATAACCTAAGATTTTTTTGTTGCTGTTGCTTTAGTTAATTAATCAATTCAAGACACTTAACATGTAACTATGTTATCTGATCCCTATGTTCTTCTTCCTTCTTCTTGTTAAATATATTCAAAATTATCTTCCAAATATGTGCTATATTTTTCACATGGTTTCTTTCATTTGTACTTGCACAAATTATAAATCTGGGTTTAAAAGAACAACCTGAATTTTAAATGCACGCTTTCAATAAATGTTTATCCAAGTGATATTCATGGATTTTAAAAGAATGGAAAGATATGATGTATAATAATAATATTTTTTTCCTAACGCCTTAAACCTCAATGTTATGTGTCATCAAATATAGAACATCATTTCATATATATGTTTTGGGTGTGTTTGAATAATCTGTTTTTTTGTTGTTGTTAAGAAAGTAAGATCTGTGAAATTGATTTCATATAAAAATGTAGGACATGATCAACAAATTTGGAAAATGTGTGAAAAACAAATGTTATTTTCTTTAGATAGTTCTTCTAGCCTGTTTGTGGGCTTTAATCATTGATATGAGTTTTTAAGAACTGCCATTTTTACTACTCATTTTGGAAAAATTTGAAAGATATAAAAGCACTGAGAATCAATGTTCCACGGCAAGGCATGAAGGTTTCTTGGAAACTACAGAATGCAATTAATTACTTTCTGTATTTGGCTTAGAGTTGAAGTTTATACATATTATTTCCTAATGAGCCTTGCAATAAACTTAGAGAGGTTGAAATGGAGCATATTTCACATAAAAGCAAGTATTTAGTAATCCATTAATTTCTAGATTAATGGAAAATAACTGCAATAGTATCTTATTTATAAAATCTATAATTTTACCTGAAAAAAATACAGATATGTATGAAGTAGACAAAGAAGATTTATGAAAATAGGATTTAACTTTAATCTAGAATTAACAAGTTAACATAAATTATGTGGTTTTGTTTAAGGTATATACTTAATATTAGTCTTCTGTTTAAAGAACTTTTAATAAGGCTTATTTTATTATTTTAAAAATAAAAAATAAAAACCCTCTCAGTTTTATCGTGACATTTCATTGTGAATTTACTATTGAAAAGATCAAAATTTGTTGCTGGATTTGAGGATGGTGGTGTGTTGTTTTTTTTTTCTTTTTTTGTATACACATAAATGTTCTCCATAAAATTATATGCCAGAAAGTTTTCAGTTGTCAAAAATTTTGACTGAAAAATCAAATACCATGCAACTTCAAGTAACAATATGAAATAAATTGGCACTTGGTCTTAAATATTTATTTTTTAGTAAGTTTTGAAAGCTTAGACTTGGAAATGTGGATTTCCTCTAAATAACAATCTGATTGTCATACAGTGAATGCTTACTAATGAGCATGAATAATCCCTCAAGGATTTCCTTCAGAGTTATTGCCATAGAATTATGAGTGCCACACATACATTCTTAGTTTGCTAGTCATTCCCCTAACTGCAAGATGAATGAGAAACTCTATGCTAGTTTAGAAATCCATTTTTTATATTTTTACTCGTCTTTATTATGAAAACTGAAGACATTCAGTTTTACTTTGAAGTGAAGACTAATGCAGTCTCTGGTTTTGTGCATAATTAATTATAAAGTCAACTACAAAAACTACAATGCAAATACTCAATTTAGGTTTTGCAGTAGACCTTGGTGTATATGTATACATTACACTAACATTATGTTAAAAATTCTTATGAATTAAAATAGTATCAAATATTAATGGGTTAATTGGTCAGAAGCATTCAAGAGTATATCACAAATCACGAGATGATTTTAACTGATGATTTGAAAATATTGCCACACCAATGTGAAATTTTACTACCATGAGCATGAAAAGAGAGACAGGGGAAAAAGTCACATTACTCCAAACTTGGATACAGTAAGTCTCTTTCAAAGAACTAATTGAAAGAGGGAGTTGACAGTATAGGAAATGTATGTTATATAGATGTACAAACTGAACCACTGTTGTATTTTTAATTAATTCATAACCAGCAATTGTTTATACTGATTTTGGACATCATGGTGAGGTAAGATTTATATACTCCAGTCAAACAGTTAGAGTACATGAAAGGCAGAGAAAGAGGAAGCTGTGACATTTTTCTTCTACAGCTGATGAATATTTTAAATTTCATTGAAATGGAGCATCATAAAATCATTAATGATCTTAAGGAGTTAATGACCAATTAATTGTTACTCACACAATAACCTTCTAACACTGAACTACTGAGAAAACTCTTTGACATCAATTGTAACTAATTTTTACTATTTCACAGTATTTAGAGTTGAAGAGAACAGTACATATTTGAAAAACATCAAATGAAAGATTTGTAGCATTTGCTAATTAAGCAGTATCCATTGTTACTGTATTCTTTCCTAGTCAAGTTATTATGTCAAATTCTGGCAAAAAATTATGTAACTAATCAGTGAACATAATAATGACTGAAGAAAACTGTATTAGGTATAAGATATATTAGATAAAATCTGTGTTAGATGTAAGTCATTTTAAAAAAATGATGATTTTATAACAGAAAAGACCCTATCTTATTTGTCAAGGAAACATATTAGTGTCTAGATACAGAAGCTATACTGAAGTATAGTAGATCAATCCTCAGATGACAGTAATAAAAATGTAAACAGATTCTAATTGTACTCAAAATACTATGTTTTCAAAATACAACTGAATATTTAGAGAAGAGGCACCAGTGTACTTAAATATAATTTAATAAGTGCCATCGCTAGACTGAAAACAGAATAAAATCGAATAGAATCATAGAATTACCAAGGTTGGAAAAGATCTTCAGGTCACCTAGTCAAACTGTCCACCTACCACCAATATTTCTCCACTAAACCATGTCCCTCAGTACATCTATATGGTTCTTGAACACCTCCAGGTATAGTGACTTATCCACCTCCCTGGGCAAGCTGTTCCAGTGCCAGACCACTCTTTCAGAGAAGAATTTTTTCCTTATATCCAATCTGAACTTAGGGATCAAATTATGAACATAATACATTTTTACAAGGGAAATATCTTTGTGAATAAAACCTATGGGAGGCTGCTCATAACGTGGGCAAGTCTTTTTTGGTTTTATTTTTGGCTTTGTATCTAACAGAGAGATAGACAGGAAGAATTATCTACAAGAGGAACACCTGCAAATGATTAAACCTCAGGAAAAATAAAAAGGCTCTCCAGAGAAATTAGACTTTTTCTTTTAAAGTGGAAATACTTAAAGAAAGATATGTACTATTGCTTCTCTTCCACCAGATCTTTTCTGAGATATTAAATTTTTTTTTTACTACTGAACTATCAAGATGGTCAGTTGTTTGTAGGAATAGTAAGAACAATAAACCAACCTAGGCAAATTCATAGGTGAATTCAGTATAATTTTAACTGCTTTGATGACATTATGAATGCAATACAACTGCCAAAGTATTGTGCAATCAGGCATTGTCTCTTTTCAAGGACAATTTTAAAAATAAATTTAATAGGATGTTCACATACGTATGTGCATACATCCGTTAGTCTATATATACATATATATTTATACTGAAAACTTACATAGATGTGGCATTTAAGCAAGGAAGGCTCTCAAATAATGAGCTAAACTATCTTCATAGTATTCATGTATACAGTTCTGATGCTTTGTTTAAGCATAAATATTTGTTTTTATACACATACACATGTGTGCATGTCAGAAGACTATTTGTATACACAGTTTTCTAAAGAAGGAAGCATGTTTGTATGTGCTGACGTGTATTTCAATATATGTACTGATATGTATATGATATGTATATATGATATGTACTGATAAGTATATGCTACATCAATAGCACTATACATTTAAGAATAATGTTTTTTAAAAAGTGTCTTAAGAAGGCACTTTTTAAAGCTAGTGATCTGTGAGTATTTGAGCGATCTGAGTTTTTCACTCTGCACTATGTAATGCAACACATATTCTATTTGTGACCTGAAGATATATTGATAGTTTCATAGAAGATAAAGAGACCAAGAATATCTCTTAATACTATTCTACTTATTAGAATTTGGGATATTTTTACTGCTTGTATTACTATGAAACGATAAAAAATGATATGATTTAAAAAAGAGCTGTTGAAATTGTGTATTGCTGCTGATATTCCTAAGAAAAGTTATTACACTAGATAGTAAGATATCTACTGGAGTACAAAACAGGTAGTGAGCTTAGAAAAAAATCTTGTCAGAGAATTTGACTGGACCAACTAGTACTGAAAATGTTTTTGAAAATACCTACTTTATCTGTGCTGAATTTCAAGAATGAAAATGAATATCAAAAGTACTCACTAAATGTCTGGTTTTCTTATGTAAAGACTGTAAACTTCACTCTTTTTTACTATGCTTCTGCTATATATATTTCTGCTCTGGATAAATCTTTCTGATGATTTTCTATTCAATATATTGTCTATTCAATGTATTGTAAAGTGTTCAGCTTTGGCTAAACTTTCAAGAACAATCATAAAAATATAAGAACAAAAAGGTTTTCATAATTCATCTAACAATTACGTAATTCAACAAGTCACTAGATGATTTGTAGCTAAAAATATTTGGAAGTTGACAAGGTCATGAAACATGCTGAGGTTAAGAGTCTATGACATGACTTTCTATCCAGACTTGCAGCTTTGACTTCAAAATACAGATCAAAATGTATGTGGACATCATATTCTCTCTGTCCCACTGTGGCAGCTGGAGAAGATTGAACTGCATCAAATCTCAAGGTCTGGTCCCCTAGATCTTCTCTACTAATCACTCATTCCATCTTGGGCATAACTTTCTCATACAGCTCATTTATCCAAGCATTTTCATTGCTGCTCTGCAGCACATAATGGAATATGGAGATGACTTGAGTAGTTGGATGCCTATCACTCTATTTTGTGTGTGCCATTACTGAAGGAAAGAACTGAAAAGCAGGCATGATGGAAAACGTGATTACAAATATTTGCAGCCAAAATATTATATATTAGTCTCTTAAATATCCTATAAAATTGCAATTTACTTGTATTTCCTTATATTGATTCATTCTGTTCCTGAGTTGCGTTTTACTTTTTGTTTTGTTTGTTATTTGTTTTCCTTTTGGAGTCTCATTAACCATTTAAGTAACATAAAACTATCTAAGTACATAATATTGTCCAAGATGATCTTACCCTTTTATATAGCATATTGACAAGATTTAGGAAAAAAAACCCAAACTGTTTACAACAATCAAAGTAGTTGAAGACTTCTGTGGTTAAAAGGTTTTAATACATTTTTTTAAATCCAGTTTTATTTTAACTGTATTAACAAAAGACAGTTCAGAGCAAATTAGGAACAGTTCTTAATTAACTTCAAAATAAAGCTATAATTTTGTTAAATAAATATATAATTAAGTCTTAATTAATTAATTAAGTCAGATCAATCTATGTCCGTGACGGGGGCGACAGGCCTCTGCCCCCCCCCCCCCCGCCCCCAGTCCCACAAAATGGGAAGGAAGGAAGGGAGGAAAAGAACAGCGGCAACAATCTATGGAGGAAAACTTATTTTACTATAATATCGGAATACAAGACGACACAATATATACAATTTAATTGAAATTGAGATTAATAAATCAGACAAGATGAGAGAGAGAGAGTTCCCAGGACCGATTCAAACCTGAAAAGCTTGGAACGGCCAGGAAAGCACCCTCCAGCACCCACTGCCAGGCAGCAAGAGAGCGCCCCCCCCACCCGGAAGGGCCAGATCCCGTGACTTCTGTAATGTACAGGGATAGGTAGCTGGGATTGGGCAGTGACACTTTAATGCCCTGTACACTACATGATGTTTTGATGTGGAATACTGAAACCCAAAAACAAAAAAACAAAACCAAAAAACATAGAACCATGACAGTCAAAAGAAAGGACTGTGAAATTACCTTATATTTATATTTTGATTTGTTACTATTAGATTTCATGGGTTTTTTTCCTAGCAATGATAACGCCCTTTGATATATTTACAACCTGTGGATAAATCATTTCTCTTAACTAGACAGTCAATATGAAAATAATATTGTCTTTTACTGAAAATCAGAGGCATTTTTAGGATTCACATGGAATTTGCTAAATTGATTAAACTTTGCTTCCATTTATTTATTTATTTATTTATTTATTCATTCATTCATTTCTTAATATAAGCAGATTCATATGCAAGAGCCACTTAAAAGGCTTTCTGATTTAACTGATAACATTTATATATATATAAATATATATATATTATATATAAAGAAACACACAAAGGTCCTCAGTTGCTGGTGTTATTCTGTCATGAACAAATGCAAATAAGCTTCTCATACTTTCCAGAGGGAGTGAAGAACAAAGCTGAGACAAGGTGTAACTGCTGCAGATCTACCCTAAAGTAAGACTGGCACATCTCTAAAGGAAAAGACTGAACAGTAACCATCTATTTCTCAAATCTCTTTCTGCCTCATAAGATATGCTTACAGGCAACAGAGCATGATGTTCTAGTCTTTATTTTTGGATTCATTTGAGTTGTGGCAATGATTTTGCCCCATATATTCTCTTTCTGTCTATGTGGATCAAATCCTCTGGAATAATCCCCAAAGACCATTAGCTGCATACCATTAGGTTAGGTTTATTACAGAATCTGTTGTCACTGCTATTACTGTTTTTTACTACTTCATAACTGTTTACTGCTGTAGTGTTATTTCTTCCACATATAGTATCAGGCAGGAAAACTAGATTTTCAAATTTTTGAAGATTACAGGAAATGGTTTCCAAAATTGACTGTGAATTAACAATGTCCTTAAACATGTGTATATATCCTCATTTGTTTCTATTTATGATGGCAAGGAATGTAGGAGTTTCCCAAATTCACCAGCCCTTCCTTTTTCCATCTTATATTTTCCAAAATTTTAAACTTTCATTTAAAATTCTGTTAAAAACTAAAACCAAAACTATTTAGATGATATTATTTGTTAAATCAATGAAGATTTACTATAATCCCGAAGCTTACTCAATCCCATCTACCTTTGTGGTACACTGTGGCATGTAGTGATGGAAAAACTGTGCAATCTGCTTCAAGAAAAAAGCCAAGATTTGACTGAAAAATCATTTTATTTTACTATCTTGTTAAGAAATAAAGGTGCCTGTATAAAATACCAAAATTCTAGTTCTAAAAAGCTCTCAGCTCTGAAACAAACAGAAAATTAAACAGTAAGTAAGCAGCCTATTAAAGACATAATTTAGACATATACATTTTAATTGCAAGTGTTGTTTCTATCATTCATTCAGAGTAATACAGTGACAACAGCTAACTCTTTATGCTTAAATGCAAATTTATACTAATTTGGATGCAAATCTACAACTCTTTCATATTATGTATGTTGTAATTTGGCATAATAATCAAACAAGATATAATTCTGCCAGTCATCTAGTCAAAAGACTGGATAAATTAATTACAGAATTTATAAAAGTATTAATCTTTTCTTTTGGAAATTGTATTTGAAAATTTAAGGTGGAGTTGTATTTGAGTTCACTGAAAGTTTTGTTTCTCGTATGTTCTGGCCATTGCCTGCTCTTTAGATCATTTCTGCTTTAAACAAGGTTGGATCAATACGAAATACATAATATGGCTCCACATTACATATGTTCATATTAAATAAGCTGATTCTTTTAGAATAATAAATTGAAAATCAAAGTGAAAAATTTCTAAGATGCACATTTTAAAACACTGTAAGATATCAATGTCTGATTAGCAGTCTGAGAGGCAAATTTGTGGGAACAGTCTCTGTATGATTCAGTTCTGTTCAATTTGTCACAAACCTGTACTGATGTTCATACAGCAACTTTCATAAGATTTCATTAATTTTGATCTCTTACTGGTTATTAGATTTTAGTGGTGAATATTTCCAAGAGTTCATTCTAAAAATCGTAAGTTTTATGCTCAAGGAAATTCATATCACCTTAGGGAAAATGAAAGAATCAGCTCCAAATTGGCCTGAAAGATAAAAATTTCACCACTTCTTGAACTTTTGAGGGAAATGGTTTAAGACCTTAGACTGCATGTGCAATTCCAGAGAAATTAGGTTAGCATTATATTATTACATGCATATCACATTCCCACTTTAATGTGAGGTAGTCTTCTGGGTTGTGCAAATTACAAACCTTGGCAATGACTATCAATGGAGCAAAGTGGTTTTAAAAAGAACTGACAGTCTTCGATGATTAAGTGACTTCTTTAAATGTCTGAATTTTAATTAGAACAATTTAGCTGAACTAACATAAGCAGTCCCATGATTCCACTAGCAGAACAACATGATTGATGATAAATTTGGATCTGTATTTAAGAATGCCTAGTTTTATGTCGGTTAGAAAACTGTACCTACTCAAACTAGCATGGATAAAATTTTGACTTTGTAATATAAATGAGATAAGACTATGGAATCTATTTAATTGATTTATTATTTCTTGATAACTGTAACTTTTTATGCGTTGATAGAGATTGGACAAGGGGGAATGGTTTTAAAGTAACACAGAGGAGATTTAGGTTGGAAATTAGGAGGAAGTTTTTCACACAGAAAGTGGTGAAGCACTGGAATGTGTTGCCCAGAGAGATTGTGGATGCCTCATCCCTGGAGGCATTCAGGACACGGCTGGATGTAGCTCTGGGCAGCCTGGTCTAGTGGTAAGTGAACCTGCCCAAGGCAGGGGGTTGAAACGAGGTGATCTTTGAGGTCTTTTCAACCCAGGCCATTGGGTTGAAAATTGGCCCAACCAGGCCAATAATTCTATAATTATGCTATGCGCATGTTCTTTTAAAATAAAATCTCCATCAACTAAACATCATCTTTTCTTCCTATATCATTTTTAACTTTTAAAAAAATTATTATTTTATTTCTTTCCTTCTCTCTCTCTTTTTTTTTTCAAACTTCATATGCTTACAATGACTTACAGTCTGTACTTAAACCTGAGGAACTGTGTTATGAAGAACGAAAAACTAACAGAAGGGATTGGTGAATATTGTGTTTTATTTTTCATGTGGTCTCGATTTTTTTACCTTGGTTTGTCAGAGATGACCCTGTTAAATCAATGAAACAGAGAAACTAACAGAACAGTCATTTATCATATATAATAAAATGCCTTCCTTTGTATTTTTTTAACAGAAGAATTCAGAAATTTCTGTGAGGATGCTGTATTATTAGAGAATATTAAGTCTGCTTAGGAAAAATGAATACAATGGAGCAGTAGATGAAGAAAAAGCATTTCAGATGTTGTGAAATCATGTTTCAGTTTTCTAAGCTGTATACCAAAGATAAGTAGAAAAATGTTGGTATTTTTCAGTAAATGAGTCAAATGGTTGGTAGTTATATCATATATATATATATATATATATATATATATATATAATGAGTTTCTTATACTTTAAACAAAAAGCCTTGCAAAACAAAAACAAAACAAAACAAAACAAAAAAGCCTCAGAAAATGAGTTGCATATCTGAAAATGGACCTAGTTCCTACACTTTATTTTCGCTTATTTTCCGTAAGGCAGTCGCGTGAGAACTTGCACTCTACCTCCAACTGAACCCTAAAGTTGTGCTTAAAACAGTGCTGGAGACTTTCTGGGCTGCTGATACATTCCTGCTCACTTTCTGTTATGTTGGATTGCAAAACTGTCTGGAGCTTAAGGAAAATGAGAACTGACACAAAGCTTTACCTGTCTGCAAGGAAAAATAATTTTAAAAGAATAAAGAGGTCAGTGGAAAATTATTAATTTTATGCTCCAGTTACTTTTATTATTCAAATATAGTACCAGTGGCACTGCAATCACATATGAAGGAGAAAAAAGTGTATATTCATTTTTCTTCCAAGCCCATTTGACTTTCTTTTTAACCTCGCTCTTTGTTTTACATATAAATTAAAATTCAGTTCTCTTTTTATCCATAGTTTAGTTTCTTTCACTCATGCAATACTATGTGTGGTGCTTTTCACTTCAAGGCTTAGATAGGCACTTCAGAAGTTTACATTTATTATCACTCATTGTTCACACGCACGTTGCATACTTAAGCACAAAATGTTTAATAGAAAGATCTTAAAATAAAATGTGTCATGGAAAAGGAAGAGAGGACTACCACACTCAGAGCCAAGTTGTGGGTGGGGAATCTGAGAAGAAATAAAATTTGTGCTGTGGTATGTATCAGTCAACAGGCACCCTTCCATGAGTCAATACTAAGAGGACATCCCCTGGTGCCATTGCTGCTCCACAGTGCATCCAAGCAAGAGGGAGAACATACTCAGAGAAAAGTAGCTTGGGAAGAAAGGTCTATTGACACTGACATTCGGTGTGGCAGGGCTGAGTCTACTCTGCAGACTAAAAGGGGCAATCATTAGGCCAGTAAAGAAACAGGATAGTGATACTGATTTAACATGAAAAAAGTTAAGCAGAAGGTTTTGTAACAGTATTGTTCTCTACTCACAATCACCCTAATTCCACAAAAGTTTTGGTGCATTACCAAGGAAGTCAGTTCAGCAGTACACTATATTTGTGAAATATCAAGCTCAAAGTGAAGTACACTGGAATTTTAAGAATGTGACAGAATTTAAGCTTGCTTTTTAAAAGCAGTTAAGTTCTTTGCCCTGTAAGATAGCTTTTTTGACAGGGCTCTAGGTTCAACCTACAGTTAAATCTTCCTTTCTTGCACACGAAGATATCTTGGAACATAATTCCAATGTGCTTGGGACTGCTTTATGCCCCCACCTGCTGACCCAGTTTCATAATCTCCTAATTTAGAGAGCTGTTATGTAAGAATCTGTTTGCAAATAAGTAGAAAATGCCATACCACTTGTATTTCTTTAGCCTTAAGTTTGGAAATGTTTATTTGTAGTTGCTATGAAATGATTTTTCCTTGTCATGTAAGAGTATTTGGCCTTTAATTTGTGATAGTGCTCCTACAGATATTTAAAAAAAAAAAAAGAAAAAAAAACCTTTAGAGGAGCACAAAGGTTTTAACCAGATACAAAACATAACAGTATTTCAGTTCAGCTTCCTGATTTTTTACTTTATGATAGCCAGCACACACACTGCTGTAACAATCTGCGACTGGTTTAAAACAGGTAGCAAAGCAGCTCAGCATGCTTAGCAGCTATCTTAAGCAGGCAATTGCAGATGAAATTCAGCAGGAAAAAATTATCAGTTACTCAATTACACCTTGTGTACCACTTGATTACCTTGAAAACCTTGATTACCACTTGAATCAACAATAGAAATAATCCCCAGATGCCAAAAAAAAAAAAAAAAAAAAAAAAAAAAAAACCTTTCTGTTCAGGAAAGTTCAATCTCAGTGGACTTCACTGCCTGAAAACATTTTATAAAATTTACAAAGTGCTCCCTTTTATTCTGTATTTCATGTTGCTCACTATTGCCTCCATATCCTCTTGATAGGACCACATCTGTTTAGGACATGCATTTATTTATGTTTTTGCTATGGATGTTGTGTTACTTTTCTGCTTTACATTATTTCCAAAGTAAGAAAAGCTGTTTGGTCAGAATTGTCTATGACTGCATACAGAGAATACATATGGCTTATGTGCTGCATAATATGTTCTGCATAAATTTTGGCCAGCACCAAGTGAAGTCCCTCAATGTATGTATTTGATCTCCCTGTCATATTGAAATAAATATGGTTATTAGTTATAATAACTCTATGTTTCTTTAAGGCTGTCATGTCAGTTTTGATGTACAGTTGGCCGTAGATATCACAGCTTTGACTCAGCATGTCACTTCTTACCTTGCCAAGCATGAAAAGTGCAAGTAACAAGACTTGCAAAATGAAATATTGTCTGACAGGAACCTGCCTTCTAGACTACAGAATCCTGTTATAAAGCCACCTTGACAAAAAGTGTATCATTCTTAGGACCCTTAGTGTAGTGATGTATCTCTATTGTCAGACATTGTACAGTTCATCAAAAAAGTCTTCCTGTCACTGTATCTTATGTCTAAAAATGTCTTCATAAAAGCATACTATATTCAAATCTAATATATACATACATATATATTTGTAATTAAGATCTTAGTACAGTTAAATTTCTAGGGATTTTCTGGTAGCTATGTTAATCTAATGAATTAAAAACACTAGTTCAAAATGGTTGGTGTGACTACTAAGTGGAAGCGCAAATCGTTTTTTTAAAGGAAGAAAAAAGATTGATTCAGATATTTATTGTCTGTTAACAGTTGACCTGAAAAAAAAAAAAAAAAAAAAAGGAAAACACAGGATAGAAAGAAGATCTTTCTAGTTTTCAGCCATTGGTCCACTGGTTCTATGTCTTTTGTAGTCAGCTTTAAGAGACTGCTCAGTAGCCACAGTTATAAACCAGGAGAATATAGTTTACAAAATAATACTTCTTCACACAGATTGAAATTTGACAGTGACAGTTGCTTTATGATACTTTAGATTTTTATAAAGAAACTATTCACTCTTCGACTTACTATATATTATTTACTAAAAAATACTTATGGCTGTTCATATACGGAGGAATTGGTCCTAACAGTATTCATAGCAATGATCTGAAGACCAAAATTCTTCCTTCTTCCTACCAAGGAAAAAACACTTTCCCAAGCATGATTATAGGAGTAAAAAGAAGATTCAGTTCCTGCTTCTTCAGGCTTTTAGGACATGTAGATATACAGACACACAGTATGGACTAAAAAAGAAAAAAAAAAAAAAGCAAAGATAGTAAAAAAAAAAAAGAAAGAAAAAAAAAAGAAAGAAGAAACACCATCTTTTGAGAATAAATCTATTGAAAATAAGAAAAATAATATTTTCTATTTTTGGTGGATGTTTCACTACATTGTCTCTTTATTTTTTGTGTACATATATTTGTGTTGATATATTAAAAATTTTATATTGTTGTAGAAAATAATTCTGGTGCCTAGTCTCCTTTGACCTAAAAAATAGCTTTTCAGAGTAGCCATTGTATATATTTATTTCACAGTGTCTTTGACGTTAGATTTTTGGAAGAAGTCCATGACACTTTATCAGATGACTGAATTGCTATAGACTGTAGTAGGCGAAACTCATCAGTTTCATTGAAGAATAAGGCAAAAAAGCAAAGTGGTGACAATTGCTATATTTTGTTGCTAGTTATAATGTCACTCAGATGCTTCTATTTCTTCATTTTATTTGGGATATTTAACTAAGAATTGATCTTTCCATAAGATATTTTCACAAAGGATGTTTGCCTTCATTCTTAGAAGCCTAGTGAAGATATCTGTTGTTAAGAAAAAGTCTTAAATAAGACTCTTCTACATATCTGGTCAATGAAAGATGACTGAGAATTCCTTGATATATTTGCTAATATGAATTTCCTGGTTACTAAGCATGATTTATGATCAAGTTCATTATTTCAGTCTAGTTTTGCATCAGAAAAGGAGAAGAAGCTGTCAGACATCATCATACATCTGTCTGGGGCATGACCACTGAAAGCACAAGTGATCTCAGGTAAGAAATTGGCATGCTTTTATCTCTGATTCAGATGACTATATTCCAGAATCAAAGAATTGTTGAGTTTGGACAGGACCTCCAAAGAGAGAGATCCCCCAAACTCTCTAGGCAACCTGTAGCAGTAGTCTGCCACCTTCACTGTAGGGAATTATTTCCTTATATTCAAATAGAGCCTCCTGTGTTCCACTCTGTGCTCTTTGCCTCGTCTTATCACAGGGAATCACTGAAATTAGCCTGGTCTAATTCTTTCTGCTTCCAGTCCTTCTGTGGGAACTGCAGACTTCAACAGAATTAGAAGCTGAGATTGTGAATCCCTCTTCAGATCTTGTATGTCTTGATCTTTGATTAGTTTAAGCAGCTAGTGGCTGAATAACTATGTCCCTACCTCACCTGCTCAAAGTCCAAGGCCCCGGAATCCAACACTTCTATCTTCAGACCTATGTGTTCTTATTATAACATATCTTTGTCAACTCAGAATCTTTCTATAGGGTTACACAAAAAGGAGAATTTTAGCTGCTGTCCCATTGGAGAGGTATCCACTTCTTTCATTTAACCAGGATGAATAACAGATAATGAGGTAACACAGTCACCACTAGAGAGAGCTCTGATACTAGAATTATCAAGAATTTCAAGTATCAAGAATTAACTATCTAGTTAAGTTCCTACCACAGTGTTTAGGGGTAGTTTCTTGAATGGGTGAATGTCAAAGAGGAAAGAGCAGTACAAAAAGAAGAAGCTCCAGTGTTTAAGGGAGGATGCTAAACAGTAGTATTAGAACATGACTGGTCTAGAGAAAGAGGAGAGTATTTTTCTAGTTTGGACTCTTTCCTCTTTAATTCAGCTTTTTTTTTGACACTCTACTTGCAATACTTACTGCTGCTCGGCTGCTTTGCTTCGTGGTTTATGACTTGATATTGCTTGCAGGAGAATATAAGATGAAAATAGAATACTGGAATTTGGAAAAAAAAGTGATTTATGAATCATGTCCTTTATAGTTGATAACTCAGTAAAAGCTTACTGGATTTTTAGAAGAAACTGCCAATATCTACAAATTTTGACTATTTACATTGGAAATGTCCATGAGCAGCAAATGTACATACATTCCTATTCCCTGAACATATAGTAAGATATATAGAAAGTAAACATATTTAACATGCCAACCTACCAATATTATTTGTGCTTTATTATCATAGTGCAATGCACTTTTACTGAATTGGAGGTATAGATCATATAAGTACAGGCTGGCTAAGCCTGAATAAGTAAGACAAGGTAGGCAAGTCTATTGTTTTCATAAATACTGCAGGAAGGGTACAACAAAGGCAATGTCATGGATGTATTTCTAATAGTCATTCTCTCTTGATGCTCCACAATACAGGGGTAGAGCAAATATGAAATTTGTGCAAACTGTATGAATAAAATAGGAATCAAACAGGCTGTACCAAAGAAGACAAAATAGAAGCCAGAATCCAAATCCTGTATTTCAAAGCCATACTCTGTCTCCATTAATTCTTTGTGCTTCTGAAGAAAGGAAATGCCCAGCTTGGGGTAAATCTTCCCACAGTTAGGAAGAGTAACTATAATTTTGGAATGTTTTGCCAAAGATCCTTGACTTTCTTCACAAACTTCCTTTTGTGAGAAACTGAGAACAGATGCTGTCCATTCATTTCCAGCATAAAGGAACTGCTTCCTTAGATTTTTTCTAGGATAGCTAGATGTTCTTTCTTTCTCATCTATAGCAGTCATCTACAAGCACATGCTGAGCATCATATCTTTTAGACCCAGTCAAATGTAATACCTATTAAACAAACTGTAATCTCTGTACAGAATTTTTTAGAAAACAAAAAATTTTCCGAGTGCTTCTGTTTTCCACTCTGGTGGAAGTGAGAAGTGAGTAGAGGCTGAATATACTTTTATATACATATACGCATATATGGTGGAAAATTTGATATTGCTGTATTTGGTTATGCAAAGATACCATGTAATTTCAGATGTCCACAGATCTCAAGATGAAAACATTAAATCACCAGAACTTGTCTCTTAGAGAAATTCCACAAAATCTTTATTGACAAACCCAGTATTGAATGTCACAAATATCTATCTTGATTCTCACTAGAAAACAGAAGCAATTTTTAGATTTTAAATGTCATTGACATATGAATGGCTGGCAGAGTTAAGGACAATGTAAAAGTACCAACAGATTCCACAATACTATATATTTTTCAAATATTTACAGTCTACAAAATTTTAACCTGACAATTTGTACTGAGACACATTGGCAAAGGAATATGCAGGTCATACCAGAATTACCAAAATAAAAATAGAAGTTACAAAAGTACCAGATACAAGAATACATGGATGCGAATAATTTAAGGAAAGAAAATAAATATTTAAAAATAAAACCAAAAATGGCAAGGGGTAAATGTGTTACAAAAAGAATATAATATACAAGATGTGCAATTTTTTTTTAATCCAAAGTGATAAAAATTCAGAATTGTTTTAAAGGAGAATGAGGATGAATAAAATTCAAAAGATTAAGAGACATTTTTTTTAGATCTGTAGTAACTGATTAGAAACTCACAAAATACTCTAAGCAAAACAAGGTAGTAGTTTCAATAGGCAGGATCTAGTGAAACTCATTACAGAATACTTAAAAAGGAAATCAAAGTTAGCTCTGAAAGATTAGCAACTGTTTAATATATATTTCATGAAAAATTGAGGTGGTCTTCACCATTCTGGATAAAATAATGTTAGTAATTACCTTTAAAAATATACTAAAAAAAAACCAGATATATGTGTATATATATTTAAAGCAATCAATTAAATTTTGAAATACATCAGAGGAGAAGAAATTATTAATCAATACATCTATGAGTACTTAGAAAATACTGGATGAGGAGAAGCAGCACTCCACCTATCTCTGCCTCACATAGCTAACAAAAGGAAGGCAATGGATGCCACAGATCTTGACTATAATACATCTTTTGTTGTTCAAGACCTTCTTGTAGGAAAGCTGGATCAAAGAAACCATCATGAGGTAATTGCACAAAGTAAGTAGTAGAATTATGCCCCGTTTTTCAAATAACTCAGAAAGGTCACTTTGTAAGAAAAGGGAAACAGTGCAAAAAGTGTCAGCAGCATATTTACATTAGCATTTCAGCCTCAAATACCTCCTTATTTTATCCACAGGTATACTGGGAACTTGAAATAATTATATACATATATTTTAATCTGAAAAGAAGAAGTTAAACATGTGTAGAGCTAGAAGAGAGAGATGACATATGATGATTTGTCAGTTAATCTAAGGCTGATACAAACTGGACTGAGTGTTGAGCAGCAGATAGGAGGGGTGGAGGTGTTGGACACTGCTTGAAGCTGATTTGAGTGCAGTGGCAGTGCTTAGTCTGTATTTTCTTCATGTGTTTTTCTAAACATTTCAGTAGTGCCTACCCTTAGAAGTAAGTGTACAGCACAGAGGAAGAAAAATGTGTAGTGCCTTGGAAATTACCAATGAAAGCAGCATGTTTTAAAAATTAACATCGTATCTACTTAAAAAGCACCAGTTTAACAGCTGTAACCATTACCTTTTTATAGCATATTTTATAAGCAGGTCCTTAAAATACTCATGGGTTTCTCTTTAGTAAAAATGCAAAACAAAACTGAGGATTGAATGAGCTTATTTGAAGTCAATAATACTATGCTGATTTACCCCAGCTGAACATCTGTACCATGACTGTACACATAGAAACACTATGTATCTAACATAACACTATTCAGTAAAATAAAGCACATAACACAACTAAGCTTCTCTGAGCAAGAAGTTAATGTCTCTAAATAGATTTCAGTATTGTCTGGTGATTTCTTTTTAGAGAAAACAAAGAGAAAAGAAGAATTACATTGTGATAGAAAAAATTTCTTTTCAAGGGAAGTTTAGAAGGAGACATACACTGAGATAAAGAAGTACAAGAAGGAGGATGTTTGTAACAATTGAAATCTCTCACAGCATCAGCAAAGTTATGCTTCAGTAGGATTGTTATACAGCAAAAGTTTACATCCACATGCTAAAAAGCAGCAGTCAGCTTCCTGAAGGGATCAAATATGCAGTGGATACTTCATTTACCTATGAGGATATTTGGAGAAGACTTGTGAAAAAGGGAGAAGGAAAAGGCAAGTTCTGAACCTTGCAATGAGCAAGGAATCAAGTCCATTTAATGGCCTTCAGGAAAAGAACAATATTAGTGTGCAGATCTAAGAGAGGACTAAGGGAGTCCTGCTCAAAAGAAAACTCTTGGAGATAGTTGATGGTCAAGTTATGTCTGTATTCTAGAGACAAACAGAAGGATAAATTGCTTTCTTAATTGAGTGAATGAGGAAGAAAACTTTTATGATTTCAACATTTGTGGAATAGATTGTATGGATGAAAAACAATTATATGTGAAATGGTATGCTTGGATACTTCCGTGTAAATATATAAGACGTTTGCTTAACTTTGGCATTTCTGTGTATATCTGAAAAGTCTTATTGATAAGCCTTTCAATTTAAAGCTAATTACTGTCCTTTCTAGCATATTTCACAAATATGCTATCATTAAGACTTTCATCTACATATCTTCGTGTATACTCAATTATCCTTTGCCCAAACAGAGATGAGGTCATAGGATTATTATAAAAATAAATGTACAAACAACAACAACAAATTACTATGACAGTTGGCATTACTAATCACTTGTTTATTTCCTTGATTTTGAGTGTCCTATACATACATTTTTAACAGAATGGAAGTGTAAGCTTACTGAAATTTTACGAAACAAATAAACACAAAAAAACCTCCAAAACTTCATAATGACAAATAAAATAAGAGAATATATTACATTTAATGTACATGAATTTTAACTGAGTCCCAAGACATAAGAAAGCATGGCTTTTTAATGTTTGAGTCTAGCATGTCTGCCAAGTGCTAAATATTTAGGGTTGACCCATAGCAAAGATGGATATGAAAGAGAGACTGAAGGATGTGAAGTATCAGAAATCAGTAGATTTGGAACTAAGAATGATGCAACACAAGGCAAGAGATACAAAAGTAGTATCAGTTAGTAGGAAAGAGGGTCTGACAAGAGGGTAACAGCCAATATCCATCTACTTCTGAAGGCAGATGATGGTACTATCAGAACTCATCTATCACGAAAGCAATGAATGCAAACAGACATTTACTAACAATGTGAGTTTCCAAAGCAGCACAAGCACTGGTCGTAGAAGACTCAAGTTTGAGAGGTCTGGGCCAACAGAAAATGTAATAGCTATTGATCTGGTATAAACGGTCAAATTCAGGAGAAAATCCAGGTATCTTGAGTTTTCAGAAAAAAAAAAAAAAAAAGACAAAAAAAAAGACAGCTATGGAAATTCCTCAGAATTACAGAATACCTTGAAACTACAATAGTGCAATCACTTCTTATTCTACCAGAAATACTTAAAGAGGTGGACAGAAAATATAATATTTAATCTTCATATGATTTATTTAGAACATAACATAAAATTAAATTCTTTACTATTATATTTTCTTTCTGAGTCCTTTTTTTTTTTTTTTTTTTTTTTTTTTAATAAATCCACATAAATTTGAAACAAAGTATACCCTGTAGTAATATTTTACTTTCACAAATTACTTTAAGGGAGAAGAGTCTGGTTTCTATCAAACTGAGAGTAGTTTTGCCTGCATTCACTGAGTTTCAGAATTTTTTGAACATACTATTAACAAATCTTAATTAAATGTAGGAAAGGAAAATAGTAAGGCACATTGAATACTCACCAATTTTGGTATCTGTCTTATGATCTACGTATTTTTTCGGTCCCTGTTACTATATAGCCTGAGTGTCTTCAGTGTATTTGTTCTCGTAAGAGAATGGAGAAAGAAATACCATATGACAGCACAGCAAGCTAACATAATTAGACTCCCAGTAATCTCATACTATTCCAATTTTCTTAGCTGGCATATTTAAAAAAGTAATTTCTCTTCATTTGAGAATGGTAAAGCACTATATCTCACCATGCATGCTTCTACACTTTGGCAAAATCAAGTGGTAAGTATAAGGTGAAATTTTCCCTAACTCATTATTATGAGTATTGTTTATCATTGCAATGCATAGTAAACCACTCTGAATAGTTGAATTACACAGGAAATTTCTGAGTCACTTTTCACAGTCATTGCTGTTGGGAAAAACCAAAGCATGCCTGATCCAATATAGTCTATCAAACTGACACCAATGGGAAATTGACTCTGAGCAAGCCAGAGCTGAGCGGTAAGAGGTGACAAAAATGTAATCTTGCCTATTGCTTCACTTCAATCCAATCTTCATTGCTTCAGCTAGCCCACACTTCCTTGTTTCTATATGGAGGTTAATTCTCTTCAGCTCTTCCACTAAACCTGATGTACCCATAGGACAAAAATTGTATGAGATTCCTCTCCCTCAGGATGCTGGTTTATTTTTTTAGTAAATACAGAATACGTGAAATATACTGATATAGTGGAAATAGTTTATTATAGTAAACTTTTTTTTTTTGGGGGGGGGGGGGGTATTGAGAAGAGGGGGTCTGGGGATTCTTTAGATTTGGCTTGGTTTAGTTTCATAACAGATGCTGGTCACTGGAAAAGATAAGATTTCCTTACTAATATTTGCCATTAAGGAGTTTGAAACAAAAGAAAGTAACAGATGTTACAAAATTCTGCTTATGTTATTAATCATGTTGATTACTCTGAAAGTAATGCCTCCAATTTATTTCCATGGAGAGTACAACAGACACAAAGAACATGACAGTTCTTGATAAATCAAACTCTCAACTTCAGAACCTTTTTTTTCAACATAGTCATTACCATTAGATACGCATTTTCAGCAGCAATGAACAGAAGCACGAATTTCATACTCATAAATAACTACACCAGCAGAGGTGATCCATTGTTGATGTCATCACTACTGAAGCACACCACCCATCGCCTCATTGTGCTAACATCCACTAGTCTCCATAAATATTCATCAGGCACCAATGAATGCCGTTTCTTACTGCACAGAGGAGTCCAATTCCACACCTCTGCTCCATTTACACTCCTATGTCAGATGTCATTTTGTCAGACTGCCCCTCTGCTGTTGTCTGGCACACAGCAATAGAATGTAACAGAATGTTGGTTTGACCTCAGCAACCACCCCAGCAACATCCACCTCTGACATTGTGGGTCAACTGAAAAAAATAATTGGCTTTACTTTTGGAGCAGTCCTTGTAAATTATATATAACTTTAACACGGTGGAAGTATGTTTTATTAACTGTGCCATACAACAAAAATAATCCTCTCTCAGATTTCTTTCCTTTTATCTTTTTTTTTCTCCAAGTACCAGCTTTATATTTAATAGCATATTTAGTCATTTTTTTCCCTTTGATGATTTCTTTCTTTAATAAAGAGGTTATTTCAAAAAGCATCCACTTTCTCTCTGGCAAACATACCTACACTTAAATGTTCAAATCTTAGAAAAGTGAATTATTATCATGTATAAGGCTGAATAACATCAAATATGCTTGTATGTAACTTACACAGATGATAGAAACTGGTATATTAAAGAAAGACATAAACCCTTTTATATGTAAGACTATTCTCTTTTCCATGTATTTTTCCATTCTAAATAGAAGCAATAAAAACAGTATGATGACAGAGACATCAGGTGCAGTTCCATGGAGTTAGGCATGCATTAACACTAGAATTGTATGAACTATTTATGTGGATAATCAATATTATGAATTCAACTCTTTATGTATTTCCTACTTATTCATATTCATTCATTAGTGTGAAGATTTTTAAGCATCTGGGATGTTTGTGAATTGTTGGTGTAGACCATATATTGCATGTGGTAAGCAACAGTTCCTCTAAGTCAGATAGTTCTTTTGCCTCTCTTGACCAAATGCTGAAGCTATATTAGTACAAAAATAATCATTAGCTGCAAATAGTTAAGGAACACTTATTATGTGCCCCATAATTTCTGTTCAGTGAAACTGTTATAAACATATTCATATCAATTATTTTGATTATTAAACAGAACATTATTCTCCAAAATAAACATTCCTCTGCTTTTCCTTCCCCCTTTTCTTTCTTCTTTCCCTCTTTTACCCTTCCTTTCACTTCATGGAAAAAAAAAAAAAAAAAAAAAAAAGGTTAAATAAATCCAACATGCTTATATTCAATTGTAAGAAAACGAAATGCATAAAACAGGAAAGTTAGTAAAAAAAAAAAAGTAAAGCGAAGATATGGACAGAGAAATATAGAGTAGAAAAGAAGAACTGAAATTCAAAAATATTACATAAGATAAAACTAAAAAAATAAAAATTATGAAGGCTATCATCCAGAAGATACTGACATTTAGAAATTGGAAAGCTTTCTCAAATGAGAACTGAAAAATCCGTAATACATGGCAGTTCAAATGCAAGCAGGAAATTAAAGGAGCTAAAAAAAAAATTGAAGAGCATCGTCTTGCAAAAGATTCTCAAACTCATAATGAAAAGTTATTAAAATACATCAGAATCATCCAGCTGGGGAATTGGTAACTGTTTGATGACAAGAGGTGTAAAAGGGGAACATGTGATGATAAAGCTGCTGAGAAGTGCAGTGAGATATTGCCTTCATTTTTACTGCATAATTAAGATGCTGGGGAGATTCCCACACCTTGTGAATTCTTTATATCAAATACATAAGAGGACCTAGAAGAACCTAAAATTAATACATAGGGATTATGGTACAAAATAGATATTGGGCATCAAGACAAGATAGGATGGACCCATGTGTTTTGAAGAAATACAGAAGTTAAATTGAAAGACTGCTTACCAGTGTCTGAAACCTACATGCAGTAGTCTACATATCTACAGAAAAGACTTAAAGGATTGCACAAACCATAGAACACTGAGCCTGACTTCCATCTCCAGCAAGAAGGTGGCCATATAGAAACCATAAAGTATGTGGATAAATTACAGTATTTTGTGAATGAGTCAACATGCTTCTGTAAAAAGAAATACTGCTTCACTAATCATCAGGATATTTACAAAGATGTTGAACAGCACGGATATAATGGATTTTCTGAACACTTTTGACAAATTTTAACATCAAAGGTTGTTTCAGATTGTAGTGAAGGTTCACTTTTGGACTGAAAACTTGTGAAGGTTTGTTTAATGATCACTTTTCAGGAGGGCGGAGAACCAGCAGTACAGATCCTTACATATGCTTAGGAGCTGTAAAGTGATGCACTTGATGTATGTATAAAGAGAAGGACCTTCATCTGTGCCATGGAGCATCTTCCAGTAGAAGACTCTGATGAATCTCAGAAATCAGCTCAGAGTTAATCTGACTCTCTAGGGCTTGTCACTCTGTTCTGGTTGTAAGACACTCTGCAACTCTGTGTCTTGTGGGAAAAGAGAGTAAGGAAATGGAATGGAGCAGAACCTTATAAGGAAGCCCTTACGGTACCAGCTAGATGTGGATGTGCTAGGTATTAGAGATCCCACCAGAAAAATTGTACATTGACTAGTGGTGAGCCTTGTTGAGTAGAAGCAGTGAAAGAGCTCCCCAGGTCTGAGGGTGAGAAATGGATAAGATGTACCTTCCTGCAAAGATTTCTTAGCATGAAAGAGTGTTGAAGATTCAAGCGACACTCTTGGATCAAAATGGGGAAAACATGCTGGGCAGACCACTCCATGTGTTTGTTCTCCACAAAGAATATAATCAATATTAGAGACAGACTACAGGATGGGTTACTGGTCTCACTCAGTAAGTCATTCAGTATGTTTCTGGTTCTTTTTATATACACACAAGAAAACAGGCCATAAGACAGAATTCCTTCCTTGAAAGAGTTTGAATTCTCAGCATCTATTTCTGGAGAATATAGAAAGGCTGTACTCGAAAGCAGTTCTCTGAAGTGATGGACGTTAAAATACAGCTGTAGTTCTCTTATGAGATTTCAGGATCTTGCATGAATAGTAGTTTTTAATTCCTAGTTCATAATACTATATTTCCTTATCTTTGTCAGTCACTTGTGTTCTCTAGTCCTATAGTGATAAATTTTATATTTTAGCACATTTTTGAACAGAGGATCAACCTGAGCTGTTCAAATTTAGAATAAATGTTAGCCAGTCATGATTTAAAGAGCCGTTCTTTCAATAATAGATTATTTTTCTGTCCTAAATTATGAGAAGGTTTGGCTGTGAAATACTCATCTTAACTCCTACCCTGAACAAATAGGGTCCCTGAAGTGGAACTACCTCATGTGGTTGGAGCTGCATTTTGACTCTATTTGTTGGAATGGGGTGAGTTGAAAGAGGATGAAGCATAAGGGAAAACTAACAGACAACATGAGATGTGATGCCAAAACCTCATTTCCTTCTATACTGTGAAGTCTGTAAGTCTTGAAAGAAAAAGACTTAATGGTGGGTAGATTCCATGTCTCCTGGCTCTGCAGAACTGATATGAAACCCACTACTGTCTTGACTTGTAACCAAGGGCTTGGCCTATAGAGTCTTGTATTTGAAGACTTAATTAGTAAAAGTTGGTTGGAAATGGATTGCTTTCAGAGGATCTATGTGCTTCCTTCAGTCTCCTCCTAAGTTAACCTTCTCCCTTTGCCTTTTCCCTAAATTCTTCATTTCCTTTAAAGCAGTTGCAATAATTGAGACTGAAGCTGTGTTCTTTCGATCTCTTCCTAGCAAGGACTGCTTTATTGCTATCACGACTTTTCCCATTTCACAGTGAAGAGTGATTAGATTTTCCTGTGGGTGGCAGCCTAGGAGCCTAAATAAGCTTTTTTTTTTCTTTAGATTCTGTTTTCTGCAGTAACTTGCAGAGTATTAACTATTGAAAATTGTGTAGAATATATGTGCAGGGCAAATTGGGTCCCACAGTGCTATAACTCTCTTTACATGCCAAATTGAAAGTCCCTCACATACAGAATTTCCTGATCAAGTTGGTGCCTGCACATCCCCTGCAGCTGCAGCATTTAAGACAAAACCACAGTAATGACAAAATAAAATAAAATAAATAAATAAATGTGAGTAGACCTTGGTGAAGAGAGTTGACTCAAGGCCACAGGATGCCATCTTTATTTACTTCTGTCTTTTCCCCTAAGCTGGCATGGGATCAGGAGCACAGCTTCTTACACACAAATGATTTCTGAACATGCAGTTTTGCTTTAGCTTCCATATTAACTGAAATCAAAGCTGGCACTGTTAATTTGTCTGAACAGCTGGACAAAATAAGGTTAGTTTTTTTTCCACGTTTCAAAAATCACTAGGGAAGCTTATTATAAGAACCATTGTAGCAGAAAGAATATGGAAGAAATAAACAAAGTGGCTATTACGAGAGAAGAATCTATTGATCAGTGTTTTATGCAGAGCCTAAGACAGTGATCTGCAGCACTTCTTAAACATGCACATTTTAGAGCTTATTATCTTACAGATTTCTTTTGGGGAAAAAAATAAATAAATAATTCTGATTTCATTTCTTTTTTAGTCCATGGGATGGCAGCGGGTTTAGACATTCCAGTGAACTCCTCTTAGTTGCTGACAGTCAGCATTTCTGAAAGCAGCCTATGAGGAAATGTTAATAATTTTGAGGGAAACTCAATTCAGAAAGGAAAATAGGGATCCTAAAATCCTGCAATCTTAAACTGCCTTCAGTATGATGCGCTTGGAGTAACAAATGTTGACTCTGTGAGTGGAAGAAAACAGTGCAACTCAGCTTGCAGCTTTCTCTGCTGTGGGTGTCTTTGGACTTATATAAATTACCTGCCTCTTCATTATTTTTTTCCGCTAGTTAGGATGGTAATGATCCTCTTTTGAAATAGTAACTTATTTCTGAAATCAAAGGACACTCTGTCCACAGTACAAGCTAGTCTTATCCTGCCTTACTGGATGGAGTTTCCTGCCTTTTCTTAGATAAAGCAATTAGAAAAATTGAAATGAGATTTAATTTTTGATTATAGGCTTTTCATAACTACATAAAACAAACATCTCATGTTTAGTAAAGACTATATCCTCACAAGATCCTGATGAAAAACATTTTTATCCATATTATGGATGCAGAATTGAGATACAAAAGATTTGTCTAGGAAGAAATTCTAAGAAGTGCAAAGCCCATATTGTTAAATATCAGGCTGATCAAACCCAAAATTTTTTACATTAGGATGGCAATGAGTCCAATTTTATAAATCTTTTCTGAGAGAAAGGGTGCATTACCTTTATCTCAGTATTGCTTTAATGCAATCATATGGTTCTTAATCAGCTCTAAACGCTCAGAGGTAAAACTGCATCTCTATTTTAGCTAAAATCATAGGATTAGATAATTCAGGTTGGAAGGATTTCTGGGAGGTCCTTGGTCTGCTTATGCGCTGAAAGGGTGTTCTGAGCAGAGGGATCAGGGTAAATTACTCATGGTTTTATGCTTGAAAATCTCAAAGGATGGACAGAGACAACACCTCTTGGCAACATATTCCAGTGCCTGGCAGATCCCATGGTGAATAAACCTCCTTTTTCTCTCTTTGTATTCACTTCTTCTCTGCCTGTCACTGATTGCTATGAAGATTCTGGCTCAGACAGTAAGATAAATTCCTGGTAGGTACCTACATTTCTACTTAGCATTCGTTTGTAAAATGAATACTACATACTGCAAATTATGCAAAAATTCTGGTGCTAATTGAAATATTACTAATATTACTGGTGCACTTGTAAAAAATCCCTTGCTCAAAGAAATGCATGTAGGGAACTAAAAATAAATAAATAATGGAAGTTGTAATTCTTGATTCCCATTTTTGTGCCTTAGCTAAAGATCAAAGAACCTGTAGACAATAAAGTTCATTAAAGTGTTCATTGTTGCTCATCATAGAGCATCCCAAGAGGGGCTCTCCATTAAGAGAGTGTTACTTTTTCCTTCTGTTCCTTTGATTTCTCTCCTGGCATTCTTTCTTTTTGGGTTTTAGAGTTTTTATTCCAATTTGAATGTTCTCAATTTCTAGCTGTTTCTGCAAGAGCTTTTCAGGAATAATTCATATCACTACCTCACTTTTTATATTATCTGGTTTCTTTTTTCTCTGCTTCAGACTGTCACATTAAAAATTAACTCAGGATGCCTACTTCTTCATTCTGAATTTTTTTTTTAATGTTTTCTTGGATATACACTGTAATATCCACTTCACTCATCATTTTACTAATGTTTGATTATAAAAATGTCTCTCAACCTATTTCTTGTGCTTTCTCCTTCAAGGTGAGGGACATTTTTTTTTGCTTATTGTCCTTAGAAAATGAATCTTCTCAGTGAAAAATACAGTTAGGTCTAGTTTCAAGCTCAATGTTGAATGGAGAAATGAAGGTCACATTATATACAGTGTTCCAGTTTCTCATTAAACTTACACTAAAAGATTTATGCAAACATCTTAGAAAAAATGCTGTGACTGAAAAAAGTAAATAAAATTATTTTTACTCCTGTATAGAAGTTTGTTTAGCCTGGAGGAAGAGGAGATGTTATTAATGTCCATAAATATCTAGTGGGAGAGTGCAGAGATGATGAAGCCAGATTCTTCTCCATGTTGCCCAGTGACAGAGGCTGTAAATACAATCTAAAGCAAAGTATGCTGCATTCAAGTATCAGGAAGCACATCTTTAGTGTGAAGGTGATCAAGCACTGCCACATGTTGCTCAGAGAGGTGCAGAGTCTCCCCCTGGAGACCTACAAAATATCACCTGGATATGGTCCCTTTCAAAAGCTTGCATTGTTATAGGTAATTCTATCATTGCAAATAGTGTTTCTGAAGTCACTTTTTTTAGAATTATTAAAATAATTTACTAAACTAAAATAGACAGTACAGCTATGCAATATGGTGGAACAGTTCATTTCATGTGTTTACAAGTGTTTTTGTTTGCTTGTTTGTTTGTTTTTTGGTCAGGATTTGGAAGCGTATGGGTTGGTTTTATTACTGTTTTAAAAATCTCTGCTTTAAAGACACTGGACTCTGTTCACTGGAACAGGCTGCCCAGGGAGCTTGTGGAGTTTCCTTCTGCTGTTTTGTCTTCAAGAGAAAAGACTTGGAAAGGAAAGGCTAATCATAATTGTAGTAGTGTTTTCTACACAGATACCTGCTGTGGATGCTGAGGCACTTATCTCAACTCTTTTGCTCAGATATGTGACTATGCATGCCACTGATAATACAGACATCCCCACATGAAACCTAGGCATATTTAATGGACATGAAAAACCAAATGACATATGCAAATACTTACCTTAAGTCCAAAGACTCTTCAGCTGATTGAAAAGGCAAAATGTTCCCACATGGAGCTCTGTGTTAATGTGGTCAATTGCCTTTTGAAATCTTAGATGACTTATTTAACTGGAATATGAATGCATTACATGGCACTATTAATATTATTTCCCTACAAGTAGTATTTATATGTATGTTTATGTATGCATATATATTTCTTACTGTATTTTCTTCAGCCATTGACACTTGTCATGTAAGTTTTCAAACTAGTGTCTAGTAGTTCCAAACACGAATTGAATACTTTGGTGATTGGATAAGACTTATTCAGTTTCACTTTGAAATTGTGCTTCTTTTAGAATGTATAGACATAGGTTGTTCTGAAAATAATGCCTCCTTTTTATTTCCATTTAAAGTAAAATAAATACAAAGAGAACAATAATACTATTTGATAGAACAAATTCTCAACTTCAAAGCAATATTTTTCAACATAGTCACCACCACTAGCTATGTATTTTCACCAGTGAACAAGAGTTTGAATGTCACACTCATAAAAATCTGTACCAGCGGAATTGATCTACTGTCACTGCCAAGACACACCACCTAGCAACTCATTGTGTTCACATCCATTGATTGGTATCTATAAATATTCAGTAAGCATGAATGAATGACATTGGATGGCATTTTTTCCTCATGGAGGAATTCACCATATGCACTTCCATGTCAGATGCTATTTTATCATACTGCCTGTCTGCTGCCATTTGACATATGGTGACAATGTGACAGAATATTGATGGGAAGGTTCAGCCTTTACTACTATACCACCAACATCCATGCCTGATGTCATAGGCAAACATAGTAAAATAGGAAGCATTACTTTCGGAACATCCCTCATCCTTCTAAAATACTAAATTTTCTTACTTGAGTAATTGTGATATGCTCATGGACATCTCAGAATGAAATCCTCAGCAAGCAGTGAGAACTCTGAAAACATTTTTAAAGCAAGCACTTTAGGAGATTAGCAAAATTTTTCTTATAGAAATTTATTACACCTGCAGGCCATTAGGGTAATATTCTTTGTTTTGTTTTTCCACCAATACAGGTGTGATAGCACTGATTCAGATCTAAAACTGCTTCTTTCTTAATCTTTCCAGAGAAGTTTAGGGAAAAGTTCAATTCTGAATGTCACTCAAGTGTTTCCTAAAATGACATTTCACCAGTACTGTGATTCTAAAGTCCCACAGCAATGATATTTAAAATGTCCTAACTAAAAATGCTCAGATACATTTCTAACTTTCATGAATGATCACAAGCTCTCAAAGATATTCTCATTTGGCTTCTAATCTATATTTGGCAGGTTTAAAAATACCACTAATAACTATGACAGTGAGCTTTCTCCTAGTGATGCTTTCAGAACAATACAACATATTCCACTGTCAATCAATTGCTTTTTTAAAACAAGGGTAGTAAGCCATTTCCAATTATTGACCATAATAATTAGGATACTTCTATGAAGAGAATGCATTACTGCTATTAGCAAAAGCTTGCAATATGCATTTCTAAAATTTAGAAAGATCGTATAGACATTTTTTTGGAGTTTTCAATCCTAAGTAGAAGAGGTTTAATGTAGGTGCTTGACAAAGAACCCATTAAACAAATCAATAACATAACTCTGTCAGAGCTGTTGAACGTCCTAAGTGAATACATGTATTTTTATACACTCCTGCTAATTTTTCATCTATCAAAAATTAAAAGGTCTATCTTGATTCAATTTTCAACCTCTAAAGGGACTGAAACATTAAAGAATATATGTTCTTTCAGCATTAAAGATATTTTATATTAGCTTTGTATGCATGAGATTGCAAGTAAGGTCAGTAACCTAGTTGGACTACCTAATTTAAGCTAGCCATCTTCAGGACAAATATCTAACAGTTGGCTTGTATCAGGCTATTCTACCCCAGTTAATAATAACTAAATTAGACAATTCAGCCCTGTTTCACAGCAGGAACATGTGAAAGGTTCTCTAGGCCCAGACCAGGTACTGTGAAGCCTGAGTGAAGATTGAGTCTGTAGAAGGGGTGAGTATCCTTTTTTAGAAGGGAATATTAAGGGACCCTAAAGACATTAAGGGTCAGAGAGCTTTGGAAATCAGGGCAATTTGATGTTCCATTCCACCGTGATCAAAGAAATTTTTGTTATAAGTCTTGTTGAGGGAAGATAGAACCTTGATAACAGGACCAAGAACTGACCTGTTGGAGTGTAGCAATTTTAAATACCTGCAACTAAGCTCCTTAAATTAAAAAGAATTGAGTGACAGAGGAAGAGAGATCTGAAAGCAATGAGATTTAAGGATAAATAAATAGGACATAGGGGTACACTGACAAAAAGTGTAAATGTAATTGGAAGAAAAACACAGATGGAAATTAATTTGGGAATATTTGAATACTACAGAGGAAGGTCACAGACAGGTAAGATAGATGATAATACAAAAGGAGAAAAGGGGGAAAATAAGAGGAAAGAAATTCAGGTAATGGTTCCTAAAACATTAGCATAATGTTAAGGAGAGACACACAGTAGGGAGGGATTTATTCTTTATTTATTTACACATTGTTCACAAGCAAAACTTCAAAATGTCTCTTTTGGAAGCTATGCTCAATGCTAAGTTGGGTTTTCAAAGCAGACTCTTTAAAGATCCTCATAAAGACAGTTAAAGCAATGATAAAAAAGATGGGGATGTGACAGGGTAATTTTAACATTGCTCTTATAGGGTAATTATCTTTGAATTCTCTGCTTCTTTTTCTCAGTGCATAACAGAAAGGTATCCTGTAATTATGAATATATTTAGTTTTGTTCTTTTTTTTTTTTTTTTTTTAAGTGAAAAACCTTTAAAAGATCATTCTGTAGGAACTGCCACAAATTTTCTGTTCCTTTATGACTCTGCTCCAGAGAGTAGACCCAAAACATTTTAAGTTCAAGAAATCTTTGCATACCTACCCCATTTAGCATTTAAATTGTTTTAGATCAATTATTGTTTTGGATCAATTACAAATGCAGGTTTGAAGAATAAATAAGTAAATAAATCAAAGGGGAACTCAAAAGAGGTCTAAACACTTTCTGGCCATGATCCTCATCCAGCTAGTCATATCTTGCCCCTTCTCCTAATCAACACAGAACATATTTATACTTCTTCGTGATTTCTTTCTTTTGATTTTGTGGGACTTGATATATAACGTATAGATGTGAAATCACTCAGTCATACTTGTCCTTCATTATGAACTCAGAGGAAAGTGACAGACTCTTCCAGATGTAAGGTGAGATTCACTTTTTTTAATCTAGGTTCCTTCAGGTTGGAAGTTAAAGTCTATCCTGGTTCCCTTTGGTAACTGAAAGACATATCTCCACATCATCCTTTCTTAGAGAAAACTAAATTGTGTTCCATTGACTGTACAATGGGCCTAGGTGTATAATAAGAGCTAAAGAAAATATCTCCTACATATTTCTGGTCACGGATGTATAAATTCTCAAGTACAGATGAGGAAAGCAATATAAATGAAAAAAAAAAAAAGTCTTTTCCTTATGAAAAATAACAAGCTTGGGCTCAAGTTACTTTGAAATTCACTCCAAGGTCCTTGAAAGATATTTTAATTTAATTCCTTCAAGTGGTCAAGTAGAGAACCAAGTACTTTAATCTTGAGTAGCTTTCTTTCTTTTTTTCAAAAGCAGAAAGCAATTCTGGGGGAAATTTCAATTTTTATCATTGTTTTTTAATTTTTTTTTTTGTGTGTGTTTTAAATAAATACTAAATGAGTAAACATAATTTGGAAATTGATAACTATGTTCTGATATATAAAAGATGCTGAGAAAAGAATAATTCCTTAGAGGTAGAGGAAAGTATTCCCCTGCTGATGATAGAATAACAAATGCATAGACTTAAACCGCAGAGGAAAAATAATCAGGTCAAAGCTGTTTTGTTCCTTTTTTTTCTTCCTGTTGTTTATTTATTGTATTTTTTTCTTGATTGCGCTTTCAACAACAGAACTCATGGGCTCCACCAGCTATGTTTTTCTGTGACAATTGTTTGAAATAAAAATTGGAGACCAAAAAGAGCTTCATCTCATCAGAACTTACTTGCATACTTTTCAAGAAAAATGATAAAAATGAACTAACAAGCACACAAAACATGAGATTACAGAGTATGGGGGTTTTTTTTTGTTTTTGTTTTTTTTTTATAATTCTCATTATCTGAGAAGTGAGAATGGGCTTGTGGTAACTGTTAATTCCAAAATAGAAAAGGATTTCCTGAGTGAAAGAAAAGGAAAGATTTTGCCTAAATGATATTCTTGCCTTCTAGAATGTTGGCATGTATTGTGGATATGGCTGTATCAGCATCTGAGAATAAATGACTGCACACTTGCAAACAAGCGTTAGAGCGAAGCATGCAAAATATATACAGACATTTATCCTCACTCTGAGGCAAAATAAACACCACAGAAGAAGAAAAGCTAACAATGACAATCAGATTCATTCCGGTGTTTAATTTACTTTTGCCTTAAACCTTTTTCTAAGTAGAACCATATTCTTTGATTGATCAAAATACAGCTTGGCCTTATTGCATTTTTATTTCTATGTAGTTGGGAACCATTTAAACACAGAGGTTCTTAACAAATATCAAAGCATAAACCCCTTATTTTTAAACTACACATTCAAGCATTCATTGCCCTTTGTTAAATAAATGCAATAGGACAACAGATTTCCAAGACACGTATCAAAGAGATATAAGTAAAATTATTTTTGAATATCCAGTGTTTATAGACTGAAAATAGACTACTTAAGAGTTGTATTGAATTACTTAATTGTGTTTGAGGTATTTAAAAGTACTAATTTACAAATCAGAAGCATGCCAGTAATTTTATGTTTCTCTGAGTATTATTTGTCAGCTTTTAACTATCCATTTCTAACTGCAAATGCACCTTTAGAAGTCACATTCAGTGAATAAAAACATATTCTTAGCTCTACTTTGATGTGGATGAAGTAGATGAAGAGAAATAGACTATCAGTTGCTATTTGGCTCTTTTGGACAAACTCAAAATGCTAATTCAATGAGAAGAGTGATTAAGAAGGACAGGAATTAACATCTCCTAGTTCCTGTACTTCAGTCTACTTCTGATACTACTGAGATTCTTGAGTCATGTAATCACGGTTCTCAATGACAATGTAATTTAAATATTTATTCTCAGAGGGAATGATATTGCAAAAAGCTTGGAAAGCCACAGAAATATGTTACATGGCAAATTGTTCTGGAGATTACAATCTGAAAACTTAAATTCTTTAGTAAGGTTAAACTCTATTTTGTGTATATTTAATATTAATTGGTGAGATTCTAATCAATAACATGGATTTCCTCAGTGTAGAACTATCTTGCAAAAGTAGATTTAATTCTTAAAACTTTCATCTAGCTGCAGTTTGGAATAATCTTGTGTCTTATTTTCTCTTTTCTCCATGTCAAACAGAATGATGCATGGTATACAAATTTATTTAAAAAAAAGTGATTCCTAGTTAATGTGACCACACTTAAAGAAATTTTTTTTTTTTTAATAGTATTCTTCTTATTATTTTCACTAGATCTTGATCTATGGGTGCCTTATGTCATCCTTTGAATTATTTTTTTCTTTTAACAGAATGTAGAAGATGTCTGTGGCAAACTATTACCAATTTTTCTTGAAGCATAGATCAATTCTATTAATTAATAAATTAAGAAGATTTTTTTTTTCATATCACTGTGATTACAAGATTTCTGAAAACATATATATATATTTTACTATGAAACAGATTATAACCCAGAGTTTTCACCATGGAAACCACAAATTATCTGCTTCTGTCCGGTGTTAAATTAACCAGGCTTCCTCCTGCTATTTCCTTATTTAACAATTAAGCTCAAAACAGAATCTTTTTTAGATCTGCAATGCACACAACAGTCCACATATTATTTCAAAGATTTTATATAATAAATTGCCAAATGAAGAGGAAAAAAAAAAATCCACAATACTAGAATTTGCTCAGCTACCTGCCAATCCTATTGTAAATTGTATAGTTGTAAAAGGAGTCTGGAGACCTCCAGTAAAACTAAACATTAACATAGCAATTAGTGATTCTGAAGCTTCTAAAGCCAAAGATGCTTTACCTGAGATATTTTAGAAGTTGTCAACTTTTAAGAAGAATCTAATTAGCATTATCTGAAATCAGACTTGTTAATGTTTTTCAAAGTGGGAACTATAAAACATAGCCACTTGTGAAAGCCTTAGAGGTTTTTGTATATGAAAGGATGAATTCCCAGAAAGGAGAGATTATGTGGCTTTGACATTGGATATTGACGAAACTACAACTTTTTAAAAGACAATTTAATACAGAATTAATCAAGTAATGGCTTTTTCAATTCTGGAAAGAGAAACAAATTATACAGAGATGGGGATAATGTGCACTGTCTACTTTTTGTACAAGGAGATAAGTACAATCAAAAGAGGAAAATATTGCTTTAGAAACATGAAATAACTAAGTACACATACTATTCTCTGTGGATAACAAGCTGAAGAGATTCATCACATCTCCTCTCAAAGATACTAAGAACTCTGTTACAGTAGATGTGCTGTTCTATCCTACGTTTTTAAAAGAGATTTTCTATTTTTCTATGTTTTTTTGCGAAAAAAGAAATCAAAGACAGAAACAGAGGAGTGTAAATTTAAGATGAAGCTGTGTTTGGCTGTAGTTTCTTTATAATCCTGTGGCTGTCTGTCTTCAACACTATTTGTTCTCTTTTAGGAAAAAAAAAGCAACTTATAAAAAGAAAGAACTTGTATATCCTTCCATTATCCCCAGTGGATCTGATTTTGATCCCTGTGGGTCTTTTTTGTTCTGGACACCACGCTAGTTTGCAGCAGAAGCTGGTACTTACATGGTAAAGCAAAATCTCCTTGTGAAAAAGACAGGAAGACAGGAAGCATCCGTAGTCTCACTGTGACATTATTCTAATACATTTTAGATCTTAGTTTACAGTCCCTGGGTCAAGCCTAAGCTTTAGCCTGCCATTTTTACACCTATGAGTCTTCCAAGAGAATTTTCTTGATATTCTTTGAAATTTATACAGGTATGTGCTATGAGACTATCTTACTCCACAGAGATCTTTCTCTCTGTTTTCCCCTCAAACACCACAGTATAAATTGCAAGAGCACTTTATTCATATTACCTTTCAAAAGACTGACTGTGTTAGTGTTCTGTAAGGGAAGAATTGATTTGATGGCTAAAGCCTTCCCAGCAGGTAATTAAACAATGCTGCCTCACCTCTTAATTTTTTGAAAGGCGCATATAGTGATGAAGGATGCTCACAACTATTACAAGAGCTTTGTAAAGCACAACAACACTTGGTATTACATCTGTTTGTAAAAAGAGACATTTAGGCTAAGTTGAATAGTCACAAATACCCTGGTTTTCAGGGTTTGTACTTGAAAGATTATGTAGTGCTAAGACTAAGATAAGCAGAGGCGTATATTCCAATCTGTAGTCTGAACACTCCTGAATGATGATTTTAAAAGATTTAGGAAAGATGGCCATAGAAAAGCAAATTCATAGGTGTTACATGTCAATCTTTGCATCTATGAGTAACCCTTTCATCTTTTTTTCTTTTTTTTTTTTATCAATAAATGAAAAGGCTCAAAAAACATCTCACATCTCACCTCAGTATTATGGTGAGGCCTATCCACCTTTAGGACGTTCTCTCTCTCATTATATTTGATTTATTGGTTTCAATTCTAATTATATTGTATTATGGTGTTTTATCTTGCATTGTGATACCATATTTAGTAAATTAGTTTGTTTCTCCTCAAATCATTGCCGCTGTTTTTAATTATTTTCGGGTCCTCTGTTCCCTTTTCTCTGGAGGCGTGGATTTTGCAAAATCCCTCCACCCCTCTAGTCACGGAACTGGGCCGAACCAGCCTGTATACTGTTGACACTAGCTAATGATCTGAGAGAATAAACTCTCAGAAAATAACATACACATCTGTCTGAATAAATGGGACATGTATCACAACCAGAAAATATTATTGCATATCAGATGTCCCTTTATTCATAATAATCTCATATTGAGATAGCTCTTGACATAAGAGCAGAGTACAGGATGTATCTTCACTTGAACTTCAAGGACGTGTTTCTGTGCCAGGAATAACTCCAAAGAAACTGTCAGAAAGGTAAATTTTCAGTGTAGCTTAAATCAGTGTGGTCCATGAAACCCGTGGAGTTGCACTGATTTATATCACCAGAGGAATCTGTCCCTCACTTAGAAACAACTTAGAATATTGTCATATACTTTGCCGTCTTGGAGAGCTGTATGTCTGTGTGTATTTTACTGCTACCTATGAAATAGGTCTTTCTACATACAGCAAATACTCATTTTTTTTTCCATCATGCATTTTAGAAAATAAAGAAATTCTCATATACATGAGATTATTATGACATTGAAAACACTTTCTTACTTCATCATATGATTTCACAGCTACATTGTGCTTGTAATTTCCGAGTTATTTTAGAAAAGGAAAGACATGCTTTAATTATATGGAAGATTTTCACAAATGACTTACTTGTTTACAGATGATGGAATGGTGATTCAGCACGATGCAGTCTTCTCTGAGCCAGCCTAGAGAAAATGTCTCTGAGGAGAGCTGAGATAACATATCCTGGGCAGTATTTGGCTTTCACAGAAGACACAGGTTCAGCTCTACTTGGAAAATAGTGGAATGTATGGTAAAACAGTAGTTTCCCATCACAGTTTTGTCAGTCTCTGCATTAAGCAGTCTATAACATGGGGCTACACACTTCTTAGTACCTAACCCCTCCCACACAACACCAATTCCTCAGGCCAGGAAGAACCAATTTGCCAGTTGACTCTTCTTAAAAATCTCGGTAGAAGGACTGCAAAGGTCATAGCATCAATCCTAATTTCCTGAAGAAATTCTATCTGGAATGATGAAGAATTTTATTAAAGCTTCATTTGTAAGATAATTATTTTCATGTTTAAAAACTTGATAGCGTGGTGCGCTCTCCAAAGAAAATGAGAAGGAAGTTTCTTTAAACTGCAGAAGGTTAAAAAAAAAAGTTAAAAAAAAACAATTTTATTTAAGGCAGTTAGATTGCCTTAAATAAAATTGAACATTAATAATGCTGTGGATTTCAGTAGGACTGCTGACATTGTAAAGATCTTCATCTATATTAATGATTACAGAGCTGGGGATGTAGCTCACAAAGATTTCTTATTGAAAATATAAATATAGGAGAAATTATTATTTAGAACAAGTATAGACAAAAATATTTTCATGATAAATTTACAAGTACAGACAACAACTGAAAACCTCTATCTACTCATTTTTCACACAAAATATTACTTGTATTTTTACCTCTTTTGACCTTTGATAATCAGAATACCAATGTCAGATTAAAAAATGATGCCTTCCATTACTCACTGCTGATGATACTTTACAATTTAAGCAATGAGAAATTGTATTTCTCCCTTTTTAGTACATGACATTTTCTAATTTTACTCTATTGTAAATTCTTTGTACAAAAAGCAGTACCCAAACTAAAACTCAATAATTTCAGGCTGAGCATGAAAGCTCCATATCAAATTATTTATTTTCTCTTTAAGTGACTGTTTTGAAATTGACACAGCTGCTTTTAATAGTTAACAAAACATTACCTCATTACAGATACAACTGAATTAGTGTATCTTCATATGGCCCTCGACATACACCATCTTGGCAGAAGTACAGAAAAGAAATGTACTTTGTAGGTCTTCTCAGATCCATTGCTTCCTCATGCTCCAAGGAATTATCTCTAGGAGATGCTACAAGGTAAAGCAACTCCCTCATCTAGGGATACAGTATGGCTTGCATGACGGATCTACTGTGGCTACCATTTTGTTACTTGAATCTTTATTCCTCTTTTTCAAAGCTGTATATTAGCATCATGAACATTTGTAAAATGCCCATACTTGACAAGGACCAAGAATTGCTTCTTATGGTATGATCTGTCTCCCAGTTTGCTTTTATTAGGACTGCTCTCACAGTTAAAGTTTTACCTCTGGCATACAGATCACCATTTCCTGCAGAGTAATCAGTAATCAGAAGCCCTGGTTCTGTGAGCTAGATCTGGTGAGACTGTCTCTGCAGTTCATAAACTGCTAAATGCTCAAGCAGATATTTTATATACTGCATTAATGCAGCAGGTCTGACATACGGCAGTTCTCAAAGACTAAGTACTCCCAAATTAAGACAGGTATAAGTTTTCCTCTTAGGAATATATAAGCAACAACAATTCAGGTTTATCACAGCTTGTGAACTGTTAATTCCGCAAAACATCAAATCTTTGCGCAGTTTTCACCTCTAGTGAAGATTGCAATTAAAAATTGTATTATAGTAAGTGGTTACACTTACTCATCTCTAACGTCCTTTCTATGGACATTGACCAGTTCAGCACATTCCTAAAAAAATAAGTATTACAAATCACTTATTTATTTATTTATTTATTTATTTTTCCGACAGAATTTTCTCTCTTTATATTCCTTTATTTGATGTGAACATTTATTTTTTGCAAAGAGATAGATTGTCTTGGAAAATAACCCTGCTGATGTGACCCTATTGGGCAGGTGAGAATCCTCCCCTCTTCCTGCATTAGTTAGTTACAGACAAAGTGCCAGAACAATGCACATATCTATTTTTCCAACTGTATTTGATAGGATGTAATTTTTTTGCAGTAATCCTATTTAGACAGTGGTTCTTACAGCAAACTAGAACATTACATAGGCTCTAGCAGTAAAAGTAGTAACTAGCCAATGCTATCACCACTTATATAATACCTAGAAATTAAAATGTCAACATGTGAGAAGAACAAGTCCACATACTGACAGTTCTGAATGAGGTTAGTGTTTCAAATGACACAGTATGACAAGGTCATGAAGCATGCCATCTCCACAAAACAAAACAAAACAAAACACCACCACCAACAAAAAACAGCTATCACTTTGGACATCTTTGGCCTTAGATCTTCTGAGTTTTGAACTTTGCAGCAGTACTTGTTCATAACAAACTGATATCTATGGACACTTCATCAACTGTTTTGTACAAGAGTATTGATTTTTATTTTTTTTTTTTTTTCCCCCTAGACTGCTTCTTTGGGTGATAAGTCTGTTGGGAAAGATGAACAGAAATGGTATCTTTTTGCACTGGTGGGAGTTGAGATCAGAAGTATATCCTTTAGACAAGGGTAGGTAGCTAGGTAAGTATCAACTTACCTTCCAAATGCAAAAGAAATCTAATGTTTTGGAGTTTTGTTTTCTCCATCTACATAAGATTATCTTCAGTTAATCCAGGTTCTTCTTATATTCAATCACTAACATAGGTCAAACTGCAGTTTTGAAGAAACATAAATTATTACAAGTCAGTACAGTAGGAGCTTACTGTTCAATGTTAATTCCAACATACTAAGAAGGATGAAGTATGGTTCAAACTTTTTATTTCACATTTTCATTGTTTACTAATCAATTATGCTATTGAAAAAATTTCCTTCTTTAAAAAAAAAATCTTAAAATATGTCTGGGAATTCTTCATTCCTTGGATCTTTTTTCAAGACAAGTGGAGAGATTTTGTGGGCTCTCCCCATGGAGTCTGTCCCAAAGACATGCAAACACAGTCAGTATTGTCATGCTGCCACTTTTCATGGTGTTATCATGACTCTCAAAACATATGTTGTTTTTCTTAAAGCTCCATTTTCTGGAGTTATAACTATTAGTTGTGTCTTTAGATTATTTGTCAGTCATTGTGATTTTGATATTGAAGCATTTTACAGACTTTAATATGTTTGAGACAGTAAGTCATTCAATTTGATTTTGCAAGTGAAGAACTAAAGCCATGACTAGATTAAGTAGCATAAGGTCATGCAAAAAAAATCTGTTGTGTGAACCTGGGTTTTTTACATCATTTAGGCTAATGTCCAAACTGCTGGTCTGTATTTTATTCAGCTTCCACATAAGATAACAAAAAAGCAGAATGCTAAAATATTTTGATCATGTATTACTGAATGAAAAGGTTACAACAAAAGTCTTAAAGCTATAAAGAGAAATAAAACCAAATGTTATTTATGCTTTATAGCATTTAAATAATTCTCAGACTGTTCAGTACTTGAGTTTAGTAACTCTGTTATTCCTTCCTGTATGACAAAAAAGGTTTTTAAAAAGCATATTTCACTCCATTCCTTCTGACAGCTCTTCATGATAAAAGTCCTCTTGTACTTCGTGATAAAAGTATAATGATGCAGTCAACCGCTGTCATATGTCTTATTAAAAAAATATAACCACTTTGCAGTGCATTCAAAGCTCAGCAGGCCAGTAGAAAAAACTGACATATTTTGAACTGACTGATAAGGACATGATTAGATCATTTCTGTTCTGATTCAGGTGAAGATGACCTTCCTAAGTCTTCTAGCATGAGTACACTAGCCTGCCATTACAGTCAATTCCTTTTATATGTAAAAAGGCTTGATTTCAGAAAAGAAAGCAATATTCTGAGGATAAAGGTAAATATTCTCTTTAAGAAAGGCGATAAAGTACTTAACTCAATAATCACCTTCTGACTTGAGCTCTCTTCCTGGAGATGAAAGAAGTTGTCTAAGATGAATCTACAATTCTGCCTCCTTGAGGAAGGTAAGTAACAAGAACTGTTCTCTGTCATTTCTCATTATCTTGAGGATTTCAGAGGAGAAGATCTGCACAAGAGCTTGCACTGAATGAAAACAGTGATTATAGAATCATAGAATTTCTCAGGTTGGAAAAAACCTTCAAGATCGTCAAGTTCCTGAACATCACAGCCAGATGGTTTTGAAACACATTCAGGTATGCTGACTCAACAACCTCCTGGGGATCCTATTCCAGTGCTTAATAACCCTTTCTGTAACATTTTCCTGATCTCCTGATCTAAGTTGATCTGAGCTCAATACAGGCTCTGCATTTGCTTATTTTTCCCACTAATTTTTGCAGACCCAGTGCAAAAACAATATAATAATTTCTTCTTATCTCCCACTACAATGTCATCTTGGGAGGAAGAATCCAAAATACATTCTAAGCAGTTGAGACCATTTGGAAATCCAGCTTTATATTGACTTCTTCCCCATGATTAAGCAGCTGCTTCTTATTCATTCTTTTCAGTTCTTTTACTGAAGTGTATTATCTTGTCAACCTTGACCCTAACTAACTTGACTGAGCAATTAAAATGCACAATCCTTAAAGTAAATAAAGTACATTTTAGTCAGTCTTTTCTTCTTTTCTGCATTCAGAAGAATGTAATGTTGCTGTCAACTCGTAACTTTAGAGTAATTAGACATGTATTCTTCCTCTTCATTCTCAACTCAGCAATCCCTTAATGAGGTGTTTCAGCTGTACTGGTCAGTAACCTCACTTAACAAACCATTTTTAGGACTCTGTCACAGAAATTGTTCTGACTACAACAGCTACTGAGTAATTCCGCTCTTCTACAGCATACTTTAAGCATCTAATCCCTATAAAATCACCATTACTGCGAAATCCTGTAAGATAAGCTTTATGTAAGATGGAATTGCAACAGATTATTGTCTCAATTTCTCTCCTATGTTTTCTCCTTTTAATGAATGGATATTTAATGAAAAGATCCAGTGTACCTATAGAGATAGCCAATATACTAAGGAAAAAAAGCGCTAATTATACTTGTGATGGAAAAAAATGATAGGATCTGGGACAGAGATTACTTGCTGATGAAATGTGAATGTACACAAAACTGCAAAAAATTGATTTGCAATTCTGCTAACAGTAAGTAAATAAAAGAGAAAATCTGAATAATTTGTATTGGGAAAAAACAAATAAACAAACAAAAGAAGACTGTGTTAGAGAGGAAGCTAAGAAGTTTTTGACAAGATAATTTCATTATTATGTTTGAGAGAGAATTAATATTTGAGGAAAAATCTAGAAACAATGAATTGAAGTACTGTATTCCATCTGATCTTAAAAATAGTAAACATTCTCAGTACAGCAATGGAATGATCTGTGTCTTGAATACTCTATTGCTTGAAAAATAGGACCTATACAAAATAAATGTATACGTAGTAGCTATGGAATAGGAATCAGACTTTGCAAGACCAAGCTTATAAAAAAGTGTTCCTCTTTGACTGAATTACTCATAAAAAGAAAATAAATGGGAGATTACAGTCAATTATGTGAAACACCTAAACTCTGTGTTTTTTAATAGAAAGAATAAAAATACTGAGAAAACATATAGCATTACCAATAAAAACTTCTATTATAACAGTTTCTTCTACACGGACATCACATGAAGAACAGTGCTGTGGCTCTCCCATGTCATGTCATGAAATTTCTGAATACAGTGAGTAGTTCAAAGCTTCTCATTTATGCTAGTGCCACTGTGTATTTGCCATGAATTCTACACATCACAGAAGTATCTTTTTTTTCTCATATATAAAATAATTACTTTTGATAAGCATAAGGAGCAAACTAATTAAATTAAAATTAAATCACTAAAGGGGAAGGAGATTTAAAATATCTTTGCATAACTGAAAAATCCCAAATCTCAGGAGTGGTCAGAGGAGATTATCCTTTCTTACCCTCATAAATAAGTACAGATATTTATAAAAACTAGATAAAAAAAAAGTTTTATCTAGTTAAAAAAAAATTCCTCACATGAGTTTGCACAACCAGAAAAAGAATGTATTGATCTCAAAAATCCAAAGCAACATCAATCCTTTGATCTTGCAAGTTGATTTATAATGCTACCTCTTGGATTTGTACTTCTTACTTCTTCCTATATGCAAAAGCTAATTTGCCCACAAATCTCATGGTCTGGACTTCTTTCTATGGCTCCTCCTGTAATGAATAGAAGGGCACGCAAACTCCAATTTCACCACAGTAACAGATGGAGAGCAGTCGAAGACTACCCAGTTTAGAGGTTCCACAGTTTAAACAGAAGAAATCTGGTGTAATATGCACATAATTAATGCTAATTAAAAAAAAAAAAAAAAAAGTTTTACAAGACTTTATTGTTGGACTCGATGATCTCTGGAGGTCCCTTCCAACCCCTACAATTCTGTGATTCTGTGATTCTGTGATTATTCATCCTATCCAAACTCACTTTCCAATCTTCTGTAGTTCTGGCACATGTAATTCTGCATTCTGACTGCAAAGAATATTGAATAAAATATTTCACTGGGATGAAAATCAGATTTTAATGCAACAGTCCTTGCTGTTAGCTGTAGTTTGCTGTGCTAAGACTAGGATGGAATTAGTTTCTAACTGTACCTTATATGTCACATTTCACTTGTTCTTATCAAATCTGCAGGTCTTAAAAACAGAAGAATTTGCTGTTAAGATTGATTTTTTCCCCTTCTTTGACTTGTTATGTATTTATACATTGCCATTCATCATCATTTTCATTTTGACTTTCTAACCTATAAGGCTAGGTTCATCAGCTCTTATATCACTGTGAGAGTAGATCAATCACTTAAGCCAATTTTGTCTGTCACATTAATTGTTGACAAAGATTAATTGCCTTAAATTGGAATAATATTGGCAAGTTCTGCCAGAAATCACATCTCTCCTTTCCCTCCCACCTTCAGTATATTGTGTGGTTTGTGATAATAAATTCTGTGTGCATTTTTATTCTGAAATTTTGAAAGTGGAGAAACAATTTTCATGTACTTCTTGTACAGATGAATAACTGCAAACCCCTGTTATGACTCAAAACCCACTAGCCGAGATGATGTTCTCTCTTCTGTTAAAGCCTACAGAACATATTATGAGTCAGAAAAAAATTATCATATCTTACCATAACATTTCAGAAGGAATAAGTTTTCAGTTCCTTCTGTTAGTGAATTAGGAAAGCTCAGCTTGAAACAGCTTCTTGTCTATATAGTTTATATGTATGTTTCTTTTTATGATACAGAAGAAATCTCATAAGTAAATATACTTGGATCTTTAGGTAGCAAAGGGTTTATTTCTAAGCAGCTAAATTTTTGCTTGAAGCTTGTATGTGTTCTCTGTTTCCTTGCTGATCTAACTGCAAAGACAATGGAGCAGAGGCCTGCAAAGAATAGCTGTCACATAATATAGTGTCAGAGAAAAACACTTTCTGGTAAGTAAGTTAGTACTTCACTAACTTCTTAAAGATCCAAATACTCAACCTGGATTATTTAATGTCATCTCCAGACAGAAATGGGAACTGTATTCATTCTTACAAAGATCCAGTTGGATGACTTTTCCACCCTGGTCTCTATCACTAGCAGTCTGGTGGGAGGGAGAAATAGTGTTGTTGAAAGACAGTTACACTTTGCATTCAAAATCAGCACTCTTTCATCATGTATTTCTTTTCTGAAAGAAATGTGACTTTTAAGCAGACTATGAACAGCTTTCTTGAAAAAATGTATGTTGTTTTATTAGAAACAAAAAGAACAAGAAATTGTCTTTAGCTTGTAATACTTGATGTCACAGAGAAGTCTAGAGCCAGACTAGAAGACTACAATTTCAGTATAACAGTTTATGATGTCAAGAGTACTTGAAGCCTATAAAAACCTGTAGAATACTGTCTGTATAAATTAGATGCACAGCGATAGATATTATGATGTAATAGAATAGTTTAACATGAAAAGTCTTCCTTTAATGCACTTGCTTTCAACTCAGATGACAGTATCTTCACTATGTTCAGAAGATTTACAATCTGTCAAGCCTGATGAATGTCTCACTGTCTACAGTAGAGAGACAGGTGGTATTTGTTTATAATGTGGCATAGTTCAATACATTCCTATCGGAAAAGCTGCTGAACTCTGACAGGAAGGAATGTGAAACTTAATTAACTATGGACGCCTCTTCCCAATATTTACTCCCTCTGTGATGAGTTTGCTATTATTCATACATGTGAGTGAAAATAAAATCTTGTGGTAATTTTTTATACCTGAAAATTTCTGGAGAATTTTCGGAAGAATTTCCAAAGAATAAGCTCAGAAATTTTCTCTGCAACTTTGTTCATATAAAGAACGCACATTATAACAGCCAGAAAAATAATAATAATAAAAAAAAAACAGCAACACAAAATGCTGTAATGATCAACAGATAATATGAAAAATAAACAGTACACATTATGTTTCACTACAATCTTGTATAAAGTTTTCTTTGGCAGGGAGGAACATTTAAAGTATTTGAATAGTTGTACAGTGCAAAATGCAATGCCTTTTAAAGATTTTAAATTGATAACTGTATGTGACAAAAATATTCTGGAGTAGTGATTATAATCCTTAGATGTCTAGGAGTGAAATGTTTAAATCTTAGCTGGTAGTGGAAGTGACATCATACATTAAAAACATCAATAACAAATCACAATTTTGAATATCTATCTGGGGAGTATGTTTTTATTTCATTGAGAAAACACTAAAAGAATAAAAAGTCTTTCTCATCATTCCTATAGAGTTTTCCAAAGTAGCTAATTAAGAATAAATTAAACCCAAATAAAAATAACTAAAGAGAAAGTGTTCTAAGTTTGATAAATAAATATACAATTTAATTTTATATTTGGTGATTTATGTTAAAAAATTCTGAAAAAAACAAGAACGAGAATGATTTAAAACATAATTGAGGCTATTATATTTACATCAAAAAAGCTAGATTTTAACCTTTAGCTAGAGATATAAGTGGCAGCCAAGCTATTTTTTTTCTATATTTATTAATATAAAAAATATGAAGGCAGCTGAAATCAGCAGAGTCACTCTAATAACTAGGACAAGGCTCTGCTGTGGTTAGCTTTGCTATTAGTGATGATCAGCAACTAGAGAGAATGCAATTTGAGCTTTATAAGCTACATAAAGGAAACGTGCATTCATACATAAATATGAAATAAATACTTACATGCAGGCACAGGAACACACTTATGAAACTTTCAGTCAAAGAGGCCAAATGGAAAGTGTTGGAGTGTTTTGCTTATGTTCTGGTGCTACACTAATAAGAATGCATAATATTCTGTAGAAAACACTACATTTAATTATTTGGTTCTCCTCCCATATATGTAAAATTCATGTATTTAGTCAACTGTATAAAAAGGGCAGATATTGTATTAAAATGGGCTGATATTACGCATAATGCTATAGCAAGAGTCCTTCATTAAAAAAAAAAAATCTTAAAAAAAAGTCCATTAAAAAAAAAAATATTAATTGCTTGTATTAATTATAATGAATTACAAATTACGCATTTTTTTTCATATAGGTGACGAACAGATTTCCAGTTAATGAAGTACATTAACACTGACTATGGAAGATACTGATATACACCATTAAATCTCAAGGAGTTCAGAGGATTTCTCAGACCAACATCCTGCAGGGTAATGCATGTAGTTTTATATTTTAGTACTTGTTTCATGACTTCCAATTTATAACTTCTGATGGTTATTTATCAAGCAATGGTGTTTTCAGAAATCTTCTGGGATTTACAGAAAGGCACATTATTTCTCTCCAATGTAGAGATTTTGTACTGTAAACTTTCATTTGCATTCTAGTCTTTTGTTTGTTTCTTTTTTTGTTTTTGTTATTATTTCTTCCACCAACTATTATGTTGTAGAAAAAGTAGTTAATAATAGAAATAATTGTTCTCTTCAACTGAGGATTTTTTTTTTTTTTATGTATTTGTGTATGTGTATGTATTTGCATGTGTGTACACATCCAAGTGAGAATATGTATAGTTTCAAATTCTAATTTATCTATCATATGGTCTTTCTGATGGCAAACTAGACAAGTATTTTTTAATAATAAATCTTTTTTCTTATTTATTGTGTTTATGCATGATGTGATAGTGGCTTTTTGGTAAGTTGCTTGACATCTTTTGTTAGAAACTGTTTTGAGGTATCTTTTGAGAAACTGTATCTGTAATGTATGCCATCAGCTTTGAAATTAGATGTGGAAAAAGACCAGGTGTTTTTTCTCTTCCTTTGCCATTTTTGTGGGTTTTTTTTTCCTCATTATTTCTGTTACATACACTCTTGATATAACTACATCTACATATTCATATATATGTGTATAGGTGTATATAACTTAGGCAAATATAATTTTTTTACAAGATTGAAGGAAAATAAAAACAAAATAACACTGGTACTAGGAGCTTTGTTAGCTTATCGAATACCAGGAGATCTGATGTAACTAGTAATAGTTGTTTTCTTCTATTTGCCCCTCCATTTTGACTCAGATACTCACTAGAACTATTTTAAACCAGATCTTTAATTCCAAGAATAATACCTCCATTTTTATTATCAGTGAAACATTTTAAAAACAACTTTTTTTTTCTTCTTGTAATTGCTGAACAATAAAATTTGTTGCAGCTTTTTTCCTTTTACTTTACAGACCTCTTAATGCTTATGCTTTACTTGAGTTCCCTTTTATTCAACTGCTTCATTTCTGAGTCTCTTCATTAGTTTTTACTCTGTGCTAAGAACTGCCTTGATTATTACTGGTTATATGGACATATATTGAAGTGCCAGTACCTAAAAATAATTTCTCTTTCTTGAAAATAAAAATGAATTTCAATGTATTTCCTTCCCAGCTGGCAATTACAGTAGCAACACCCTCTAACTATCTCTAAATTTTATAAGGTGTGATATGTTTAATAGATACAAAATAAAAACAAACAAATCTTACTAACCATGTATTCAGAAAACAACTGCAGATTTACAGACATGAACAACTTATGTAGGTGATAGATCTAATTGGGAATGTGTCAAACATATTCATTAAACGCATAAAGAGCTGTGAAATCAGCTGTCAAAATCTAATAAAAATTTTGTCATCTTTGTAAATACCAGAAAGATACATAGCATATGAATTTTACCAGTGCTAATTAATCTATCCTGTGCTTTAAATTGTTATCTTTAGCACAGTTCAAGTTATTAGAAACTCTCCTAAATTGTGAGAATATAACTGAAATTAAATTAGCTACCTTAGTTCCTTTTACTCTTATAAATTATACATAATGAAGTATCTTTTAAATTTATTTCTTCCTACTGACCACATGCTATTGTTGCCCATTAGATTTTTAGCACTTATTTTTCTTTCTCAGCAGTCTCCTTTTTTTTTTTTTTCTATTCAACAGGATCATGTTAATTATTTGTGACTCACTCATTGCACTGTGGAACCTACATTTTGATGTTAATAGTCTTCAAATGGAGACGTCAATTTTTGTGGAGGAAAGAAGTCTAGAACTATTGAGGCTTGTCTTACTGATAGCATGCTTGGAAGAGCTTGGAAAGGAGCAGGGTGTTGATTTACCTCATAACTAACCTGGTGTCTGTTCTAACCCTTTCCCTGTATGATCAGTGAAAGTTGGTTTCTATGATCCATGCTGCTGGTAATGCTGTTGGTAACACTGTTGGACTACCCCTACATCTCCAAAGTACTCAGATCTGTCAAATAGGGAATTTCCAAGCATTGCCCATCTCCATTTGCTTAAGCAGAGTGTGCTGTTTTCTTTTGGAATCACAGATCATAAGAACAGTATTTCCATATAATTCAGAGATCAAAAAGTACTCAAGGCTTTTCTGGCTGAGGAAGAAAATAATGCTGTACCTTCTCTTCACTGAATACAACATTCAGAATTGTCTTGCTTCACAAGCAACAAAATACCTTTGCATACCTGACAACACGAGGGAGTACCATTCACCCTATGTACACGCAGTATTGAAAATATTAACCATGTGACTGTACATTCTAGTGCATCCAAACCCCATGACATGTCTGTGTTGCTTTAAATACAATATTCTCCAGAAACATTAATTAGATATGGTGCTGGAGTGCTGCTTATGCAGAAGAAAGTTACATACCCTGCTTTGTGTACCTTATATAAAATGTACCTAAGTGGTATCTAGGCTGATATAGTGCCAGATTGCCGCTTTATGTAAGTAATTAAATAACTCAGATTCATTAATAAAATGCAGCACTAAAACCAGATACTCATCCACAACATATATGTCAGCTGCTTCAGTTCTTACAACATTTGTCAGCATTTCTGCTCACTATCCTTCCTTCAAGTTGTTGATCCTAATGACAGTCAGCTCTTTGCATGCTTGAATAGAACAGACAACCCTTTGAATAGCTTTTGTGCCAAAGAAGAGGCTTTCATTAAGAGACTTCTGTCACTGCTTAACATCACAGGTCTTCTTCGAGGTCTTTGCTTGTGAATATTGTTTTTCACTACATGGTTTTACATTTCAAAAAAACAACTAATAGTCTGATTTCTTTGTTATGTAAGCTTGGAGATGGTGTAAAATACATAGAAATCAATGTTACCAGTTGATATTCATGTCAGAACTTTTTATTTTTCTTAATCATAGAAAAATGTTTATCAAAGTTACCTGCTAATGATTAAAAAATGTCTTTATCAAACTCTTAGGTACAACATGTTTCCCAAAGATTTTAAAATACATATTTCAAAAACTTTTATAAAAATTTTAATTTAACTATTATTTAAGAATAAAAAATAAACTCGACTGAATCTGCTTAAAACTGATTTCCAGCTCTTGATAAATTGTGATGAAACTGAAAATGTAATAAGGTTTTTATTTATATTTTTCTTTGGAATTTTAAATGTTCAGTGAAAATTCTAGTACAAGAGAAAGAAATATTGCTTCATATCTATTAAGTAGATTAGAAATTTGTGATCACTTATAAAGGGATTAGCCTATGAAATTACATGAACAAATTAAGTTCAAATGTACAAAATATATATTTTTACCTTGGAATTGTGGATAGAGGAGACTATTTTTCCTTTCTTATTCCTGTCATTATGGGAGTCACCATTGTTCATGCAGTTCAAGTCTGCAAGTATGCAGTAACCAAGAAAATGGTTTTGGCAATTTCTCTCAATCATCTGAATTAAATAGTTTCATAACTTTTAATTAATTATTTAATTAATTCTGTGATAGTTAATATTGTGAGTTGGTTAAAAAGCACAATAAGGGAAAATCTCACGTGAATTTGTGGATAAATAAATGGTAGAACACAGAGGGCAGGAATAAATTCTCCATCACTGCAATGGAAAGAAATAAAAAGCTCAGTTCATAAGGGAGCTAGATGAGGGGCTAATGTCATTCAAAAAGTTGATAAATAGGCTGGAAAAGAACGATGTGGTACTGCATCCAAGTTATAAGAAATTGCAGAAGGCACTCATGAGATTGGAAAAAAGTAAGAGATAAAATACAAAATAGATAAAGTGATATGCCTAGGGAAAAAAAAAGCTTTAACTTTAAATACAACATAATGGTTTATTGAATTACCTTGCAGAAACAAAGCTATCTCTCATGAACCTGAGCTACCTCTCATAACCAGCAGGGGTTATGATAGATATGATGAATAGTTCCATGAAAATATCAGCAGAGTTCTTGGTACTTGTCAGATACATGAATGAAATGATAAAACTGATTAGCGAAAAATGTAGAGAAAAAAAAAAAAAAGAACATTAATATGCCACCAGTAAAAACTCATTATTTGTTTGCATCTTGCAAAGTTACATACAGTGCCTGTGCTTCCATTTAGAAAAAAAATAGTAAATATAGGGAACTGAAAATGTTAAGATGAGTGAAGCAATAATGATCAAAGATGTGCTGTTACTTTTGTGTAAAGGATGATAGGAGCATGCTAGGACACTGCAGTAGTTTGGAGCACGGACATTTGATAATGATCCATAATAGTAGGTGTGGCCTGGGGAGGCTGAAAAGAGATAAGTGCATCAAAAACTGAAGAGCTCCACATGAAGGAGGGAGAAACAATTAAAAAAAAAAAAACAAACACAAAAAACAACAACAAAAAAAAACAAAAACAAAACAGATTTTCTTCTTCATGCAATGGCTAGCTGAGCTGTAGAGCTGCTTGATGAAATATTATGGATATTTAAGGTTTATATGAATTCAAGGGCAAATGAGAGAAGTTCAGGGTAGGAAAAAAAAATGTTTACTTAAAAAGTTTCTGAACAGTAAACAGCAAAATCCAGACAAGTTATTTATTTGCCAGTTGTTAAAGACGTATCCAATGGTAAACATTGTTCAAATAAGTTAGTTACATGGCTTTGATCTGGCTTAATAGAAAATACTGATGTAAGACATGGAAAAAGAGTATGACTCATGCCTCAAAATTAAGTGTAAGGGACAAACATATTAGAAGTTGTCTTACACTTTTCTTTGTTTCCTCTAAATAATGAAGCTCAAACAAGTAACATTTAAGATACATATGTTTAGCTATAGCAACTTTCATTTTACAGAAGCAGTGCCTTTCAGAAACACCTCAGGATTTGTCCAGGCTTACAGGATGTCTCCAAGCAATCTGCTCTCCTCAGAAAAGATATTTTTTGCTTGCTATAGAGAATTTCTTTGTCACATCTGGCATCTTTCCATCTGGCCCTTTTCAGCATTATGAGACACATCTCCTTGCACCCCAAATTCCCTATGTGTATCTTTGATAAGTCATTTTGTTTGGCTTTTATGCTTCCAAAGGAATGGGGAACATGCTCTTTTCATCCATATACATTTCAGCTTCAACTGAAAAAGAGAACTAAGGAATGTGGCTGAACTTACAACTTGTTATTTGAGGCTAGAAACAAAGGTTAACCATATCACATATAGTTTTAGCTTAATGTTAGCAATTTATTATCTCTTTCTACTTAGTACGTCACCCGCAATCTCAATAAGAGCCATGAATTAAGGATGAAATTTTCACAACAACCTTCTTACTAGCATGACTAACCTCAGTACTTGATACACCTGACAACTGTCTTTCCAAAGTTCAATTTTTTTGGAGCTGGATTTTGGGGTTAAACTCATAAATGTTTCTGAAAGCTCCCTTTAGAGCTAGCTGTCTCAAGCGTTTAACATTGATCCCTCTGCCAGGGAACCAAACTACAGAAATGCAGTTGGGAATTACTCGTGAGGCTTGGGCACTTTTCTTGGTGACAGGATTTGCTGAATTCATAGCTGCTAAAGGACTGCTAAAGCACTCAGGTTTTGTATATGCATTGCTTATACATATACTCTGTTAAATATGTAATTCTGATCTTTTGCTAGTTCTCTACAGGTATCACTTAGTGGTTCTAGCGAATTTGATCATCTTGGTGCACTTTCTAGTATAGCACCTTGAAATGTTTTCTGAGGATGAATAAGCATCCATATAAGCAGACCTTGATGCAACACTGAGTAAATCTAGTTTCCTGTGTCCCAGAGGCTGGCCACAGTTTTTGAGTCCTCTTTCTGCTCAGTATCAACATGAAAGTCATCATACCTGGCGTACTTGCAGCTATTAGAGGCAGAATGATCTTCTCCTTACAGACATTTTGAAAATGAAATGGACAGGAAGTTATGTGCAGGTAACTTTCCCAACTGGCTCATCTGCCACAAACACTAGAAAAAATGAGTAAATACATCCTGTTTATGATGAAACATAAATACAGAGACAGTTTTAGTATTCTGATTTATGGCTCAAACTGAATCATAAATCAGAGAAGTCAGGAAAGATAATTTAAAATACATTTTTGGAACAGATTGTAGGAAAATATGTTTTACTTTTGAGGGTTGTCAAAGATCTTAAACTCCTTTAGTAGCATCTGCTGACATGTGATTCTGCTTTGTCTGTGCATGATTAAGTCTGTATGGGTAACATTAGAGGAAGTAGAACTGTTGATCACAAGCCAATACAGTTATGTTTACGGTTACTAGTACTACTAATAATGATAATAGTAATAATAATGATAATAGTAATAATAATAATGAATTACTGAACTACCAACAGACAAAATGAATTATCTACATATATTTTCAACTTTCTCTACCACATCCCAAGAAGAAGCCAAGTTTTAACAAAGATTTTTGTCTTTAACTCTGAGAATTAAATTACTAGTCAAATGAGCCCAATACAAATTATTTTCAAATATGTGCAATAACCCCATAAGCTTACTGTGCTGGCTAATAATCACTGCTATCAATGTTATGATGTGTTTCCAATTATATTTTACACTGACTCATAGAAACTTCAAATTTCCTGAGCTTCAGGACTTCTACTCAAACTTTGAAAGTATCCCAACAGATTTAATGAGATTCTCCAAGTCCTTGAAAACAATTTCTTAAAGGTCAGAACATCAAATTTTGTAAGTGGCAATTATTTTTGCAAAGTTTGTTCAAGAAGTCCAAATCTCTTACAGTAGTTTGTATTGTTCTGGAGTAGAAGCATAGACAGGAAATTCCAGAGAATTTTTTTTGTGTTACCCAGTTCTTAATGCAAAACTTATGTCAACAATATAATGAAAATTATAATCATGTTATTCCTCTATTTGAGTTTGTGCCTAAGAAAAACTGAAGCATAAGCTATCATATTCCAGTGGTACAGCACTGTAAGAGTGAGCTGGGAGGAAGGTAGGTGACCATGACAACAAATATGTAATGAGACAAGAATCTCAGGTAGTGTAATTCAGCTTGATTTTTCTTATGCTAGTGGAGACAGACAAGTTGACACAGGCTCAGAATCTGGTTTATACATTTTTAACTACCTTTTAATTAATCTTTTTTTTTTCTTTTTTTTCCCCACTGTTAGTATTCACGGTCCCACACATGCACTTTTTACCTTTATGACAATAGTGTGAACTGAATTTTAATGAACACTGCACAGTTTCCATCAAATCAGTACTTCTTTTTGATTTGTTATCACATTTTTCTCTTAACATTCATCCAAGATTTCCTACAGTCAGGTCAGGTCAAAAGTTGAGAAAAAAGTGTTTCAGCTTTCATAGTTTAATGAATTAAGGCCAATTTACTATTTGGAATAACATATGGAATAAAATTTTTCTCTTTTAAGCTTGGGTTTTCTCCCTTTTATAATAAAAATACCTAATGCTCTGTTTTAATCAATACAGTCTGCCTTTTCTCAATGATTAATGTGCTCAATAATGTTGTAATTCTTTCAACACTGGACTAATGTGAACTCTTTCATTATGTGAGGCATATAGAGAACACACTAAATGCATTAGTAATCACATTCAGGAAAAAGAAATCACATATAGCTTTATTGCTATATGATCTATGAAAACATGGAAACTTAACAAAGAAAAATAAAAAATCTTGCTTTTAATTGATTTTGATTGATTCACTCTATAGCAACTCTTCTCATGAAGATCTCTATAAATCAATTCAGAAACTATATTTTAATGCCATGATTTAGAAAGAGAAGAAAATGTAATAATGGCTGGCAAAATATTAATTGCAGCTGTGATGACATATGCACTGGTCTAATTTTTGTAAAAATGAAAAACTGCGGAAGTCACAAATGTGTCTTCCTGTGTGTACTGTGTTCTGGCACTTTTTACATCATACAGTATCAAGCTGATATTGCTATAAGCTTTTCTGTATGCTAGGATGTCCTTGTCTGCATTTTCCACAACATGGAAGTAATAGCAAAAAATGGAAAATTGACAGTATGTATTTCTGATGTCTCATTATTTGTTTCATTGTAACATTTCATTGCTTATAATCATAATTTATGATAAAACAGGAAAGAAAATGTTTTCAGTCTGATTTCTCTCATAATGCTAATAAAAAGAACTGCCCACAACCATTCTAAAATGCTAGGAGCCACCTTATAAGACCATATGGAAGTCTCCAAAGTAAATTTATAGCAGGTGTCTACTCGAAATTCATTCTGGTAGTAGATGAGCATCCTCAAACATGCTCAACACTGAAATCCTTGAATTAAAACCTAAAACTATTGATCAAAAGCAAACTGCCTCTGTGTATTTCTAATTTGTTCCTGTTCCTAGCATGACTCTAAGACAAATTGTTTGTTGCCAGTTTGCATTGCTGTATCCAGTACTGTCATCTGCCAGCAGCAAGTGTTAAATCTGTGAATGAAGACAAGTAAATGGGAACGCACCAGGATGAACAGATTCATAGAAAGTAAAAAACAGGATATAAACTGGAATCTCAGAATGCCCACTGAAAATGTAATTGCCTTGGAGAACATTTCAACCAGAGCACATACATTATTAATCCTCAGGATTGAAAGTAAATCCTTCTGAAGTCAATTTGCATATTTGAATGAGTTGGGTTTACATTACCTTACTCTTGTACAAAACAAGGGAATCGGAGGACAGAAAATTGTCAAAATCATAATGAAATGCAAGGGATGAAATTCTGTCTTTAGCTGCAGTTAATGTATCTTCCGTTGTGTTCTTCTATGTGCTATTAAATATGTGACAAGTATTTATTTGAGTTTAGCAGTACCTATTATGATTTTTATTAAAAATGTGAAAAATACAAAAGTGTAGTCACTTGAATCCTGATCTGATGAATACTTTTTTTTTAACAGTAAGCTCACAATCTAATATTAAGTGGAACTGATCAGAACAGCTGTATGCTTTGCATACAAATGTTACTTTTGTAAGGCAATAGAGCATCTTAATTATGGAAATGGTCTGACTTGTGATTTAAAAAATAAAAGCTAAAATTCAGACTTCGTACTCAGCTTCACCCACAGGAATAAATAACACATCAATAAATTGAGCTGCAGAAAGAAGAGCAGAGGGAGATATCTAAATTATTTCATGAGACCCTGAGTGGGAAAAATTTAAGAACATAGAAACTATCACAAAAGGTATTAATTTGGATACAAGACTTCCGTGGGTAGAAGCAGAACTCAAAAGAACAAATTAAATGAAATACAACATGTGAGCTGCAGTCTTGTCTTGGCAGTGAACTAGGAGACTACTGTTCTGCTTGTACCATGCATGTCAAATTAAAATAATAATAAATAATAATAATAATAATAATAATAATAATAATTTAGACAAAGAGGTCAGGAGATAGCTCAAAATATTGTGGAAAAGAAAAACTTGCTAGAAAATTCAAGGTGTCCACAGAAATAACTAAGTAAAATAAATCAACCTGTTTCTTGCTTACCAGCTAAATTCCTGTTTATTAAAATACATGAGCATAATAAGGAATGTAATCTTTGAGTTATTTTGGAGACGTTGCATATATAAGTTCCAGAGAATACTTCTACTTAAGAGCCTTCCCTCACATTGTCTCTTCCTCTTTTGTTACAGCCAAGTTATTATGTTTTACTCAGCCACCTCTCGCAAAGAGTTGTGAACCATGAGTATAGAGTTTTATCACTAGCCTCTACTGAAGCAGATCAATGCATAACTACTACAGTTTTTATATACAAATATTAAAAGTTGCTCTACTCTCTCCTTCTTTCCCTCTGAGACTGAGATATGGGCATATTATGATTTATTTTATGGAAAGTTTTCCTTATAAACACAATTTAAGGTAGTCTGCAGCTCTTTCATCACAAAGTGAATTGCTCTGCTCTGAAATGTCTTATTACAGGAATAAAAATACCACAGTAAAATTCACTTTATAAATATTGGCAAAAGTTTGCATTCAGCTTTGTTAAGTAGAAGAGAGTGATCTGAATAGGCTTGCATGTCTGTGTTTGTAAATGCTCAAATCTGAATAGATGTTTCAAAATCTTCCAGTTCAAAGCTGTTGATAAAACTTTGGTTATGTGCAACAAATCAAAAATGCATTTTTCTTCCAAGATGCACAGAAGGAATCTATACAGTTTACAGTCAATTTTGGCATTTACACACTGGAAGGGAAAAATTCAGAATGGAAGTTAAAAAAAACAAACAAAACTAATTTAAAAATATCTAACCAAATTTCAACCTAAAGCTTCTTCATAACAGTTTTGAACAACCCTTAAACAAAGTATAAGAATTAGAGTGAAAAAATGAGATAAAGCTCAAATTTTCTCATCCCTACAACAAATAACAGATGTAATGGGAGTGTTTTTCTTCTCTCCGTGGAAGAAATACAAAGTTCTTGTTCTTAATTGAGAGTATGGGCAGCACTCAGACAAAAATTCATAGTATCTTTAAAGCCATGATGACTATAAAATTGCTATTTCTTTCCAGTTTCATGACGATTGGAAATGGAAGACTACGTTGTTTGTATTCTGTTTGTACAGCACTAACATACAGAGAAGATACTGATATGTCATTGTCCTCTTGAATTATATTAAGAATGAACTGCAAGAATTAGGCCCTCTGTATATCTCAAAGGAGACTAATTAATATTTTAGAGAATAATAATTCTTTATAGATGTTTCTAGGAAAGTACAAGTAAAGATACCCTGTTTCAACAGGCTCCTGGTTATTTTGGGTGATTGTTGCTGTGACAGGTGACCAGAGATGAAAGAGGACAAAGTCAATTGTCTTGATAACTTAGCTTAGAGTTAAGGTTTACCTTTAATAGTGACTGTACCAAGCAACTTGTCTAACGTATTCAATCCACTTCCTTCTACAGTCCATTCCTAAGTGTAGTTGACATAGCTTCTTATTTGTCCTACCTTATAGCAATCAAGTTCTTATACTTTGATATTGGTGATGACAAAATGACACCTGGTGTTTTCTATATATCATATCAATCTTTCTAAGGTGTAATTCAAATCTCTACTGTAAACCTGTCAGGCTCTGAAGGGATTTTTTCTGTGATGTTGGAATATTTGAGGCTTATTCATTTTGAGGTCTGGTGCTTCTATCTTCTTGGACTGCAACATTCATTCGGTTTGTGGACTGGGCAATCAACCTGTATACCAGAATATAAATACTTGACACTTTTGATATTAAGCAGGGTGAATTCTTAGCTTTATTGTACTATATTCATCATTTTCAAGCTTTTACTATGATTGGAAGATGTGGGCATATGCTGGAGAATGACAGAATTACAGAACTGCAGGGCCTGGAAGAGATCTCAAGAGATCATCAATTCAAACTCCCATGCAAAAGCAGGTTCCCTTTAACAGCTCATACAGTAAAGCACCCAGACGGGTCTTAAATATGTCCATAGAAGGAGACTCCACAAACTCTCTGGGCAATCTGTTCCAGGGCTCCATCTCCCTTATTAATATAAATAAGTTCTTCCACATGTTTGCATGGAACATCTTATGTTCAAGTTTTACGCCATTGCTTCTTGTCTTGTCAGTACATACCACCAAGAAGAGCCTGGCCTCAACCATTTACCTCTCACCACTCTATAGATATTTATAAACATTAATCAGATCCCCTCTCAGTCTTTTCCCCAGGCTGAACAGGCCCAGGTTACTCAGACTTTCTTCCTAAGGGAGATACTTCAGGCCTTTTATCATCTTTGTAGACCTCTGCTGGACTCCTTCAAGGAGATCCTTGTCTTTTTTTTTTGAAGAGGGATCCCAGAAGTGGACACATTAATCTAAATTTGGCCTCACCAGGGCAGAATAGAGGGGAAAGATCACCTCCCTCAACTTGCTGGCCTTACTCTTTTTAATGCACCCCAGGATCTCATTGTTTTTGTTTTTTTTTTGGCTACAAGGGCACACTGCTGGCTAATGGCAGACCTGCTGTCCACCAGGAAATTCAAGTATTTCTCCATAGAGCTCCTCTCCAGCAGGTCATCCACTGACCTGTACTGATACATGTTGTTATTCCTCCTCATTTGGAAGATTTTGCACTTGCTCTTGTTTATCACTGAGAAAATAGAAAGAAATTGGAAATGTCCACAGACAGGTAGCTAATAATCTCCCCATGTGCGCATGTTTTTGTTATTCTTGCTGTTTTGTTTTTATTCTTTGTCTGTTTTTTTTGTTTTTTTTTTTCTTTAAATATATTTTCTTGGCCATCAAAAGTTTTCTCCAAAGAAATTGTAAAAAAAAATCCCAGGTAATATGCTTTGGAAAGTATGTTAGGTCACATCATCTTATCAAAATAAACAGATAAATAAATAAATAAATAATAAAAAAAAATAAAAAATAAAAATAAAGAAAGCTAATAGCATTGTGAACTCTGGATCTCTCACATCTCTCTCATCTCTTACATCTGCCTTTTTCCTAGGTGCATCACAGCCAGCCACTCTTGCTGCATGCAGGGCATCACAAGGCAGTTTGCTTTTTGTAAGTAAGTTGGCACTTACACAGTGTAGATAAGAAGAGGATTCTACTGGAAGTGGGAGAAATCCATAAGTTCACTTTTTGGGGGAGCAGAATTTTTCTAGTTCTGTTCCCTTCTTTCTCCTCTTGCCCCAAGTACATTTGCTGACAGAATCCTCTGGAAAGCTGAAGAACTGAAACGTCCTTGAATCTGCACAGCCCACCTCAGCAACAGCTTAAACATCTGTGTATTACCAGCATTGTTTTTCCTCTAAAGCCACAATGTAACATCATAGGAGATACTATGTAGAAAACCAACACTGTCACATATGAAACCAGGACAAGAACAAACAGGGATATCATTTTTTATAACACTTAGTCCAAGAGTGGATATCTCAGTATCAAAAACAGCAACATAAAAAAACATTACTCGCACCCAAAATGAAGGTTTGCTTAACACTAAATCTGGGCTTCCTTCCCAAATCTTCAGTTCAAACATACCCGAGAAGGGGATTTTCTTTCCCTTGAGATCTTTTAAGTACATTTAGTCAGAGTGCTGCTTAGTTCTGAATGCAAAGCAAGTGAGATTATGAAGGATATGCCAGTATATGGCTCTGCAAAAGCAGTTTGCTCTCAAGCTAAACCAAAGGAAAAATAAAATCTAAGTTATACAGATCTGAAGTATAGCACTCAAGTTATCAAAACTTGAAAAAAAATATATTCTTCTACATAAATATACCTTAATAATAAGATTTATTCATTCATTCGTTCGTTTGTTTGTTTGTTTGTTTTATTTTCCCCCTTAAACCAAACTTTGGGTGATTATATATATGGATATTTTTATATTGGTTTATATAATATTACTTGATATTATTTTAAGTGTCCTTTGTGTGTTTTCTGAGCTAAAATAAAAATTGTATGTTGGCTTCTTTTTTTTTTTAATTCCCATAAAATTCATAAAAAATAAAAAATATACTGGTGTTGTTTGGTTGACTAAACTATTTAGCTATCATCAAATTAAAACAAGCAAACAAACAAAGCAAACAATCAAAAAGATAGCAAGGAATTTAATTTAGGGATGGGTGATTACAAAGCCTTTTTTAATATAGAAAACAAAGCATTCTATTACATGAATTTATTTCAAAATGAAAGTTACAAAATATTTTCAATATAAAAATGCATAAATTTGATAATTTCAGTATTACTTTAACACCTTGTGACATGTCTATATAACACTCAAACTTCAGATTCAGATGAATATATTTGTTTGTTTTGTAGGAAAGTGAATGTTCCTCTGCTGCTAAATGTACAGAAGGTGATGCATGTTCTGAACAGTGGTACAAGGCCAAGACTGTGATCCAAGAAAAAATGTCTCTGTTGTTCTTAGTGCTGTGGTTTAACCCAGCAAGTGTCTCAGTGCCACTCAGTAAGTTATTGGTAAATTATTCTAAACTAATTGCTGAGTTGAAATAATAAAATAGCATTCAGAGTTCATAAAGAAAAAAAAAACAAACAGTATATAACAGTCACTTTTCTAGAAACCAAAATTTAATTTACTTAGTACAAAAATTGATTGACTAAAATGATATAAGTTTTTAGATCAATCTTCACTGTTTATAAACTGCACTGATGAGTAATAAACTCCAAATGGCAGGATGCAGCATAAAATTTTCAGAACTACATTTTCAGATGTTACCAAAGTTTATACCTTAGTACATACACATAGATACACATTCATGTCAGGTCTAGATGCATGAAAATACGCAATCTTCCTACCATAACTTTAGGCTAATTTTGGCTTTCATAAAACACATAATAATAACACATGACTGGAATTTTATGGTTTCCCTCCCAAGGAGGGCTGTTTTTCTTTTTAAGAGACTGGAGTGTTTGAAGTTCCTTCAGGGAAGTGATGCTGTAATCAAAGTGTGGTAACATTGACATTCCTCTCAGGGATTGGCAAGGAAAAAAAACCCTAAGATTTCATACTAGCTGGAGTGTTGATTCATTCCAGTTGGTTTCACACTAGAAAAACAATAGTGGTCTACCCTGTGTCGGATGATCTGGCTGAATAACAGATATAATAGGGCAGAAAAATATCTTCTATGTTTCACTTCTGTTTTTAACATTTTGGATTGATGTTTCTCTAAAGTTCAATTGACTTAAGATTAAGTAGGTCTGTGCTAGCGGATAATAATATTTTTGAGTAAAACCAATGGGCACACAGAGCATGACATACACTACTGTCCTTTCTTGGATTTCTATTTGGGTGTAGTTTTTTTCCCATACTGATATTTTTGTGTCTTTAAGGCAAAGTCAACTGGACTAGCCATTTACAACCTTGGACAAATAATAAGTGATATATAAGAATGTGTCTCAGTTCCCAGAAGAAATAAATGATTAGGGACAGGGGATTTTTGATCTTGCAGTGTTTTTAAGGGAAAGGGTTAAAATGGTTGTGAGATACGTGGGGAGAGTATATACATACATATATATATATATATATATATGTATATGTATATATTTGTATGTTTTTATTGTTTCAGATCAGATTTGTATTATTTTACACTATACTGGAGGATTTATTTATTTATTTATTCATATTCTGTCCATACAATGTCAGGAAATATTATTTTGAAGTTTTCTACATCTTACCCTGAAATAATGGCTAATCCCAATTCTCCCTTTCTGCTCTGGAGTCCTGCAGTTCTGCCTAGAAGTGTATAGTTCCTTGGAGAGGAACTATTTTAAATTCTAGTATATTTGTTAAAATAGCAAGTATTACTTTTCAGAGAGCTTGGGTGTATAGTATTAGTTTGGTTCCAAAGTTGTCCTAGTTTAATTAAAAACTTTTCCTCACTGGTTAGTTTCTTTCAGGGTATCAGTAGAAGTGTGTGGCTAATATAACATCAGAGAGTTGGTTGAAGCAGTTCTCTTAAGCATGAGATGTTCTGACTACAAGATTAACAGCTACAGGCAGGAATGTGTAGTACAATAAGCCTCTTCTTAATTGGTAAAATTAAACTGAAAATCAAAGCTCTTCATTTTATTTTTTCCTTCTGAGGAAGCTGGAACCAGAATAGTGCATGTGAAAATTAAGCTGGCAAAAATATTCTTTTTCAATATGAACGTCACTCAAGTAATTCTGAGTTACACTGGAGTCTAATTGCATAATATTGAATTTTTTGTTCATACTGAATTGCAGAATTTCTTAATACTGTACTGTCATTTTCCATGTTATAATATATATATAAATGTCCTGGGGGGGGGGGGACTGAAGGGGGAGTCTGTTTTGGGTAAAAAGAACTAAGAACATTTGGGAAAGATGGAATAAAGCAGGAAGGAGAAAACAACAGATGTAAACGTGCAGAAGGGGTCTGAGAGTTTGAATTTAAAGCAGAAGATCTGAAGGACTGTTGGGAGAGGCAGAGAAAAGAGGTACAGACAAGTCTCGTAGAATTGCAACTAGAATACTTTAACTGAAATTAAATATCAAGCGTTATGTATTTGGTTAAGTGTTTCTTTCACATGGCTTTTTCAAAATCTGTGTAACTTGATTTGCAATTTCATTCATCAGTCTAAGCTAAGATTTCTTAGCACTGAAAACAGGGCTTTGTCCCATTGTTACTATTTCCTTTTTCATGCCCAATAGTTCCCAATATGCTTAGGATGCAAACATGCTCCTGATGTTCTGATGATCTTAGTTCTGGTCATCTTCTGGAAATCTTGTTTTATTCTTGTTTTGCTCTTTATAATACCACCAGAATGATGAGTTTGTCAGACTCTCTGTTGAAATGTGCAGAGTGGAGTCAGGACTAAAAGTCACTGGACTGTAGAGGGGTCAGACAGACTAAATCTCACAGCTGTACCTTTGAATACTCATTCCATACCACCTTCCCATCTCTCAGTTACAATTATATTGCAATTTAAGAACATAATGGCAATCTTTTTGCTACTGTTACGAATTGCTTATGTAATTCCAACCTAGATACTTAAAGAGTAAATATTTAAGATAGGAGACTTTTTGAAAGTTCAATCTGCATAACCTACTGTTATTTGCTCTCATAGGTTGCACATTTTCCTTTTCCAAGGAAAAAAAAATGAAGAGGCTTTTGCTGCCCTTGAGGTGCAGTAGTTTTGCCTCATGTAGCTATATATAAAGGATGAAGGGAAAAATAAACATCAGCCTGAAAGCTCAATATGCTTTTATTGTTGCTTCTTGGTATGTAGAGATTTATTGTGTCAGACCTAATTTACTATTTACTTTACTTCAGTGGTGTTCTGCAATTCAAGATGCAGTAGCAGCAGGTTTGATCTTCTTAAAGTATTCTTTGTGTAGCTGAGAGTTGGCCTGATAATGCCAAAACTCAGTGCCAGGCAGAATGCTTTGGATTCACTGTAATAGGAAATCACTATACTTTACATAATGGAATTGAAACAAAGTTTGTCTATCTATGCATTAAACTCTGAGAAAGCAGTGGTTGTTAGTAAAAGGTGCTTGTCCTTTGAGATGAATATGCCATCTGTAATTCTGAAACTTAGGAGATTTATGCAGGAGACTTGGCAAAGGATATGCAGGAAGAACAAGGCTGTTAGTTAAATGTGCCTTTGTAATCAATATTTGCTATGGCGCCCCCCCCCCCGGCGGGGCCGGTTTTTTTTTTTTTTTTAATATAAGTTGTGGTTTGTATGATCTACTTTTTATCTGACCTTTAGGTATTGTTTATCATCTTAAAACATAAGCTGTTTTGGAAAGAGTTTATGCATTTCTCTATGCACAGCTAGCAATGAATATATTATAAGTGCAATGACTACAAATGCCAGATGACATCTTTAGCTTTCTTTTCTGCAAATACTTTTTTCCCCCCTCTGGTAGAAATGAACACTCTAAAATAAAATTCATAATTTTCAATATAGTTTATTTTTGTTGATTTTTTTTCTTTTTCGTCATTGATGATCTTGAACAGGTTCACATCTTTTCAAAAGTTGACTTACCTTCACTGTGTGTACACGGGTATAGAATGGCTTCAATAAAATTTACCACAACAATAAATAAATAATAAAATATCAGAGATGTCTGTGATGACTTTATCTCTCTTAATAGATAATTAAAAACAGGTATGTACAAATGCAGAGCTGATACTTTTGGAGACTCTTGCTGAAAGTTCATTGAAAATATTTGGAATGGCTTTCAGTTTCAATTGCTTTCAGACTACATGCTTAATGCTTCTCTTTAAGATCATCCAATATGCACAAGGAAAGGCAATAGATAAAAATGTATTTCACATTCTGTGTCTTATTGTGCTTCTGTCACTTCCTGTTGTTTACTTTAGCATCCGAGTGCTGGATTACAGTTACAAAGTATAATGAGCATGTCATTTATTAGCATATATGTGAAAAATATATATAACCTATACAGTTTGCAATTAAATGCCTAAGGATGAAAAGTATTGTACTCAAAATAAAAAGACCTCATTTGTATCAGATTCACAGCTTAGTGCATCCAGTGTATTTCTGCATTAATGATACCTTGCATCATCACCTACTCAGTTGGACTTGTCAGGAGCTGAACTGTGTTAGGTATATCACCCACAACATCACATACATCATTCTTAGTACTAAATACATCACCTACTGTAATGAATATCTCTCAATTTTAAGAAGACTCATAATAAACTGATTGTATTTCCATTCAAATGTTTATCTAGATATAGATTTTGGTGTATTTGTTAAAGATGCACATCCCTCAAAAAGTGAAATACTTGATATGCAGCTGACATAACGTTTCCTGAAATATCCATGCTAAGAACAGGACTGATTGTATGAGCAGCTGAATTGCATACATCAACTTGCTACAGTGATCACATCTGACACATTCACTTTCTAAAAGACACCAATCATGTGAATGGGGTGAAACCACTGTCAGAAAAAGTTTAGGTCAGCAACTGCTCTGGAGAAAGAACTATTAGTTATAGCTGACAACATGCCTTCAGACATGCAGCAGTTTGGCATGGGTTTCAGACATGCACATAAGAAGATTTATCACTGTAAAAAGATGAGAAGGAGGTAGTGGGAACAAGCAAAATTATTTCATATATAAAGATTTTGGTTGCTTTGGTCTGTCTTTCACTCTATTTTTATTTTTTTTTTCCCTTCTCTACCTGCAATTTGAGTGCTTCCTATTTTACTATGTCTTTTCCTATTGGTTCATGTACTGCACAAGGAAAGGCAGTAGATAAAAATACAGTATTCAACCTCTGCATTCATGAACTAGGCCAGGGAATGTTTCCAACCTTGCTACTTTAGTTGACCATCTGTATTTTAAGTAATCTGGGAAAGTGACATCCATTGGAAATAACTGTTTTATTTAAAAGAAAGCCTGCAGTACAGTTGGGGAAAAAAAAAAAATCCCCTATAAGGAACAAGTGCCTTTTATGAAAAAACTAATGTAGATATTTATTATGTCTCTCCCTAAAGAGCTAAAATGGCTTTTTGTCTGCTGCAGAACTGTGAGTCAGCCCTGCCCAAAGTAGAAATATTATTGAAAAATGGATTCAGGTGGAGACTCACAAGCAGGTATGGATAGCAGTTTTCTAGATAAATGTGATTAGGATGGCAGGAGGCTTATGAATAAAAACTGTGTAAATGACGAAGAAATGCTAAAGCAATTGTTGATATGAAATGATATGTATGAGATAGCGTTTATCAGATGCCCGTGACATTGCATTTCCAGAGTCAAAATCTAAGGAAAATGTTTGAGAAAAAATATTATTTATTCATGTCTTAAAATAAATATGCTCATTTATGTCACCTAACACAGAACGTACATCACAAGATTTGAATGCAACATATGCACAGAATAGTGGCATTCTTACTTTCAACTCTGGTCACAGAACAGTTCAGATATTACTGCAGAAGTTGAAGATTAAGGTTTTAAGATTAATTTCTAAGAATGGCAGGCTGAAGGAGAAATAGCTCAGCATTGCTTGAGCTATATCAAATTCCTCACTTTTCTTTCCTACTCATAATCCACAGTTCTACAGAATCCTGAGAAACTCTGGTTAACATGCAGCAATATTGCACACAGCATAGGCACGAACTTTCTTATTCTTCCTGGGTATTTCATGGAGACACTTCAATAGTTATGTTCCACTGGAAAGGTGGCATAACTCAAATTACATTGTTACTAGTATGTTTTTCCACAGACTTTATAGGACTTGATTTTCCCGATTCTTTTTCATTTTATTCACTTCTACTGAATGAGACAAAGAAATATATATGTATCTTTGTTATAGCATCTCCTTCATTCACTCTGATATCTCAGTGCTTTGTCACCCATTTTTATCTCTTACTTGCAGACCTTCAACCACCTTTCACTCCATATACCAATGTAACTGTATGTGGTATATTCTAATAGACTTCTTGAGGAGATGTCAAAATACTATTGAAATAAAAGAAGATTATTTGTTTTGAAATCCAGAAAAAATTCCTTTTTTTTTTTTTTCCTAGATGTTCAGTATTAAATCTGTTTTGTACTCCTTGCAAAAACCACATCTAATTTCTTTACTATTGTGAATCAAACAAAATGCTATTCACTGTCTAATGGATTGAAAGAGCCCTGAACCTTCAGAAAAGGTATTTGAAAATTAACACAGTTTTCTCCATAAGTTCAAAATTCCATTGCTAAAAATTGAACTGTTTCTTAAAATAATATGAAAATTGTCCTTATTCTGGTATGTAACATTGCAGTGCTTGTGGGGCATCTGGACAGCTATGATCTCCCTTTAGCCTTACTGAGCACCTTGTCACATTAATACAATTTATAATATAAAGATTTAATAATTGTAAGAAACTTCCAACCTGTCAATTGAACTGATATTACACCTTTCAGATAAAAATAGCTTTTACAATTTCAGGACCAAAAACCATTTCTAAGTTCTAGGGCAGAAGATAACACTGCACTAGATAATACAAGTGAATCAGGACCAGGAGGTACTTTGCATTTTCCCCTCTGAAACTACATAGATTGCTCTGAACGTAATGCCTCCTGTTTATTTCCATGGAAACTACAACAGAAACCAAGAGCACAATAACACTATCTGATACAGCAAATTCTCAAATTCAAAACAGAGTCACCACCATTTGCTATACATTTTCTTAAGGAAGGAACAAAAGCCTGCATGACATGCTCATAAAAATCTGTATCTGTGAAGGTGAAGGACTGCCACTGTTGTCACTGCTGAAATGCACCACCCACTGCCTCACTGTGCTTACATCCACTGTTTAGTCTCTACAAATGTTCAGCAAGTGTTGATGAATGTCAATGTGTGCCATTTATTTTGCAAGGAAGAATTCAATGACACATCTTCTCTTCATCCATACTTTCATCTCAGATGCCATTTTGCCAGACTGTCATCTGCAGTTACCTGTGGCACAGCAACAAAATATAACTGAATATTTGTGGACTATGGCAAACTCTACTCTATGCCATACCACCAATATCTCCTTAGACATCTTGGGCCAACATAAAACAGTATGGACACACTAGGTTTAGAGCAGCTCTTGTATGATATCACATACACAAGCAAGTAGTTCCCATTTGAAGTTAATCCTTTTTCTCACTTCTCTGGTATCTGCACATACTTTTCATGAGGTACACAGAAGTTTGCCCCACAGTGCTATTCTCTTATGCAAAGTACTGGCAAATGAAATAGATCATTCTGTTTGGATATAATTTTTCCCTCAAATGCTGTCTAAGAAGAGCTGTCTAAGCACCACACAGATGTGTGAGAAGTGTGTTGAGGAGGAGAGGAGTAAAATTTCAGTAATCAGTCTTTGTATAGTCCCCGTAACTTCTATGAATATCATATGAATCTATACAAGTTACTGTATGCATGTACACAGATTAATCTTTGCAGGCAAACTTCTCATATATATATAGCACAAAGGTGTATAATATTATATAGAAATGGTTACATAAAAATCCTTAGACGTTTTATCTACTACGTGTGTTTCTCAAAACTTGACACATTTTGTTATGTGTGAAATACAGATTCTTCATTTTTGTCTACACATGAAAATTCAGATAGTTTGCCAATAAAAGGAAATAATAGTTAAAATAATTAAAATAATCAAATATAATTTAGGCAATAATTAAAAAATATTTCTAAGCCATTTTGAATGTTGATGAAATTTCTATTAGCAGTTTTAATCTTGGATAGATTTTGACTTTCGAAAAACTATTTTCTATATAATCTTCATTCACTACAAATTCAGGAAACCATCTAGTGAAAAAAATAAAAATAAAAATAAAAGGAAAAAAATCTAAAGGCTATGTCCTTTCGTCAGCTACAGTCCATAACTAAGCAATTTCTAACATACAAATAATTGTACAGGTGATTACAAGCTCAGGAAAAGTTTTTTTCCACCCTGTTCAGTCCAAATTTGACATATTTGCTTTAGTTTAGGATGACATTTATTTTTAAAAAGAGGAATTACTGAACATCTTGTTCCTGTGACAACTCTTCGTCTCTTGAGGAAATCCTTAAGACATGTATTTGGGATAGTTGCCAATCTCAGAGCTAACTTATTTATTTAACTTTTCAACAGTTGCCAAAATAGACAAATAAATGAAAATGTCTGGTGCAGAAAGCTGAGGACTCAAAGATGCGTCCCCAGATGTGTATTTCTTGTACAACAAATAGGGACAAACTCATTCTCAAAAGGTTTAATTATCATGTCTTCATTTGTTAACATGTATTAGTTTATTTCCAGTGTATAAATAAAATAATGACTGTAAAAACAAAAGGATGAAGGAAATCTAGAAGATGCATCTCAATTTTATGGATAGTGGGATTCTTCTGTTAATGGTTCCTAAATTCAAAGAGAGAGTGCCTGGTCACAGATATCCAGGCTGAAGTTCTGCAGCTTAACTGTTACTGACATTCTATTACTGAAGTATTTCTTCTCTTTGTGAAGTATGTAAGAGATAGGAGTTGAGCTAGGTTTATGCTGAAAAGGATATGTAAGAAGAAACAAAAGGCTCATCAAAAAGAATAATATGCATTAAATTTCACAGTACAAAATACACAGCTCAGATATATTGTGAAGTTAGGTTTTCAGTGTCGTTGGTTGCTAGGTAAGCAGATGCAGGAATGATGTTGATTTTAATTGAAGCAGATAGTGCTTTTGGTCTAAAGCTTGGTGGAATCATTGAAGGCTTAACACTCTATTGCTGAAGTTGTCCAGATATTTCAGATGTTAAAAACTAGCACAACTCTCTGGGATATAGAAATCAAAATATATAATAATGGTATACCTATATTGACTCCTTTTTTTCCACCTAAAGCAGGAAGAGAGAACTGAACTCTTTCTGTATTCTAATTACAGCTAAGAGGATAGCTTTTGATGTGTGTCTGACAAACTTTGCTGTTGTAACGGCCAAAGTATTTCCGAACATGTTGGATATTCCCTTGAATATGCTAATTATTCACAGGACTCTCTACTCAGATATCTGATGTTTAAGATCTAATATTTGATATTGAATGGTCACAAAAAAGGTAAAGATTTTGCATGCATCTTACCTCTCTCCCTGTTACTTTTTATCTAAGAAGATGGACAAAGTATCCCACAGCATGTCACAAAATAAATTATGCATTTTAAAGACAGATCTAAAAGTTAGAATATTCAACTGAAAAAGAGAGCAAAATGAAGGGATGTTACTACATTGTCATCAAAGAACTCATGTAATAAACACTTAGTCTTCAGATATAGGAAGCCAACTTCCTGAGAAAAGGTGACTAAAACGACATTCTACAAACAAACATAAATGTCGTCAAGAAAACAAATCTTTTTTTATTTTATTACTAATTGGGAAAGGGAACTCAGTGAAATTATCTATTGCCTGATTTAAAATAATCAAGTATTTATTAACATAGCACAGTGTTTTTTGGGGCACATGTACTAAAAATGTCCAAAGGACATGCATAGTTTTACTACCTAATAGAATTCAACTATATCCTCTGAATATCCTCCAAAGGGCTGAATCTGAAAAGGAATAGTATTCAGCTGGTACATGGTACCATTATCCTTTGTGCAAATATTAGTCTTTCTTGGCAATCAGATATTGGTGTAGATGGCACTTTGCTGGGATTCAGATGCCCCGAACAATGGTGCTAAAGAGTATTCTAATTAATTTGTCATCTAAATAATTTTTGAATGCAGAAAAGCTTTTTTTTCCAAAGCATTGAAAAAATAGTTTCTCATCTGATACATTGTAGAAACAGGAAGAAATACCTTCACAAGTCCAAATATACTGTAAGAATACATGATGATAAAAATAAAAGTAAATTGAACATTCCTCTTCCCAAAGTGATGTAGGGGTAGTTATTTGTATTTTCATACTGCAGTAAGAAAGGTTGGAAAGACTTACAAACATAAAAGTCTTCATTTTATGAGTGGACACATGCTACTATAAGTAGTTCATAAACTTTTTCAGCAAACATTTGTGAGCCTGTAGTTACAAATCCAACTAAATGGGAGTAAACTATATCACATTTATATTCTTCTTTCATTTTATGAAGCACTAAAAAAAGACAAAACACTATCTCTAATGAAACATCTAAATAGCTACTGAGAGTTGCATTGCTCCTAAAAAGTACAAAGAAAGACATATATTCAGTAATATAGTGAACTCTAGTGACTCTTATGATGCTATGGAATGACGTTTAATTAAAAAAAAAAAAAAGACATCAGGGATGATTCTTCACTTAGATTTAATTATTTTCACAAGGGAAAATGGTGTTTATGTACATATATGTTTTATACTTTCTTTTACTGCACATAAAATACTTCCTTCTATAAAGGAACATAAGTTCATTCAGCTCCACATGCAGGTTCAATGTTATGGAATTTTGCATCTGCCTTTTCTTTAATAGCTGCAGAATTAAGCACAAGTTTCTCTGTCCATATGCAATGCAGATATCCTTTAGATAGTCAGCTGCTTCTGTCTTGGACTAGGTAGAGTCCAAAAGAAGTGGCATGTAGGTAGCTATACCAGCTAATTCCCCGTCTCCATTCTGCTGACTTGTCTTCTCTTTCTCCTCATCAAGGCATTAACATGTTTTGCTAGTAAAATTTATGGAAAAGATAACTTTCTGGCAATGCTACACAATTTTCCAGCCCCACATAATTGGTCTTCCTCATCTCTCCTTACTGGGAACCAACATCCAGCATTACAGAGAAAGGAAGAAGAACTTTTGGAGTCAGCAGTGTAGTTATGGTACCCTATTCTTTCCATGCAGGCTGGCTATTTCCACCCACTATTAAATCTACCCAGCTGCCTTGAAACCTCCAATTTTGTTCAGTTTTTCTTAAATCTGACCTTGTCACTTCCTGTGTCTAGGCAGGGACAAATTGAATTATTGTCATCTGTATTTCATTAGAAATGATACTACCAATAAGCATAACTTAATTTATCAAAAATGTTTATGATAAAGAAATAAAAGATTTTGGGGGTTTCTTCTGCTCATGAAAAAAGCAAAATTGTTTCTGACATCCTTTTGTCAATACTAGGCAAAGTATTCACAGGTAGACCACTAATCACATACAGAAAGAAGAATGGAACTAACCCAGCTGGTGAGGGGACTCTATGGCTATGCAGCACTCCCTTAAGGATGCAGCCTAGTTCTGAGAAAAGCTCTCCCTTCCATGGCTGGCACTTACATGAACCCAGGGTGGCTCCACCCCTGGCCTAACCCTTCTGGTCACAATTTGCCTGTGCTCCCTGGGCCAGCCATACCCCTTCACCAGGCGCTCAATCACCATGATCTAACTGTTCAAGCCACGATCTGCTTCCCTATAGCATTTATATACTGTTTTCATGGCTTTAACACTTTTAACAGTTATAGTGTTTTCCTTCAGGGAAGGAAAAAACAAAACAAAGCATGCAAGCAAACAAAAACAAGAAGCAGAATCAAAACTATATCCTATTGCCTTGGTAAATATAGTATTGTTTATTGTTAACACCATGAATTCACTAAAGGAAGCTTTCCAAAATATGAGACATCAACTTATGGCAAATTGTAATTAGTTCTGTATTATTTGCAATAGGTGATTAGATGCCAAGAGATATTTCAAAGGTAACATAAAAAGTTACAATGAATGTGATAATGGTTCTTTTGGAGAGATATTCGTTTGTTCATTTTAGCATCCTCATAAATGTTTAAAGAATATAAATTATTCCAAGCCAATTAATTTTTCTGTTTCTCATCTCCATATACTTCAATTGAACTTTCATGCCTCTCAGCTTCTGCATGGAAGACAGCATTCAGAGATCATGAAAACAAAGAAACAATGAACAACTGTGAAAGTCCAAAAGGGTAATGGAAAAAATTCCATAGTGCTGTAACTTAGACTCATCCCATATCAATTTTTAGATATGGAAAAAATTGTTTAAGTGTTAAACAGTTTTAATTTGTTGAGGTATGCAAAGCCTATTTATGACTTAGATTAAAAACATATTGTGATTCATCTTAAATGTTACACAAAACATTTACTTAATGAAGTAAAACCATTATATGATCCATTTTGTACTACGGTGAACAATGTAAATTAATTTGTGGTCTAGAATATGCGCTAAACGATAAAAATCATTTTCATGGTTTTGAAAACTTTAATTCTCAATGGTCAGTATTTGTCTTAAAATATTTAAGGTTTACAAGTTCAAAATGTTTTTGAATCACTGAATATGAAAATGGAGTTTGAAAACATGAGAATATTGAATATTTTGACAAGTAAACTGCAGATCTAACTATTATTTATGGGGTTTTTTTTCCTCATAATGTAAAATGGACACGCATTTGTAATAGCTATTTCTTATAGTATTATGCTACCTGGTTTCTCACAAAACATTTTTCTGAGGTAGAGGACAAGGTCTCTCAAAGACTCAATTTAGTTATTTACCTCCAGTTAAAAAGACAAATTCAAAACAAACAAGTAATCCTCCCATCTATCCACAATGAAATCTCCACCTCTGCCCAACAGAGCCTATTCCTAGACAAATCTATTTTCTATATTGATGACAAATACAGGCAGAGGGTTCCAAACTAGGTGATCATTATGGTCCTTTTCAACCCAGGCCATTCTATGATTCTATGATAAGTGATTACAAAAAGTGATAGTAATAGTAGTAAAAAAAAGTAATAATAAATGTAGTACTCTAGTTCCATCCAACAAATCTCTACCTGACACAAATATTTCCTGATCATGTATCTTTCGTAGCCAAGTTGAAATATGTGCTTCTTCTTCTCTATATCCCAAAGACAGAGGAGGGGGGGGGGAGGGAAATTAAGTTAGTGCTGTGAAATTTCTGACACCAGCACTGGCTACCTTGTGTAAAGGCTATTTTATTTATGGGTTTAATAGCTCATAACTTCCTCTAGATTGGAGGTTTAACAGTATGACAGAGAACAGTCACCATTTATAGGAGGTTTAGGACATTTTGTACTATATCATTTTTGTTTTTTCTAATTGCAGTTCATTTATTCACAGATTACATAAAATTTAAAATCTTGAAATGGCAACAAGAACTCACAGGAACATTCTTTGTCTATGAACTTCACTATTACTTCTACCACTACCAGATAAAGATCTTTGTGGAGGGGATTTCTGTCAGTATTCCCTTTCCCTTTCCATTTATCTTTCTCCCCCTTTCTTTATTATTAAGCTATTTTTATCTCAATCAACAAGTTCTTATGCTTTTATTTCTCTTCCAAATTCCACTGTGGCAAGGGAGTCAGCAAACATCTGTATGGTGTTCAGCTGCTTCCCAGGTTAAACCACAATGCACCCCCCCCCAAGTTGCCCACATAGGTCATAGAGTTTCCCCTTAAGAGATCTTCAAAAGCTGCCTAAAGCCTGGGCAATCTGTTCTGGGTGGCTCTGCTGAAGCAGTGCTGGACCAGCTGACTTCAGGAGGTCCCCTTCAGCATTAACTGTATTGTGATTCTGTGAAGGCAGTGATACTGAGAATGATCATGCATTTCAGACAGACTGAAGGAATCAATCATAACTGTGGAAACTGGGATTTTCTTCTAACTTGTATATCCTTTTATGACATCTTTATTTAAACACATATTTCATTTATTCTTGGATGTTTTGATTTGTGACTAATATTTGCTTTGAAAACATGATGAAAGTGGCTTCACTTAGAACCCAGAAAAATGGAGTAGGCTTGAAATATGAACTACTTGCTCTTTTTTTCTAAAATTCTATGTTTTAGTATTTCAACAACCACTCTGTCAGGAGACTTGTTTATAATTTGTACTTATATATCAAGGAAAAAAAAAAAAAGAATGGGAAAACCTCGTAGTGCTATTCAAAGTAAGTTTCCACTGACATACAAACAATGGATCAGATGTTTTTCATCTGGAAGGAAAAACAGTAATAACAAGATTATTTAAGAATGAGTAAAGAAAGCTATATACTGAAAATAAGTGCAAAATGATTTAACATTGAGAAAATTTGCATACTGAGAAAAATATTTTTATCTCTTTCTGAAAATGTTTTTCTTGAAACTGGATGACTTTTCAAAAGATCTTTTTTTACTCAGTTTGACCCCAGGCAGTTTCTTGTATGCTAACATCAGAGTTTGAAGCATTGCAATCTGCACTTTGTATAAAGGCAGAGAAGAGCATAATGACATCTTCTGACCATAAAATGTGTGATTCTGCTATAAGAATTGGGCTATTACATTTAGCAGAAATTTTAGATCTCTAATGATACAATGTTATGCAGTATTCATAGAATCATAGAATGACTTACTCTAAAAGGTTCTTAAAGATCACGAAGATACAACACCCCTGCTGTGGTCAGGGTTGCCACACAACAGATCAGACTGCCCAGGGCCCCATACAATCTGGCTTTAAACACCTCCAGGGATGGGGAATCCATAGCTTTTCTTGGCAGCCTGTGCTAGTGCCTCACTGCCCTGTTCATGAAAATTTTCTAAATCTCCCCTCTTTTCATTTGAAATTTTCACTCCTTGTCCTACCAGTACCAGATCATGTAAAAAGTCTATATACTTCCTATTTATAAGCCACAATGAGGTCTCCCCAGAGCTTTCTCCTCTCCAAGTAGAACAAGCCCAACTTTCTCAACCTTTCTTCATGGGAGAGGTTCTCCAGTCCTCTGATTTCATATTAAAATTTGGGCACATTCAGCAAACTGTGTATGTTTTGGGGTCCTAAGTAAAACCAGAATGTAATCTTTGTCTTCATACTGAGTGCTTGTAAGTGGCAAGCTCTCAGAAACTAATTTGTTTTACATTTTATCCTCTTGAAATGCAGGGAACATTGGTGCTTCACAGGTTCTTGGATTTGGCCCTGGATTCAAGGTAACTTCTGTTTTGTTGTAGTCTGACTTGCAGATTGTAAGTTTTCTGATTTCCTCTCTTTAGAAAAAAGATAAAACCAGAGATAAATCCTGGGAAAAAGGTAGAAGAGATTGTCTTTCTTGGAATGATCTTCATCTCTTTAGCATATTACTGATACTCTTTCACTACACACAGATTTCATATGGGTACCAAGTCCAATGTGAATACAGTGCTAATCACAATATTATTACATTAATAGCCACAGTGTAATTAAATCCTATCCTACTTGAAATGAGTTAGTAAGGACATTGTCTTTGTTATTCTTTGTCTTGTCTTGGCTATTTACCTTAAAATCTGTTGTTATTCCATAGTGAATATTTTCATCATTGCTAATTTTTTTTTTTTCCTGTTCCGTCATCTTCTAGATGATGAAGTTTGTATTTTAATAGCAATGCTGGCAATAGATTTAAGTTACTTTTTTAGCATGAAGCATCAAACAAATTACTTTACTAACCATGTTTGGTAATATTGATACAGCTTAGACTTTGGTAGCCAAAATGATACCTGGGAGTCACCATTATTATGACTGTCAGTAAGGCTGAGAGTGTATGATATGTATGATATGAGTGTATGATGACTGCTATACATAATAATAAAAGACTAAAAAGTATAATCTGCAATGTTCAATTGAAGATTATAAAATTAATACTTTGCACAGATTGTACTAGGAATCCAAGCTAAAATAAACTAAGTAGAAAAGACAAGTCAATTCATAAAGCAATTAAGTATAATCAAAATATGCTGTTTGTCTTACTGTTAGTTGTATGATAAGTGTGCTAAATGAAAAATGAATGCAGATTCGAAAATTTACATTTTATATGGTACCATTTCTTTCACATTGATTGTAGTCTTTGTTGTAAGCCCCTAAATATATTGTTCTTTTTTATTTCATAGTATTAAAATATTCCCACTAGAGATAGAAAAAATTGTCCTTGATGGTAAGCAGGCACAAAATTAGATGTTTCTGCTTCAAGCAGCAACTGAAATAACTCAACAAATTCTGAGATACAAGATTGCAGTGGCAAGACCCCATATTTATTGTAGATAGTGACAAAACTGTTTTCTTTAGTCAGGCGAGGATTTCTTTCTGAATATATCTGGATAAAGAAATTTACAAGGTATGTCAACAAAGTAAAGTAGCATAAAGGCAAGCAAGATGAGAAGAAAAAGATACTATGAACCTGGTTCTGAAGAAGTTTTAAATAAGAAGCATGCAAACTCATCTTGTTTGAAACTGCCAGTGAGAAAAGTGTCACATGCCTTTTCATGAAAACTGTGTGTCTCGCTCCAAATTATAGGAGAGAGAGGAGGTTCTTTTAATATTTGTATACCCGACGGTGAGATTAAGACACAACAGATCAAATGTTAGTCTGACCAGCTTATTACAAATCCTAGTCGTTTAGGGAGATGGGGAAAAGAAGGTGGATGACAGAAAACATAGGAAATAAAAGCAAAGAGTCTGTAGGAAGCAAGAGGAAGATGGTCACCATCATGGGTCTGTACACATGCGTAGTCTGTAATTCAGTCATCGATCTTCAGTAGTGGTGGGTCATTGGGCGTTGCTGTTTGGTTGATGACGGTTACTTTTCAATTGTACTACAAAGTTTTGTAAGTCCAAAGTCAGTTTCTGGCTTTGGAATCTCAGCAGAAACTCCTTTGTTCCCATCTTCTGGGCCTTGCCAGCAGATAAGAGGGAGCAAGGATGCCCACCTGCATCCTGTATTTAACAGGACATGATGGTATCATTCCCCAGTTTTCCCATATCAAGCCAGAGCTATTTTCTCACAGGTCAGATCTTCTGCCAGTAAATACTCCTGAGCACTCTCTTCCAACAGCAAACAGCTCCAAAGAGATGCTTTCAAATGTAAAATTGTCCACAAAGTGATGTTGATTGTCACGTGGCAACCCCCATCTCTCATCTCCTGGTCTAATAGCAAGTCTAATAGTCAGAATCTAACAGCAAGAACTGCCTCAAAAGAGAGCAAGCTTTGAGCCAAAAACAAAGAAGGGTTCAGACACTGTTCTATAGTGACCTTTTCTTATTTTCATGATGTTTTTATTGCTTTAGGATGCACCAACTTTCCTCTGTAAAATCTCTCTTTTGTTTTGCTTCTTTCCAATTGCAATCTCCCCCTTCATCTAGGGAGATAATGGTGTGAATTTTCTAAGACTGGACATAGATAAAGTACCAAGGCCCCCAGAGTCATCAGCAGTGAGAAAAGACTACATAAGTGGGAAAAAAATGAAAATTACAAGTCTGGAAAGGCTTGTGGGTTTTCTTTTGTTTATCATTGGTTTTATATTTTATTTATTTTTCAATCAGCATATAATTACTAAATTTTACTTTGAGCAGGTAGATGGTCTTTGTCAGTCTCTGCCCTATGCTATTGCAAATGAAGTGTTGATGGCCTGGGGCTTGCTTTAATTCCAAAGTCAGTGACTACTCACTTTATTAAAGAAAATCTTCACCCATAAAGCTGAAAACCTCTGTTTTAATGTGTCAAACAATCTTTTTGTGTATATGCTACTTGTCAGACTGCAAATGTCTCCTGGAGTTGGGTCAAGGTTTGCATCTATATACACAGACTGGTAACTCCATGAGTTAAACAAGATTACAGATCCTGCCAGATCATTCTAATTGCAAATCTTAATCTCTTTTCTTACTGTCCTCATTACATACTCTCCCTTTTAGTATGTAAAGATGCAAAGTGACTTTTAGTAGGGAGGCTCTTCTATAAAAGATCAGGTTTATCTGCCTGCAGCATTGAGCACAAGCTCACTTTAGAGTGAAAATTTTTATGTATATTCAGTTCATGAATGGAGAGAAGTTATTTTCAAAGATATAAAACAAAAGATTTTCTGTTTTTAAGAACACATCTGAGATGTGCATTACTAGTCACACTAAACACTAACCACAGATTGAAATTTATAATGTGGGAATATCCTTGGGCCTTAACATTATTATTCCACAGTATATGCAAAATGTTAAAACTTAAGCACAAAATACTGTTTACCCTCCACTTGGCAGCTTGATTTTCCAGATTACCTGGAATCAAATCACAGACTAATGCCATACTGGAAGGACTTAGCCATGGCTGATTGATCTGGATTCAAACAAAGGTATGTGTCTAAATGTGCATGTCAGTGCACATCAGTATGTACGTGGGCAAATAACAAGGTAGCTAATTTTTGAGGTATGACACTGAGTCAAGCAGACACATTTACACTTTGGTCTCCAAGTTCAAACTATAATTAAAACAACAGAAAATAGTATATTTTTTCAGTGAAATTTTAATATGACTACAAACTGTCTAAAGTTGTTAAGGGGTACATCCTGTCACTTTAGCTACCCTGGATTTCAGATGTTTGCATCAGAGAGGTAGGTCATCAAGATGTACTGCCTATAGTGTGCATCACTTTTCATAGTTGCAGTCCTCTGTATCACTACAACCATATATTTCCCTTCTGGTGTGACATAGGGCACAGCTGTGAAAATACAGTTTAAATTTCCAACAGATTTTATCTTATGCATAGTGCTGAAAATGAGAAAAAAATACCAACAAATAATATAGTTGAGTATATTCACTGATGGTTCTAATTTTCTGTTCTTGTGGCTTTAATTCCACATGAACTCAATTTATTATCAATTATCTGAATTTAATATTAGTTTGTCTTAATATTCCCAAGTAATAATTTAAGAAATTGTATTATCCCATTCTCTCATCTACTACTGCGAGACATGAGTGCTGTCTCCTATGGAGTAACAAAAAACACAGTAGAATGAATGACTTCTTAACTCCATTGGAATTCATTTTGAAAAGTCAGGCAAGCACCTCGCTTGCTATTTCTTTAGCTTTGAACATTCTATAAGAGGACACAAATGTCACGTTAAATATTCCCAACAAAATTCTTAGTTTCTACTCTAGCACTTATTTGTTAGAATAGACTGCTGATTCTCAGTTTACAAGTGAGGGTGACAAAAATGGCTTGAATTTTAAAAGATTGTCTTCTAATTTATAGATCTTCCACTCCTCCCAAGCACGTTATATTTTTCTTTCGTTGCACTTTTATCAGTATTCAATTCATAATTTCACCAAAGAAATGCTCTACAAGAGCATTTTTCTACAGTTTCCTGCAGCATGCTGAGGTTGCAGTCATCCATAGCAGATGGCAGTTTCTGCATTATGCTCCATTCTCTTTCCTTGCAATCCAGTAGATCTCTTGTATGGCGAAGAACTGGGTAAGTGGAATCCTGTCAGAAGGAATATTCTGTTTGGCAGTTGATATTTGAAGCAAGTCCACTATTAGCTGAGGGAGTTCCTTTTTCTTGTATTCCTGAGCGCACTACCAGAAAATGAAATTACTTTTTTTTCTTCTTTGCATAAGTCTTGCATACCATCCTGCTCTATAAAGGAATATACTGAAGTAAAGTAATTTGATTTTAATACTGTTCTAGACTTATTCTTTTGGAACTTGGTTTCTTTTGCATTCTTGCCACTCTGATAATTCTTACATAGCACTGTTTTAAGGAAACTACTAAAATAGCATGTCATCACAAGAATGAAGTTATTCTCTTACCTGTTCAGCACATTCTCTATAGGTTTTTTGTTTGTTTGTTTTGTTTTGTGTGTGTGTGTGTGTGAATCTTTACAAAATCTCTGAATGGAATAAAATTCTAGACATTTAATGTCAGAAAAATAAAAGCTTGGCCACAAGCCATGAGTTTACTGCACTAGATAGACATGTGCCTTGAATTCATGAATCCTGAATACAGCTGTCTAATGTCTCTTCACACACCAAAAAGGAAGAAGAAGAAGAAATATATATAATATATATATATATTATATTTATAATATATAAATAATATATATATAATATTTAAATTATATATATATATATATATATATTTCCTGAAGTTATGAAGTTGGAATTGAATGAGGAATGGCAATATTTGGATGCCATAAGGAGAAAATATACAGGTTTTTGTTTTCCTTCTCTTGGCAGTGTTTTCTTGTGTCATCTCAGTTGTTGAAGAGTTGCTCTCTAAGATTCAGAATTAATGGCTGTTAAAGCTCAAAAGAGAGTGGTGTTCCGAAGTACAGGAGTGTATTTCTGTATGATACGTGTAAATGAAGATTAATTATTTGTAGTCTGGATGAACAACTCTCCTTCCTGGTTTTCACGGTTGTGACGTGTCTGAGTTACCTCTCAACGCTGCTCTCTTGCGCTTTGCAACAGTTATCAAGAGATGCTTTTCTTGTTTGAGCTAATAGACAGAAAGGCCATTCAGGGCTTTAACTGTGTTCTTTTTGCCTGCCACCTTGGCAGCAGTAGCAAATGCTTTTTGGGCACATTGTATCCTGAGCTATCTTTGAGCAACCTTCCAAACAGCCGTCACTACAACCTTGATCGGAAGGCTATGAGTTTTCACAGGTTTAGCTCCAGATCTGCCCTCCAATGCCCTCCACCTTCCTGATGATGATTATGTGGGAAATGCAAACAAGCATAGTTGAAGTGATGAAGATCATGACGTTTATGACATTTCTGAGACGGCTTTCAGAAATATACATGAGGCATATTCAAAAAAAAAAAAAAAAAAAAAAAAAAAAAAAGAGTTTTATCATAAAAACAGCCTTACAATTGTCAGCAAAGCAGCTCAATTAAAGCTCTCTATCAGAAGCTCTAGTAGGTGATCTTCACCTTCCTTTCTTTGTGCACAAAATATTGCGTTCTCACTTGTGCTTCCCGTCTCTATGGTAACAGACAGGAGAAAAAAATAATAAAAATTAAGCATCTACATAGTAACTAGCCAGATAAAACTGAATGAAATGATGATCTCTTGTTTGCAGGTAGGAGAAGGGAAAAGATCTCTGCTAAGTGCATGATCAAGGTTTTTGCTGACCATGCTGGTAGTAGAGATGCCTCTACATTTGTGGTTTAGGCTCTTACTGCATTTGATTGGTACATCTGTATTAACTGTGAGTTCGAATGGTTCCCAGTTAAGTCCCCAATAAACTTGGCTACATCACTTTAGCTCTCAATATACACTTTCATGACAGGTTAGGGTCAAACTCTGGCAGGCAGTTTAGTCAGCGTTCGAGTTTTCTTCCAGAAACTTTCTCCAGTTTTTGTCCTATATAACTTTAGGGCTGTTTCACAAATCTAAGGATTTCAGCAATGATCTTAGTATTCACTTGTTGCTATTCTGCTTCCTGAACTCTGGCTGCTCCTTTCTTTCAGAGCATACAAGGGCACTGAGACTGTCATGATGAAGGAGAGTAGTATGTGGAAAAAACGATAGTAGTAGAAAGAGTAGGATGAGCATTTAATTTGAAAGATAGCAGGAAGTTATGTATTCTTTTGTTGTTGTTGGTTTTAATTATTTTATACGGAACATTGTACTTCAGTATTGTATAAAAGCAAATAATCTTTATTATTGTTTCTGAATGAAAATATTGTTGTTTTTTTATTTTTTTTTATTTTTTTATTTTTTATTTATTTTTTATTTTTTATTTATTTTTTATTTATTTATTTATTTATTTTTTACCACTTCAGGGATAGAAAGATGGGATCCTTTGGAGAGAGTTCAACTTAAAAACTGTCTGAAGAAGAAAGGGATTTGACTTTTCAGATAAATATAAGAATGAAGAAAGAAATAGGAAGCACTTTCTGGAAAAGAATGATGCAACCAGACCACTAAGTGTAGTCCCCGTTTTTGCAGTCAAGGTTACCTCAGGAGTTATCAGGACTTTCTGGTGAATATAGTTGACACTGAGGTAATGTTGTTTACTGGGAGTCTGACAGGTTTCAACGATGAACTACGAAGTGCCACTGATGAAGTCAAGTGATAGGGATGCTACAATTTCCCTGTCTTTAATTTTTTTCTAATGCATCATGATCTGTAAAATAATATTGACGCTACAGTAGTTCCTAAAATAGATGCCATTATGCTCATTAGATGCTTCACATCTGGATATCACAATCAGCAACTGTTCTGGGGGGAGCAGAGGATGAAAGAGAAGGGAATGTCATTTATGTCATTTTAATCTTTTCTGGGTTTTCTTGATTAGATATCTCAGACTTCATAAGCATTTATTTAATTCATATTAGTATTTAACAGTCAAATGCACTCAATGGTGAAAAATTACCCTAGAGGCAGCATAAAAATTAATGGTTTTTCTGTGACAGATTTTCTCTCTGACGAGGATTTAAACATTGAAATTCTAATTTATTTATTATGCAGAAAGATGACATTTTATCCCTCCAGCCAGAAGACACTATAATTATGCCTTTCTCTAAGCTCCTATTTTCCCTTCTGTACCTTTGTGAGAGATTATAAGAGTTCAGACTCCCATTCCCAAACAAGTTTGCTCTTACAGCAACATATTTGCAGTAATCAATACGAATGCAGTGACTGGTTCTTTTTAGATTATTTCTTCAAACTGAAATTTCTCTGTTTTCACAGGCTGTTACATGGATGACAGATGGCAGGTTGTTTGTTAGGAAAAGTGGAGGCAACTTTAGTACACTCTGTGTACACCTCTATGCTTGCTCTATTATTAAGCTCAGATTTGTTCAGAGAAAGAGAGCAAAAGGCAAGTACTGTATCAGAAAAATATCCTGGAAAATAAGAGTTGTGGACATGTTATATATAGCTGTGATTTTGTTTGAAAAATTGTCTCTAGGAGGATTGTTATTAATATACTGTGAATAGAAACCAAGGACGAGGAAATACAATTGGAGCAAAATTCTGGCTGTTGCACTGTTTACATAGCTGTTCCCTTGTGACATAGAAGAATTGCTTGAAGACTTCTGACAATGTTGGCAGGGTCTTACAATGCAAGCAGTGTCACACATGTTCAGAAAGTGCTGTACAGACTCAGCAGTCTCCAAAGATGGCTAACTGCAGATCACATTTTGTATTTTGCCATTAACTTACAATAGCAGTGTTATACATCAGGTGCCATGGAATTTTCACGCATGTTTTACTAACATTTCAGGAAACAAAACTATGAGCCAAGTAAGAGCTTGGAAAAAGGATGGACTTAAAAAATATGAATTTTGGAGGGACTTGGGTAGGCATCAGGAGAGTGAAGCACAAGCATGTATGTCCTGAGCTGTCTTCTCTGCTGTCTCCCTTGTGTACAGCCTACAGAGAGCCCTTCCAGTGTCAAAGGAGATAATGATGCTGACAGGCTGGCTGAATGAGTCTTTAAAGAGAAGAGTTAGCCCTTTTCTGTCAGAGGATTGCAGTCTCCCTCAGATTTCTCTTTCTTATGGTATTTCTTCAGTTGCAGCTGGCAGGAAGGGGACCTTTGACCAGCATATTTTGTTGTGAACCAGACAAGGATCCTCCTTCACCTGCCAGTGAAACCACAGGAGGAACAGAACAATTTCTTCTGCTAATACTCTTCCCCAAATCTACAAAGACAGACTGAGGAAGATGAGTGACATTTTAGGGGACAGTGTACAGCAGGGAAACCTGTAGTACTACATCCAAGACCTTTTTCCACTGTGCCTCGATTTTCTGTTTAAAAATATAAGAAGTCATTGCCCTAGCAGCCACATTTGGGGCATAAACTTGGGGATATCATGTAGGTTCATGTGAAGGGGCTTTAAAGACCAACCAGAAAGCACTTAGAATTTATGAAGGTTTTGTTTTGTTTTGCATCAGATTGTCAAGAGAGGGTTTGCTGTTTGAGCTTTTATTGATACTAAAATAATGCACATATTTTTTCAATTAGAGAAATAGAACACATTAATGTGATTTTAAACTGTCATGCATGTCTATGATAGGTAGGATAGTTTTTATGTTCATAGAAATGTGGAACTGCCAAAAAAGTGTAACTGGATAAAAGGAGAAATCTACACATAGCTGCAACAAATATTTACTCATTTGATTTAAAACCCTTTCTTTCTAATATTCTTTAAGAAAAGAGAAAAATATTTAAAAAACCCACATAAAAATGTAGATATATATGACTTTTTCAGCTATAACAATTTATTAAAGTCTTACTTTAAGTATATGTGTTCTGTACAAAATGTTAAATACGCACATACGTAGACGAGATTTTATGGTACTCTGAGATTATGTGAGTGCAGATTTAAGCCATTTAGTGAGAGTTTTTGAAGAAACAAATTGAATAACATTTTTAGAAGAACTTCGTTGATTTAGAAGCCCAAATCCAATTTCTAAACATGGCAACTTTTCATCCCAGACTGACATTAACAATAGTTGAGAGCAAAGTGCACAATTTAAAATACAGAGTAACTATTGTTGAGACATTTAAAAAATTACATATTTTATTTCTCTTGATGAAGTCAACACAGAAGTTCTGCTGCAGTGCAAAAATCTAATGTCCAGGCATTATGTGACTTTATTTTTTTCAAATGTATAAGACTGCAATTGCAGTAGCTTGGGGGTATTACTATGGTGAATACTTTGAAAGCAACAGCAAGGCTTCCTCAGTTATGAAGTTAATCTCTTGTGTAGGAAACATGGTCTATGATAAGAATTTTATTTATTTTTGTAAGTATTATTTGATGTGAACTCATTAGCACATGCTAATGTCCTACTGTTGACAGGACAATTCTGTAATACATTATTATATATATATATAAATATTATATATATATAGAGAGAGAGAGAGACTTTTTAGAAAGAGTTAGCTTCACAGTTTTTCTTGTTAGAGATATATCTAATCCTTCCATGGAGAAGCAAGAAGGATATGTCCCTGACTCTCATCTTCTAGTATTATTTTTCTGGGTGTTATATTTGGAAAACCTGTATGCAGTAAGGGAGCTGGCCCAGGAAATGTCTTGTCTGTTGTATAGCATGATTCAAATTCTTTTCTGTATCAAGGCAGATAGCCATATAATTTGCTTTCGTAGTGGCCTTTTTTTTTTTTTTTTTTTTTTTTTTTTCTGATGTGAATATATTACGCTACTCCTATCTGAGACATCTCAGTTCAATTTGTCTGAGATTAAAGAAATCCATCTGCTTAAAGATACAAATAATCTCATTCAGTCAATAACATAATTTTGCTGTTCTTGTTCTAGAATGTGCACAAGGATCTTCTTGGCATAGTTGCTGCAAACATGTCCCTCCACCACTCAAATATACTTTGAATATTTGGCACTCAGATAACTATAATTTATTCTGCAGCAGTGTTCCCATTACAATTATCTGTATCCCTTTGCCCACTGCAAAAATCTTATATTTATAGTCTCTTATACATTTTAGTTTGAAAGCACAGCAAAGAAAATACAGCCACCTCTGCAGTGCAATGATACATTGCTTAGCAGCTTGCAACAGCGGATACAAATAGCATACTTAAGTGAAAAATGTTAAGAAAATATATAAATATTCATACAAACAATGTTGAAGCTTTTTTTTTTTTCTTTTTTCCTACACAGTTTTTTTTTCACCCTACAATTATTTTATTTTATTTTATTTTATTTTATTTTATTTTATTTATTTATTTTTGGTACAGGAAGATAGCCTTGGAGAATAAGATTCTTGTGTTTGTCCCACTCTTCTTCAAAGCTGTTGAAAACTTGGATAGAAACATCTGAATAAAATGTAAGCTCAATATATGTATATAACAGTACCCCTAAACTTCATTTTTGTGACTCAAATACCATTCAATCTTCCTCTTCTATTATACTGAGTTTCTAAAGCAATTCTTATATTTTCAACAGAAGTACATGTAAGGAGTTAGACTAAGAATGTTGCCACAATAAATATAGTGTATCCATGGTATAACTTAGTTTACAAGCTAAGGGGAGACCAGTCAGCAGAGAGGTATACAGCAGCTGTCAGCAGTCTCTTGGGGTAGTTTAGAGGCTCAGTTACTGATGTTCAGGCATGATCTGTTTAATTCTACTGGCCCAATGTTAATGTATTAGGTAAGACTGAAGGAAAATACTGCGACTCTTAACCATGGCCTATTATTCCTGAATGCTGTTGGTGAGAGAGATTCAATCAAATAATCACTGAAAGAGAGAGAGATGTAGTCTTAGGGTCAAATCTAAAACATGCCACTAAATTTCCAGCACTAGAAATGAACAGTAAGTTCATTTGTTGAATAGCGTTGAATAGCTGTGAGTCTGCTGAGTTTATTCTTCCCTTTATGATAAAGAAAGTTTGTTACAAAGTGTTCTTGATTACAGTGGGAATACAGGCTGATTCCAAGAGAATATTTAGTGAAAGAAATTGAAGTGTGGTGTCGAGGTTCTTTGATGTGTAAGAGGCTTGACTATTCAAATTAGAGATGTCCAAAGCTTTAGGGTGTATATGCAATTCTGTCTAAATCCACTGATCATTAACTCACCCTCATAAGCCACTTCAGACCTTAAAGATTAATCACCTAAGTACTCTTTTATTTATTTTTTTTCAAGAAGTGAGAAGTTTCACCTGATCTGATCTGATCCCACCCACCAGTAGACTTTCGGGGAGCCGACTGGTTTAAAAATCCTTCAGAGGCACTGGTGATTTCTAGTGGTTTCTGCAGAGATGCCTCTTCACTTTTCTGCAAAGATTTGCTCCAGATCATACATTAATTAATTATATACATGCTAATAATGCATCAAATATGATTGCAAATATGATATGTAATTAAATATGATATTTAATTAAAAACTGTTGTTTCCACTTTAGAACTGCCTTACAATAGTATTTTAGGAAAAAAAAAAAAAATTCTGTACTTCCTCTACTTCTTTAAAAAAAAAAAAAATCATTTATGAACTTTAATTTCTGTAACATTTTATCAGCAATGCATTTTGTTCTTTTGTACTTTATTAATGTTTAATAGTAGCATTTACTAAATATTCTGCTATCCATGCCATTGCTTTTCAGCTTCTTTTTGTTTGTGTTTTAGCTAGAGACTTCTGAACTTATCAGAGAAAATGTAGAGAGTGTCTTCTTTGCTGTGCATTTAAAAACACAAATGTTTGTGGTGGCAGAACAGAAAGAGACAAAACTTTCACAGACAGCAGCAGCAGTGCTCCCTCTGTGCAGTATTTCCCCTGCTTATGAAGGAATCCCTTTCTTGGGGAGCTATTGAAAGCAGGAAATACTGTTACCTGTCTTCAATACTCCAAATCAAACTAATGCTTTTAACAAGATGAACTTTGAATATTGGGCTTTGCTGATTCACTTAAAGCTCTGAACAATAGGATAGTCACTAATTTGCCTCATTTCAGGCTCAAGCAAAAAAATTCAACAACAACAAAAAAAAGCATCCATAGTCTGAGCATCTTCAGACTCTCAGACTACATCAGTGATGGAGAGGATAGAGGGGATAACTTCTTGTGTGACTACAGAGATGTATACTCCTTGACAGTTCCAAGATGTGACACTTTTTAGCAGAAAAATAATTAAAAAAATAATTTCAGTATTGAGCTATCTTCAAGCAACACTAAGAAAAGGAAGTAACCTGCTATTTAGAAGACTGGAGCTCCTTTACTTCCAAGCTTAGCACATCACTTTTAGCATTGTATTGTAGTAACATAGCTTTCTAGCTTCTGATTGGATACGTCACCAGTGTGTTCACAGTATTGACAAACAACCTATAAATGAAATGGAAGAAAGACTCTATCAGTTTCATCCAGAAACTGAGTTTCTGTGAAAATTAGTTCTAGCTTAAATTTGACTTCACTTGTACATCCGTTTCTAGGGGCAAGGGGGCTGATTTAAGTACAAGGCAGCAGGAGGCTGTGCAAATGAGCCATTTTTATGTGAAGCCTAAGGAGGATCAAATTAATTTGAATTTAAAAGTTCAATTGCTACTGCTAATGTAGTTGGTGTCTGTAGGTAGGTAAGGTTAACTGTATGAGTTTCAATAGGGCCAAGTGTTGGATTTGTATTTTGATCACAACCACGGGCAGCCCTACAGACTTGGAGAGGAGTAGCTGGAAAGCTCCCTGGTGGAAAAGGATTTGGTGTACAGATGGACAGTCAGCTGAATATGAGCCAGCAGCGTGCCCAGGTAGCAATGAAGGCCAATGGCATCCTGGGTTGTGTCAGAAATGGTGCATTTAGCAGGACTAGGGAAGTAATCTTGTCCCCATACTCGGCACTGGTGAGGACTCACTTCGAGTATTGTGTTCTGTTTTGGGCACCTCAGGACACTGAAGTGCTGGAGAAGGCCCAAAGAAGGGCAACAAGGCTTGTGAGGGGTTGGAGAATATGCTCTATGAGGAGGGACTGAAGAAACTGGAGCTGTTTAGTGTAGGGAAGAGGAGACTGAGGAGAGACCTTATTTCTCTTTTCCAATATATGAAAAGTGCTTCAGCAAGAGTGGGGTTGGTCTCTTCTCACTGGTGATAAGTGACAGGATGAGGGGAAATGGCCTTAAGTTGCACCAAGGGTAAATTTAGGTTGGATATCAGCAAAACCTTCTTTACAGAAAGGGTTGTTAAGCACTGGAATAGGCTCCCCAGTGAGGTGGTTGAGTCACCATCCCTGGATGTGTTTAAAAACTTTTTGGATGTGGTGCTCAGGGACATGACTCAGTGGAGGGCTGTTAGAGTTACGGTAGTATGGTTAGGTTATTGTTGGATTTAATGATCTTTAAGGTATTTTCCAACCTGAGCAATTCTATGATTTTAGGATTCTAATAACAGGGAAGTAGAGAGGTATTTTGCAAATGTATGTGTATATACATGTGCAAGTGTGTGTATACTCTTTTATTATTTTTACATAAGCCTTGACAGAGGTTGAAAAGAAGGCTGGACTGTTAAAAATAGCTATAGGGTTAATCTTGAAGTAATATACAATCACAGCCATGACTAATTCTCATGTACACATGGGCATGGAAAGGATTAGTCACAAAGTTTGTTGCAGCAATTCTTCAAAATTTCCCAGTACAGTCTCTTTTCTTGTCTGGATTACACAAAAGACTGAAAATAAATTGTTTCTCCTGAAGTCAGGGTGGTCAGTGACTACAGATAGGGGAGGAAGTCTATATTTATGTGGGAAAATTTAGCCATTGTTACCATATAAAAATCATGAAACATTTGATTAAACCCTTCCAACTGTTCTCAAAAACACAAAATTAATTAATTAGCTTAAATCTAAGTTGTGAAATGCATTGAGATTTTATGAAGAAGGAACACTGGACAATTGAACCCTTCACACTTTCTAGGCCTAACTTTTAACTAAAATAAATCAGCACAGTCCTCTTGTCAGAACTGTGCCAACTTACCTGGACTCATGGTATTTTCCCTTTGTTGTTTTCTTTTTATATCTGTATTTGGCAGATGACTTTTCTCTTCCATTGTTGTAAGCACCTCCGGTGCCACATGGTGTATTCTTATACCAGCCGTACTGAAACACCACCCAGAGTTTCACACCATATGAAAAAGTGGATCAATTTTGTATCTTGATTTACTTCAAACGATGTGTTTCTGTTACATTCAAGAGGCTATGTGGGCTCCTTCTGGTTGCTAATTGACCTTGATCATCTCATATCAGCTTTTCTTCACAACATGTCATAATGAACGAAGACATAAGTTCAGTTGAGAAAGATGGGGATATTTATTAAAAAATAGACCTTTTTTTTTTTTTTTTTTTTTTTTCCCCTCTCTTTAATTCTATCATAAGAAACAGCAAGGCAAGAAATGAATGCAAAAAACAACCTAGATATTCCCCCAAGTCTGAAGGCAAGGAGACTTTATTCCTTCATATTTAGTTTTAATCTAACCTCCCCCAGTATTAGCATGAAAAAAAAAATTACAGAAATGCTGTCTGGGTAACTTACCAAGAAAGAAGTCTTGTTGAAAGACTCCAGCTGTATAATCGAATGCAAATACCTACTCAAAAGAAAAGAAAGAAGCTCAGTTGAAAAAGGACATTGTATTGAAGAAAAGCACAAGATATAATATTATTGAAATTAGCATAGATATGCATGAATAAAGGGCTGGTTTAGTAAAGAAGTGGGATTTGTTCCCAAATCTATCCTGATACTCAATTTCAGCCTTCTTGTTGCTTAAGAAATACAAGATAGACAATAACAGAACATGTGGCATAGGATGAAATGGACAATGGCATAAAAATGTTAATGCTTTTCATCTTGTTACACACGAGTTAATCATATTTCTTCTCCACAGACTTCACTACTGATGTGGCAATATTAAGCCAGTCATTACTGGCTTTAATGTGCTGGCATACGGGAGCTTTCTCTGATGGACTGCAAGTCCTTTTGGCACCCTACGCTATATAATGTTGTAACAAGAAATATATTTCAGAAATTGATAACATCACCTTTATCTCTTTTTCTTTCCCTGCAAGCCAAATTCTCTGTGCTACCTAACAACAGGCAGTAAGGATGCATAATAATAACCATGTTTATCTTGATGTGACAAAAGGAGAATTTGCTTTGAAAAGAGCAAGAGAGATTAAATATGTATAAATATAGGCATAAAATGACAGAAACATACTTGCACATATCTCCTCATCACTTAATCTCTTTCGTATGAAACTAATATTGTGAAAATATTTTCTGTAGGTTTCAATGAGTTAAAAAATAAAAACATAAGAATTACTTTGTTTCAAGATACTAACTGTTGAATTTAAACATGAATAACAGGATTCTAGAAGAACTTAATGTTAGGTCCAACATAGCCATTGGCATAATTAGTGCTTTCCACTTATTTGCTTATTTTCTCGCAGACTTTTTTTTTTTTTTTTTTTTTTTTTTACCTAGCTGGTTTTTTTTTATTTATCTGACTTGGCAGCATTTGTTCAGCCCTAGTACTTAGTGCTTTATTTTCAGAATGCCCATTCTCTTATGAAAGAAGCAGGCATTTGAAAGGCTTGCTACTGCATTTCAATACAAATCTTTGGTGGCTGGGTCAGAAGGTGAGATGAAGTGCACAGCCTTCAAAGTTGACCTGCAAGAGCAAGGTACACTGTGGAAATGCAGGAAGTCAGAATATATACTTGGAAAATCAGACAAGATAGCCAGAGAGCTGGTGATTTTATCATGCTGAGCTTCGATCCTGATGCCTGTTAACAATAAAGAAGCTTATGAGCTACTCTGATTTCTGTTAGCCAGTGATAGTTTTTGGGGATTCTTGACAGATGAAGATCAATAAATGGTAGAACAGTGAGGATGTTCTGTGTCTGTTTATGCTGCCTGTATGGGAGCACAAAGGCATGTGCATTAAAGGTGTGATGCCTCTGTGATGCTTCCTTAACACTCTCTGTGTTGGGATTTCACACAGTAGGCTGTTGTGTTTCCTTTCTCTGTACTGCCTGTTCCTCAAAATGTGAGAATTACTGTTCCTCCAGTTTGGCTTAAGTGTTTGTCTGGCCAGTGCCTGGAAAAGTAGTACTGCGTATAGGTAGCAGCCCTCTGGGTGCTTTGAGATGTTGCTGTTGCTCAGATATTTTCTGACTTAGATTGTTTTTAGCCAGTAATGAGCTACTCTTCATGAATTTATGCATGCTATTCTTGGTTTGTTTGTTTTTCATATATCTTGTTTTTAATCTTTTTATACAGTTAGCCCCCACCATATCTTATTTCAAGAAGTTCCACAGATTATTTGTGCTTTTTTTCAAGTGTATTTTCTTTGGTTTAATTAAAAAATTAAATAACAGAAAGAGAAGGAATCAACTGTAACATCAGCTTAAAAAACATTCTCTTGTGAACAAGCCACTACAAAAGTCATAGATTTCACTTCACTCTTCACTTCATAAATGTTGCATGCTATTAAATGTTATAGAGTTTATAACACATTAACAGATAGCTCACTAGTGCCATGCCACTAATTTTTAATTGAGAAAAAATTGCCTTTTTCACTCTGCACTAATTCCACTGAAAACAGTGCTGTGATTTATCTACTCATGAAACAGTGCAACACCTGAAAAATGTAGACGAACTACTGCATCTGTGCTGCAGTGCTTGTTTCCCTGTAGATATTGAAATGAATGTGGGAAGCCAGAGAAAAGATAGAACCAGACAGCTTTCAGTTTTTCCCTATTTCTTCCTTCACTGTGAGCAACATGATGGAAAGAGGGAAAGATGACAGATCTTTGCTCCCTGCAAGAGAAACTACAAACACTGTACCTGGAACTACAACTATACTGAAATAAGAAAATGTTAACATTTGAATTTTATATTGTTTTCAAAGCCTATAAGCTATACATTGTGGCAGCCCTAGGAACTGAGTCTCTGTCTCCCAGCTGCACATCTTGCACTATAGTCTGATGAAATTACTTTATATTTTTCCCTTTGTGCCCTCAGTTTGATGGATTTAAATAATATATAAAAGTTCACATGAAGTCTGAATGGGACCACTCTTCTAGTGATACAAAAAAAATGGAATCAATTTTTCATGTTTATCTCTAGCAAATATTTTGGAGTTTACTCTCTAAATGTAGACACTCAGAGTGCAACAAGAAATCATATACTATTACCTACTCATTCCTTTTGTTTCAGTTCAGTTATTTAAAATCCACTACAGCTGTGAATGCCAGGTTTAAAGACAAGCAGCTGCCTAAGAGCTCTGCTGAGTCAGACCTTGGCAGCATTCAAGGAACAAAGCAAAATGTTTCCAAATAGTTATCCCTGATCAGACTGTATGTGGCTCTGTTAGGAATAGCAGTGGGAATCCACTCTAATTTCTGATTGTTTGGTGGCAGAACTCCTGACTGATTACAGCATTATTGCCTTGGACAGAACATGCAATCAGAAATTTTCTGATAGGTTGGAAGATAGCATTTGCCTAATCTTGTGGGCAGTTTTAGTTGTTGTTGTTATTGTTGTTTTTATTTGCTTTTTAAACAAGATTTTTATTTTATAAATTGTCTTCCTGCAAGCGGTAACTGAAGGTGTACAGTTCAAATCTGTTGCAGTTGAAAGCGATTCAGACTGATGTGGTATTTTTGAATGCAAAAATACATCAGAAAGACAAAACACAGACAAAATCCTATTTAAATACAAGTCAGGAACCTCTGGAAGTGCCAAGAAAGAAGAAATGGAATAGCATAGAAACACTGAGGACTGAGGCCACTGATTAGCTAGTTTTACTGAAGAAATAGTAAGATATGAGGCCAGTTATATAATGAGGGTTTAAGACTTATGTATGCAGAGAAGAAGCATTTTGATATGTTAGACATCTTGCTGTTCTGACAATAATAAGAGTAATTGAATAAAAAGGAAAGGGAAAGGGAAAGGGAAAGGGAAAGGGAAAGGGAAAGGGAAAGGGAGTTTCTGCTTTGTTTTCTACTGAATTGACTGCAGTAAGGATTTTACCTTTCAGTGTGTTTCCATAATCATGAATGTGGTGAATACTTACACATATTTCCTACAAAATTTGTGGTCATAAAATGTAGGAATTGACTATGCATGAAACCCTTTTTGCCAACGCCAGTTTCAAATCACAGATATTTTGGTAGTTTATACACACATACCTACATCTGAACACTCTATGTTTCTGGTTGAATAGTTGGTGTACAGCTACCTATACTGCTGATTGTCAATGCAGACTTTGCACTGCAAGTATAATGTTAAAAAAAGTAAATATCAAAGCACAGCCTTGAATTAGAGAAGTTTCTGTTAAAAATGTATTTTAGAATATTGAAGTGTTTTACATCAGTTCATATGTATTTCTCAAAATAAACAAATGAAACACAGGAATTGAAAAAAACAAAACAAAACAAAACAGAACCACAAGAAATTATTTGTTTTACTTTAAATTTCAGTCTGTATTGATTTTCTATATTGCTTTTTATTTGGTCATGCTACCTGATAGCAAAACAGATATTTATCTGAACTAAATGAACATCTGGATTCCCTTTTTTTTTTTTTTTTTTTTTTTTTTTCATTTTTAAGGTGTCTAAATAGACATAACACACAATATTCAGAATATGAAGGCAGTATATGCTTTCTGTTGCTTCATAGGTGCATGAAATTCAAGGTTGCCCTTCATCTTTGCAACAGACTGATTGATTACATTTAAAAGTTATTTAATATTAGCTGTGAGGAAATAGCAATTGGACACATTTTGAAAGTAGTTCCCTACTACATGCTAGAACTTCAATATCAACTGGAATCAGTCAGCCAAGTTGCATGCCACAACTGACATCGTCAGTGCATTTTTCTCAATCCCTCTGGCAGCACAATGCATGCCACATTTTGCTTTTATGTGAGGGGGATTCCAGTATACCTGGAATCAACTGCCCCAGGGATGAAAATGCAGCCCTATCATTTATCATGGGCTGATCCAGACTGCACTGGAATGGGGGAAGCTCCTGAATGTCTGCAGTATATTGGAGACATCAGCATATGGGGCAACACAAAAGAAGAATGTTTTAAGAAAGGGAATAAAATTATTCAAGTTGTTCTAAAAGCCTTTTTTTTTTTTTTTTTTTTTTTTTTGCCATAAAGCAAAGTAAGATCAAGGGATCTGTACAGGAGATCCAGGTTTTAAGAATAAAATGGGAAAATAGATGCTATCAGATCCGCATGGATCAATAAAATGGATCCAATAGATCAATAAAATAACTACTGTGTCTTCACCAACTAACAAAAGGGAAACACAAGCTTTCTGAGGTGTTTTAGGATTCTGGAAAATGCATATTCTGAACACAGTTTGGAAAAACATGCTGCACACTGCAGCCAGGGAGAGCGACCCTGCTTGAAGACTCTGGTAGTAAGCCTCAGGGGGTATTTGAGCTTGATCCCTAGGGTTTTGGAGCTGAAGATACAGAGGGTATGAGATCCTCTATATTTCAACTGAAAAAGAGATATTGGCAGCACACAAAGGGGCCTGAGCTATTTCAGAAGGGATTGGTACTGAAGCACTGTTTCTTTTGGCTGAAATTCCCTACTTTAAAAGTTTTAAGTTAAAAAAGAAATCTTAAAAGCTTTAAAATTTTTATTGTGTGCATTCTTATTCAGAGCTTGTGTTGATGTTTGACCTGTAAAACTGAGTATAATAAAGCAAAATCCTGTTCAAAGAGACATCCTTGCTTATTTAATCTGTGTCTGAGTCAGGAAATTTCAGTTTATAGTCAAGTTTGAAGTAAAACTACAAAAGCTTGCCTAAGTGTGACATTAAGATGTCTCAATAGAATTGTTAGCTGGTACTGAACTTATTAGACACTCTGGCATAGGCTCTACTACTTCACTTTCAGCAGAGCTTGAGGGTAAGTTTCATCTTAATATCCATGGTAGCAAATAAACTGCTATTTGAGAGAAACCTTAACAGAAGATCCTACTTACAATAATATCTAATTTAATTTTTACTGGATATGAGGAAGAATTTCTGCATTGAGCTGGTGATCAAACGTCAGAATAGGATGCCAAAGGAAGTGGTAAAATTCATGTCCCTGAAGACATTTAAGAGCTGTGTGGAAGTGGCTCTAAAGGGCATTGTTTAGTAATGGGAATCAGGATACTGGATTAGACTTGATAATATTAAAGATATTTTCCAACTTAGATGATTTTATGCTTAATACTTTGAATGGTTTTATCTTGGTAATGTGTAATGCCACATTGTCCTTTGCAAAAAGATACAGTTTAATTTTCAAGTTGATACTTACATAGAGCAAAATTTGGGTCTGTGAACCCCCTTCTGGATAGATAGCAGTTCTCATACTCAGAGATCTCTAGACGGAATATGACAAAAAGATCAGAATATCTTTTATGTATCATTACTTAAGATTTCCTGCCATTAACCCACATACTACATTATTATCTGTTGCCTAAGGGTTTGATTGTGTGAAGCCACACTTTTAATATTACTCTTTATTAGTTTTTCTTTTATATATATTTTAATTTACATCAGATTTTTTTTTTATTCAGGGACATATGTTATGTACCTTAAAGTATATAGAGAATTTTTTTTTCCTAGTTATCAGAGTTTTCATTATACGCTGACTAAATAATCTTCTTTCAAATTTCATTTTCCTTTGGATGAATAAAATTGTATTAGGCCCATGCAATATATGTTACAACACAACTAACAGAGTCAAAGAGACACTTTTGGAAATGGAGGTAGAGACTAAAATCTGATCATCCTCCTTTCACTTGTGTTTCAAGTGATATGAATTACTACCTAACTTCATACACTGTTCAGGTGTTATGGTTGCTAGGCTTTAAAACTGATTCTTGATTTTAAAAGCTTTCATTTTTATTTGGCTTCTGTAGTGTTCTAAAAAAAAATTAACTTCTTTAACAGTAGAGCAAAAATATTGATATAATTAGCTGATGATCTGACACAAGCCAACATGTCACACTTCAGAAAACATTCAACTAAAATTTTGCTGGGAAAGATACTGATAGAGAAAACCCATTTCTTTTAAGAAAATACCTAAATATGTAAAAACAGTTATCCTATTTCACAGATAAAATAGAACTAAACTATTTTAAAAGAAGAAATTACCTTGAGAAAATCACAGTACTGCTTGAAACAATGCACTGTGTTTCAAAGGATTAAGGTAGATAGGCCAGACTTAATCAGTGATGGTGTGACACAAGTGTATAAAAGATTAAGGAAACCTCTTCTTGTTGGTCACTTTTTGGACTGAACATTGGTAATCCTTTATTTAGCCACAATAATTTTAATGATAGATATCTCAGATTTTGTTTTCATTTCTGGCTTCTTGTGGGACAAGAAAATTGACAAATTTTCTGTAGTAAAAAGTAATAAAGTAGTACTAAAGTATTAAAAAGTAGTTATTACTTTCTTGATTGTGTGGTTAGACATTGAGAAAGGTGAAGTTTAAAATTCAATTCAAGAAAAATGACCGCTAAATTTTCATTTTAGTGTTAATTGCATTGCATGAGTTGATCATGATTTTTATTTCAAAATCAGAGCCCTATGTATAGAATCAGGTCCCAACATTGCCATTTGCAGGTGGAGAGAAAGGAGGCAGCTACTTAAGGAAGCTTACTTAGCATAATTTGGAAGGTCACTGATCCAGAAGATAACAGGGTGTTTGTCTATTCCTTGACCACTTATTTACTGACCATTGGAGATGGGATATAATAACTTTTAATTCTCTGCATTTTATGCACTCCCACACAAATAAACGAAGTGACATTTGACTGATGCTGAGTCCTTCTTAATATAGCAGACCTTTGAGTTTTGGGGGCAGTGTTCTTTGCAAGAGTCTCTTTGATTATCTTCCTGTCACTGTCTAAGTTGACAGAGCTGCAAATGTTATTGCTAGTCATAAAATTATCCAACCACAATGTCTGTCTACATGACCTGCAGTCGTTGTGAATACTACAAATTGATTATGTACTGTGTAAATTAGACTTACCTTCTCATTCCTTCTAACATTACTGCCCTTAATTTAATTATTGTCACATGCTATGGGTTAAAAAGAAGCTAAAATCTTCCTACCATATAGCATCAAATTCACAATGTCTTCAAGTCTCCTTTCTCTCCCACTCATTTCTGCCAAAATTGCTCATTATTTTATCTCTTTCTCAATCTATTTAATATTTTTCCTGTTTCTCCTTCAATCTTTCTTCTATTCTCTTCTTCCTGCTTATTTTCATCTCCTGGCTATCTTATTTCTCTGTTTATACTGTTTTCTCTCCAATGTGTAAACACATTGGCTAATAAAAATTAGAGCACTAGTTTCAAGTACATCCTAAATGAAATAAGCTTTGCCTGATGACTTAATAATGTTGTTCAAAATTGTTTCCACATGAGAATCAATAATACTCCTTGAAATATTATTGCTTATAATAAGAGTGTTTATGCCATCTGTACACTGAACCACATAAAAGAAAATAAAATCTTGTGCATGACTCATGATCAAACTGAGGAATGTCAATATGGTAGTTACTGTTGCATTTGATGACCGGAAGGAGAAAGAGATTTTCTATAATCATACTCACTGGTTGCTTGTCCCAGTTCAGTTAGATTTCAGAATATGGTTATGTCCACATATATATGGTGAAAAGTTCGTATGTAGCCATTTCTCCATGGTTAGGACATCAGATGCTTTGTGACAGTGAGTTTTTATATCATCTCGTGTCTGGAAGATATAACTAAGGACATTACTGAAGATCACTGCTTAACAATACAGATGCAGGAAACTGCTTCTAAGACTTTTTGTTTTCCTGTGTACTTCTCTGCTCACTCTGCAAACAGCCTATCATACACCTTCTAAAACCCTGTACCTTCAGTACCATTTTACTCATGGTATTCTTTTCTTGGAACATTCTCTATAAAAGATAAAATAGAGATCTTCCATGAAGAGAGTAACTGCAGTACTTCTGCAGTGTTTTCTACTCTCAGGACCAGAGTGGATCTAATATTCATTTATCACAAATATGCAAAACTTGAAGGATTGTTCGCTACTTTGATGCTTTTCATCATTTCAACATTTCAGCTGCCTGCTTACAGTCATTGCATTTCTTTTCTGCACAAAATATATTTTAACAGTGAGCAGAATAGAGTACATACTTTGCTGCATTTTCTGTGATCATAGAAAAGCTAATATTTTATTACTGCATAGTTCATCAACAATTTTTCCTTTGCTTTGAAATGATACACTCCTGACTCAGGAGGGAGAGTACCACCTACTGTATCTCTGAAACAATTTGTACAGCGGAGAGCACCTTAAAGAATTTCCAGTATGCACATGTGGTAGCCTCTAAAAAATATGAAATCCCAGCACAGGGTGGTTGTAAGTGGGTCGGCTGCTTAGAAAGTACAATTTTTGGATAAGTACAATAGAATGAATGAGGTGGTGAGAGAAATTTCTCACCAAGAACCCCAGCTAAAGAATCATTCCATACTGTCAGGAATAACAGAGGATTCACAGGATGTCTAAACAATGGGAAATGCTCTTTCATCCCATTTGTAAGAGTATGCTCCCTAAAGCGGAATGAAGAAGGCTAGATGTCTATACCAGACATCATCAAGCAGTTAATGATGTCTTTCTGTGTGAGATAATATGGGCTGCCCATGTTAAAGCAGTCTAGAGAACTCTGGAAATAAAGTAGTGTATAACATGAAACTCATTTCAGTCACCATAGCTGGCCATAACATTAGATATTGTTGTGTTCAGATGTATTGGCACAGCTGAACTATGCTAATTCCTTTGGGTTCACTACTGTTGATAGAGTCCTTGTTCAGTTATGTGGAGATATCTGTGATTAGAACCCAGAACAATGGAGCTGTATTAGCTGTCAATTTGTTCTGAAGTTTCAAAGTTTCAAAAACTTCCAAATAAGGAACTTTTAAAATCTTTGCAGCCACTCAGGATAATCAAAATATAGAACAATACTTCTTCAGACTTCAGTTGCTTTGGCTGTCCATTTGGGTGCTGGGCATACAGAACTCCCTGCAAGATAAGGATTGCAATTACAGAGCTAACAAGTCCCAGTGCACATCCTGTTCAAGAAAAGCTGCAAAATTTTAAGTAATAGAAGTTCAAAATCAAAGTTATTATCCCATCATTATCCACATTATAACATTCCCTTGCCAACAATAAGCCAAGACATTTTAAAAGACTATGCCGAGAGTAATATAAACAAGACACTTTTTATGATTATACAGAAGCAAAATCCACAGAAAGAAATGAAATAGTAAGAGTAATATATATTTGAATCACATTCTGTCTTTTATAAAGTTTTTTTTTCAGAGTTGGTTCATGGAACAGAAGATGAGTAGTAACAAGAGTTCTTAGTAAAATTTAAATTGAACATAAATTAATTTTTAATGTAAAATTTTAGAAACTCAAATCACAAGAGAACTTCCCAGTAGTACATGAAAGTATGCAAGTTTGGGATGAGATACTTGTCTGCTCTTATTGGATGGCAGTTTGACCCTGTATATCCTTTTATAGACTGGCATTACCCACTACTAATTCACTTCTCAGAGCTCATTCAGAGATAACTGTGCTTTTGAATATATATATATGTCATATCTATATCTAAAGTAGCGTTAATAACTTAGCAAGGAATTACTGGAGGCACTATGGTATTCACTTTTTCTTTTTTAACAAAATATTTGGTAATGTCAGAGATTTTGAAGGTTTCTAACATGGGGGCTGTTCAATGAAGATTAGAATTATGAACAATGAAGATTAGAATAAGATAATAAATGACAAGGGGTTCCTTAATTTTCAGGGGACTAGTTTAGTGAGTGCTTTGGCCCTCAAGCCTGGAAGATACATGCTTAAGAGAAGGAAAAATCAATTATTAATAATAATCTCAATTATGTGCAGAGAAACAGAAAAAGAAACAGAATCTAGAGAAAACAAAGCCTAAAGAAGTAATGTTATATATGCAATTGCATCCCAGTTATTCTGTGTAGGTTGCACCATGATAAATTGTACTCATCATATGCTATCAATTGTTTCTCCTGTCTTCTGTTCATGAATTCTTAAACATGACTACTTTCTACATTTAAAAACCTCAAACAGTTTTCCAGAGCCATTCAGACAGGTAATATTTGTGGTAAAAACAAAAGTAATACTAAAAGCCTAATTTTAGTTCAGTTAAGATGTCAAGAATTGTGGATTCAGCTCTATTTGGAGCCCTGAAGAAAGTACATAATGGATAACAATAATTTGTTTTGGCAAGAGTTGTAGTAAAGGGAAAGAGGTTTTTTGTTGTTGTTGTTTTGTGTGTGTGTGTGTGTGTGTGTGTGTGTGCATGTGTGTGTGAATTTGAAGGAAAGGAAATTAAGATTGTCTGGCCTTGCTTTAGGGAAGTTATGGAGGTTATGGCTATTTGCCCATTCTTCAGACAAGGAACTTTATGGACAAGAGAAGACTTTGTAAAATACTGTGTGTTTTATGTCAATTTTATCTCAAAGATGTTCAGTGTAGCTGTAGGAAGTCATAACTGTTGCATTCATCCAGTCAGTCTACATAACAAAACTAAATTACGCTTAGTCATCATGAATTCAGGCACCTAGATTGTAGATGCAAATGATTTTGCTGAAACTACTGAGACACAATTGCAGGGTCTTTTATCAGGGAAGGCACTTCTATAATCTAGCTTGAAGGCCTGAATGGGCAGGGACAAACACTTCACACGCTGATTATTAAGCCTAATTGTCCTGTCGCCATGCTAAAGACTGCTCTGAATTCAGGCCGAGGAAATATTCTGTGTGGAATAACATTTTATGGAAATGGTAAATGTACATCTTCACCTCTCATGACTAGGACAAGTAAAATTCCTTAATTTTTCAGGTCAGGTAAAGGACCATAGAGGCATCTGGTGCTAGCCCAGAATTTTGGTTTATTATTTGGATTAAAGACAGCAGTGAATTTAAAATGAAGTCAGTTTTCTGGATCTAAGTCCATGACATTCTAACTTCAAAACATGTATTTTTTATATTGAACTCTGTTTGCTTTCAAACTAGACTCTGCTGAATCAAAATAAAGAATGGGGAGCCTGGAGGAGAGTTCCCTGGCATCATCCAGTAGAAGGGAAAGCCTTGTGCTTTGGCTACACTTACAGGAAGGACTTCTCTTTCTCCAAGCAATTGTAAGTGGTAGCAACAGTAATCATGACATCCCAGATATCTGGAGTGATCAAAGAAGATTAGCAAGGGTATTTTTCAGCTGCTTCAATGTTCTGTTCCACCAGGAAATTAGTTAATTACAAAGACTGCTCTGAAAATAATGCTTCTTTATTATGTTTGCCCGTAATGTCAGAGGCAGATGTTGGTGACATGGAGGCAGTAGAGGCTAAATCTTCCTAGTATTTTTTTACATTTTGTCAGCTTGCAATGGATGGCAGCACAGGGGCTATCTAACAAAATGGCGTCTGACATGGTAATGCAAATTGCTCTTTATAACTTCCAGAATGGAGGTTGCAGTAAGGTGAGTTTCACACTCTTCTCCCCAGGTAACAGTGATAGGACAAGAGATAAAATCTTCAAGCTGTACCAGAGGAGCTTCAGATTGGATATTAGGAAAAACTTTTTGGATGTGGATGTGGAAGAGTGACGTGGTTTTCAGTGGGCATGATGGTGATATGTCAACAATTGACATAGATGTTCTTAGAGATCTTCTCCAACTTTAATGATTCTGTGATGCAAAAAGAAGGCGCAAGTTAAAGAGTTGTTACACACATAAGATGTATGCATTCTGAAGAAGAGTTAGGTTAGGTCAAAATAAACAAGATTCAGGATTTGAAATACACAGATCAACCTTTAATCTATATGAAATCAACTCTTGTAATATGTTTATAACTTCTAAAAGTTAATAATTCCATGTGTTTTCTACTCCTGGTAATAGTTCATTTATTTATTTATTTTTCATGTCTTAAATAAAGAAAAATTAATTTATATTTTTTTAAAAAAGAGGGAATTAAAATGAATTACAACTGAAAGTTTATTACATCTATGTAACATCATATATCTTTTTCTTGGTAAATGAGTTAGTATTGTTTCAAGTGATTTTAAACCATGAACCACAAAAACACGATTCTGATATTGATGAACTTTATAACCATTCCAACACAGAAAACTATTTTTCTGTGAACTAAAAACATTCTTTTGAAGCTGTCATATCTTCAGCCAAAGAAAAGTCTGCATTTTTTTGTTATTTTTCCCATTTAAAAATATTTTTATAGAGAATGTTGTTTTCTCATAAGAACTTTAATTCTCAAATAGGATACATAATTTATTTATGCAGAAAATTGATTTCTGAGCTTCAAGAAATTACTTAAAGCTTAAGTATCCAATATGACTTGCTTTGATTCCAAAAAAAAAAAAAAAGACTAAGAAATCCTTTCTATCAAACTCTCCTTTCTTGCTGTCTAAGTGAAAATTTACAGTCAACTATTCATTATTCTAGTCACTTAATTACCCAATTAAGTGAATTCTAGTCGCTTAATACTCCATAGCAATTAAGTAACGTAATACAAGAATGAAGTATACATGTTATTTATTTGAGTTAGGATGATATCTGGACTACTTGCATTGGCTTTCCTAAATCTTATGCCAGCTGTCATTAGGAAACAAATGAAGGGAATAGGCCTAGCACTTAACATAACTTAGAAATACAAAAAAAATTGTGAATTAAATTGAAATGCATGTGCAATAAAATACATATTAAGAAATTGTATTTTGTCAATGCTAGTAAGCCAACTTTCCCCCACATACATGCTCCCAGGAACAAGCTACAGAAGCCACAAACAAAATGAAATTAACCCAAGCCGTACAGCTTCCCAGGAATAATAAGTTAGCTGTTATTTTGAAATGCACAGTTTCTATAAATTGCAGGCACCACAGAATAAGAAAATCATAACATCACAGCAACATTAAGTTTATGCAGTTTTACAATTATAAACAAACTTAACAAGATCATTTGTTTCATTCAGTGTTGTAGCAATGTAATCAGTGAATAGGAGAAAACTTACACAGACTTATTCAGAAAAAGATACAGAAAGACAATCCAGCTCTGATTGTCTAATAAAGATTTTTCAGAAAAATATAGTGAGAGTTCAAATATATTTTTATACTACCTTATGTAACACTACTATTATCCAGGGAAAGCTAAGAAAAGTGCAAAGAGATGTTTGCTTATATATTTTAAAAATAAACTTTAAAAGATTAAGTAAGAGTAAAGGCACATTTACTAAGGTAGTTAAATATTCATTTGTAGTTTGTGTATTAAATTTATGCACGAATTCTGAAGAGATGAGTAAAAAACTTGGGAAAGCTCATTATGTTGCAGTCTTGTGGCAACAACAAAAAAAAATTCATCTTCTTCTATCTGTTTTTGCATTTTCTCATAAAATGTTGGAGCCTCTGTAACCTTTGCAGGCCATTTTCAAGATAACCTATTCAGAAATGACCCTATATACTCTGTTCTGTCTTCAGTATTTTTAACTCAAGATTATTGTCCTTGTCTTCCTTAATCTAAAGAAAGCTAAGTTTCAATGTAGTTCCATCTGGTATATTTTAATAAAACTTAATACAGAAATTTTACTATTTTTTCTCAGCAGCCCAATTGTATATCTCTCTGGAATGTCCTTTTTGTTGTTTGTTTCTTTCTTTTCTCCCCAGAAATGATGACAGATTAGTAGGGTAAATAATTGTCATATTAGAATGTTAGCACCAGTACTTATCACTGAAAAGTGATACACTGCTGATAGTTTCTCTGCCAAGAAGGACAAATCAACTAACTGTTTCCTTACTGAAACATTATCCTCGCAGTCACACTTATGTTAGAATGCTGGATCATGGAAACTGGAAGACTACTGCAGTTTTACCAAAGAACACAGAGATTTTTCTAAAGGCCTTTCCACAGAAAGAAAATTAGGTGAAGATTTTTAACAGGCTTAAAGTGAAAACTCTCAAAGGAATACATTTCAACAGTTCTTTCCATGTTACTCAATAGAAAAATCTGAAATGAAGAGAGAAGTCTAAATTGTATATGCATTATTTTAATCATGGCTTTTTTTTTTTTTTTTTTTTTTTAATAATATACAAATAAAGCAAATGTGTCTAAACATACACATTGCTAATAATAAATTTGAATAAAACTGAATATGAGAAAAATGGATTAGCATAATTTTTCTTAGGAATTGCATTCCAAAGTTGCTTTTAGCCAAGTTCTCATGAGCATTTAATTAGGTAAACTTACACTGAATCAAATGACTTAATTTTCAGTTGAAGCTCAATATTTTCAAAAATACACAGAAATATCACCTCCACTTCTACTACTGTGCATTTGAATTGACAATTAATGGAATATGCTCATGCTCTTAGCCCACTATGAAGCTCTTTCTATTTGTGATATTACATGTAAAATATTAAATAGTTTGTGATTGAGAACTCAAGCTATCTGATTTTCATACATATGCTTCTTTTTATTACTTGAAGTTCTCATTAAAGAAAGGAATCTATTAATCAGGAAACTCTGTATCCTTACATAGACCGTTTTATCAAGATGAATTATTTTTGCACAGAAATCACGATTTCAATTTTATTTCTACTCAAGTTTCATTATTTTACTTAACACATAAGCCTTTTACTGAACCTAAAGATGTTGATTACTTCATGATTTTCCAGTGAACTGACAAATTGGTGTTCTAGCAAGAACATGGACAATACAAACACTGAAGTGGTGTAGAAAAGAGAAATAAGGATTTTAATGCACCCAGTTTTCTGTCCCTTCTTTACTGCTATTTCTAACTGTCTAATTAAAATCAAATCTGAAAATTTCTCAAGCAGAAATTTACCAGAATTGGGTATTTAATTTCCTTATGAATCTTGTACGTTCTGTTTTCTTTTGTTTTGTTTTATTGTTAGTGTTGTTCTTCACATTTATAGCCTTTAGTGTCTGCTGAATACTAATATTATTAGGCCTGTTTCTCCCTATTTCCTTCTGTTTCTTCCTAATAGATGCAGATCATTTTGTTTGTGTGAAAAAGATAAATGACTCTGGACAAGGGCAATGGACTCTGGTCCTTAACAAATTTTGATCTGCTGCCCAGGACAGGAAATTGATTACCTGAGCAGTGTGGAAAACATTCCCAATTAATACAATGCATTATGTTTCACTAAAGCAATAGAAGCCACTGCATATTTTCTAAGCCACTTTGGAAACATCTTGTTACGTTGTTATTTTCAATTACCTCATTTTCAGTGTTTTATAAAAAGTAATATCTAGAAGTTTCTGAAAAATGTCAGGAATGAAGGTAAAGTATATGTTAATTTCTCTGACATGAAAGATAAGAGGATGTTTCATCCCTCCAGGAAAAAAATAAAAATCACATGTAAGAAAATCCTGTTCATATGCAGCTTAAAAAATGGGAGTTGCTCTGGGAAATCTGGAAAAAAATTTTAAGAAAAGAAAATGAGGAAGAGTAAGAGTAAGAGTAAGAGGAAGAGGAAGAGGAAGAGGAAGAGGAAGAGGAAGAGGAAGAGGAAGGGGAAGGGGAAGGGGGAGGGGAAGGGGAAGGAGAAGAGGAAGAAAGGAAAGGGGAAAAAGAAAGAAAAAGAGAAAAAGAAAAGGGGAAAAAGAAAAAAGAAAAAGGAAGAGAAAAAGGTGAAACATGCCCATATTTTGGTTAGCATCTTCCTGTAGCACAAAAAGCTGACACTTGGTTTAAGCAGCATTACATGACCATAGATGATTTTTACCCAAGTGGTAAAAAGTTATGTTTGTGGTTGTATCAAGTATCATGGTCATCTCCAGGTTGCCTAGTTAGCTGAAAGGCCTTGTTGATTCAAGTAGGAGTGAATCAGTCCATTGATACAATAACATGATCTTTATTTTCGTATTTTGTCACATAGATTATGCTTAATTTGAAATGATTACTTACAGTTCAATTTAATGTTTTCTTTTGCATTTCTTTTTTGAAGCATATAGTTGCTAAGAATCAGCTGTGATTCATTAACATTAACTCTGAAAAACTGTTACACTTGAGATATTAAGAAAATATCTAGAGAAACAACAGGATAACAATATTAGAAGTTTAGTTATGGCATTGTCTGAAGTTCTTTATTTCACTTTTTTCTTTTTCGCTTTTAGTAGTAAAGAATATCAGGAAAACAAGAAAGTTCTGCTCCATGGGTAAACACGGAATATTGATAGAAATATTTCAGCTGGGTATTTTTTGCAGTGAGGACCTTCTAAAACAATTAACACATGTTCTAAGGTCTTTATCACCCTATCTATCCTATTGCACTTTTACACTGAAAAACAAAATTGATTCTGGACTTCATCCAGTCTAATTTTCCAGTAAGTGGCAAGTAGTAAGTGCCTTTGAGCTCCAGTGAAAAGCTTCTTATTAGGAAGCAATGCAAGTCATCACTAAGACAAACGTTGCCAATGCTCTTCATATTTTCCAAGGGTTTTGTTTTATGGACTATTTTCAGGTTGTGAGTAAGAGTACGTTATTTATTCAATATTATTTTTCCTTCCTAAAAAATTAGAAGAAGCTAAAAGCTCTGCAAATATTCCTGTATTTATAACAACTAAACATCAGCTTCACTGAGCAGTTCAAATTAGCACCTGCATATACAGTTTTTATCAGTGCTTATTAGTGCAGCAGCTAGCCTACTAGGTCAGTCAATTTTATTTGTTTATTTGTTTGTTTCTAAACAAAAATCACAGTGATTCGTGGTATAAAAAGCTTTACTGCCATTATTTTTTAATTAATTTATTTCTAATATGCATGAAGTGTTAAAAAACAGAACATTGGGTGAGGGGTTTAAAGATGCAGTTCTCTAATGGGAAGAATATATTCAACACTATTTATATTTACATTTGACAAAACAGTTCTGAAATTTTTTGCTCCCTGTACATATATTTTTGGAGTAACCAACGTAAGAAGAATAAGGACCTGCTAAAGCGAGTCCAGAAGAGGACCATGAGGATGATCAGAGGGCTGGAGCTCTGTTATGAAGAGAGGTTGAGACAGCTGGGATTTTTCAGCCAGGAGAAAAGAGGGCTTCAGGGAGACCTCATGGATGCCTTTCATGTTCTAAAGGGAAGCTACAACAAGGCTGAAAAAGGACTTTATATCAGTGAGTGTAGTGATAGGTTAAAGTGTAGTAGCTTTAACCTAAAAGAATGTTAGAATGTATTAGACATCAGGAGGAAATTCTTCCTTATGAGGATGGTAAGGCACTGGAACAGGTTTCCCAGAGAAGATGTGGTGGACCTGTCCCTGGAGATCTTCAAAGTTTGGATGGGGCTTTGAGCAACTTATCTAGTGGGTAGTGCCCTGCCCATAGCAGAGGTCATGGAAGGAGAGGATTTTTGCAAATCAAATCATTTGATGATTCTATGATTCTATGTAGGCTGCTCCAAAAGTAATGCCTCCTGCTTGTTTCCATTTAGACAACTATGACAGATACAAGGAGCACAATAAAAATGTTTAAAAGTTTGAGAGAGAATAGAGAACATTTTCAGCCTCCCTTGCCCTCCCTCTCAGGTAATAGACTTACTAAAAAAATGGAATTGGAACAAGAGATGAGAAAAGATGGTTCTCATACAAATAAATCAGCATTATTTAACAGAAATGCAAATGTTATCACAAATGAAGTGTGCAGTGAGGAAAAAGTTGATTTAATGTATTTACATATTCCAAGATTAATAAGACTGTTGTACAGCAACTGCACATGGGTAAATGGTTTATAAAAGTATCAGTGGTCTTTTTGAATCCAAGCTCAAGGATTTAGCCTAGAATCCAAGACAGCATTTTGTACCTGCTATTCATTCACATTGTAACAATGGTATTAGATATGCTTGGTGCTCTCAAGTTAAAAGTTTGATGACTAATTTTTGAAGGGAAACTAAGAAACTGACAGAATTTTTACCTATGTTATATTACCTGAAAATAATATGTGTTTCACTTCCTTTTATTAGGTGTGAGTGTCATACTTAGTGCATTCGGCAATGTTTATATGGCACTTTTGGTTGCTAAGGGGGATTATGGATAGATTTGGTGTCAAAGAATTATTATTTTAATTAGTCACTGACACCTCCACAGGTTTGTAATTTTTTTATTTAGAAAATTATGCCTAAACATGAATATTACCCTTAAAACTTTAATCTCATTAAGTAATATGCAAAAAATCATTTTGACACCTTTTAATGTTTTCAAACTAATACATCTAAACTAAAGTGAGTAAATGCTCTAAGGTAGCCTATTTGAGTTTTTATTGTGCAAGGTAATGCATGCACATCATCTTCTTGCTGTTGACATGCTGGAAAATAGCTTATTGCTCTCAAGCTCATTCTGCACTATCTGTCATGGTCATATACACTTGAAGACTGTTTCATGGGTTTTGCTAGATGAGCTGCTCCTATGATCACTTTTTAATCCATTTCAAACCAAAATAGCTGAGTTAGAAAAGTCTGGCTTTCAGACCATTTAAATTAACCTTGCCTGTTTTGTCCACAATGGAACAATCACTTGAAGATCTCATTCTGAATATTGGAATGGACAGGAATTTTTAAGGAGTAGGCAGTTACAAACAACAGAGAAAATGACAAAGGTGATAGCCATTTATCAGATAATGTTGCAACTGTAAGTGGACATGTGTCTGCAGTTTATATGAATACATAAATAAATTGTTCTGTTACTATGATTTTTGATTGCTCTGTCTTTGATATTTTAGAAACTAAGGGATGCAGCCAGCAAAGACAGATTATGTGAGTAGGCTCTGAAATTTCATTAACTCAAAGGTGGGAAAGAATTGGCCTTGTATTCCAACCTGACAAAGGAGAAAACATGCAGGAAACAGCTCCATTTAGAGCTGGATGAAAAATGATTTTATGTAAGATATTAAGAGGAAACAAAGTGCTTGCACGTAACTTAATAGAGAATTAACTATCAAAGAAAGGCCTTTCTCAGAAAAAAGAAGCTTTATGGATAAAGTAAGAATCAGAACATTTCAATCGGTGGTAGATATTGTAAAGACAACTAAGACAGCCAACAACAGTAAAGAAAAAAATAGCAAACAGCAACTGTCTGGAGGACAAAGAACTAAATAAGTGCTCTTTAAGCTTCAGTGCAAATGAAGACATTGAAAACAAGGGCAAATGTGCAGTGATGAGTGGGAAGGATGACACTGGAATGGGAGAAATCTGTGGAAGCAAAACTTTGATAATTAGCAATAAAATGAGGGTAAACCTCATAATCACCATTTACTCTTTTGGAAGAAATGGCACATAAAATTTGCTTTATAAAAGATTTAGTGAAGTTACACGTAGAGAAGAAATGGTGCATGTTCTATTTCTTGCTAAAACAGAGTAGTCCTGAGCTGAAGAAACTGAAATGAATCAGGAAAAGTATTGAAAGAAAACATCAGATATATTTCAGTAACCTTCCCAATGGCATCAAATACAGGCACCTCCTATGAATCAGGAAAATTTTGACCCACAGATCTTAGGAGTTTAGGGTAACAAACCATGGCAGTATAATTTTTTCATGTCCTATTAGTACACTTTTGCCAGTTCACCTCCTTTTGATGGTTGGCAGTGAGATGATGAACTAGAAGGGCTTTTCTTCAGACTCTGCACAGATATTCTTTTGCTGAGATGGAAGTTAAAGAAAAGTCCCTGTAAAAGCTACATTGAAACATACTAACTGCATATTTTTTTCCCTGATGAGATAGTAAATTTCCTGTGATTCACCTGGATTTTGTGTCTCTACTAATATTGCAAAGCAACTGTGGAGATTAAGGCTGAAGGCTGAAAAGGCCATGCATGAGATTGAGTTTATGCTCTTGTGTAGGAACATCTCATGCATGGATAGAAGAATTCACCAAGGATAGGTCTGGAAAGTAATTTTATTTAATATGTTCAGCTAAAAGCTTGGCACAAAAGTAGAAATAGGCAAGTGAAATTTGATGACAGTAAAGCAGGGAGCTTTATCACTACAGAAAAGTTTTGAATATTCTACATATAATCTGGACCCTGAGAATTGGAGACACAGCACTGGGATGAAAAGTAATAATACAGAAAGCAAGGCTGCTCTCAAAAACTAACAAGAATTTATGCTCTTGGTTGGGAGTTCTTCGGATGGAAATGATAGAGGATAAAGATTTGGGTGTATTCATCAATCACTAGCAGCTGCAGAAAGCAACTGTAGTTTTTGGAGGCCCTCAATCAGGATAAATAATTCTACTAGAAATAGGGAAATATTAGCGTCAGCATGCAAGACATTAGTACAGCATAGCCTAGAAACAAAATGTTCAGTTCTCATCACCAATTCCCAAGAGAGATGAGCACAAAATGAAGCAGGCAAGCGAAAAAATGTCCTGAAATATTCAGAAGAATGAAAAACCTATTTAAAATGAGGAAAAAAGTAATTAAAAATAAATGTTTATTGTCACAGAAATTGAATTAGAGAGCATGTAATCTTCTCATACAAAAATTACATTGAAACAAATGGCAGAAAAGAGATCAGTAAACACAAGAATAAACGTAAACTCAGGATGAATTATTATTAAAAGGAAATAAAGCTTTACCATTACTGAAGTTAAATTTTATATTTATTTTCTAACAGTACCAGAACCAAAAACCTTTGGTGGTGAAAGACTGAGCTTGGCATCTGATGAAAAAAAAATAGGATGTGGCTATCTGCAGTGTCAAGAGCCTTGAGTCAGGTGCTCAATATACCCAACTGTCAGCTGTGTTTCTTTGTTTCAAGTGTGTTGTGGCTGGAAGAGATGTACACTTGAGGTGAAATTAGAATGAAATGATATTAGCTCTCTGGGAATCTCAAATCCTTTGATAGAAATTGACAAAATTTTTCTGTTAATAATGACCATTTCTTGGCTTAAATGGCTTAAACTGAACTGTTGCTTCAAATTTTCATTAGAAAACAGATAACTTCTTACTGAGCATTGGGGAAAAAAATGGACAGGACAATAGCAAATGGATATTCTTTGTTGACCTGTAATAATAGAATGCTAGAGAGACAGCAAATAATTTGAACTAATGGTACCTTTTTGTTCATACTTCAACATCAAAGTAGAAGGGCAGACTGTACAACTCCGTTCCCCAGTTATAAAATGAGCCAGATATGATCCTGTGAGCTCATCAAATATTTTCATCAAATGGGCAAATTCACAAAAAGCCTGCAGGGAATAAAAATGTTCATAAACCATTTGAATTATTTGCTACAAATAGGTCTTGCTCTTATAAACATGGTGCAATAAAACATCTTTTTGCTAAGGAATATTCATGATATACTACCAGTGATTTTGGTATTTGAGTCTTCCTGTATCTCAAACTGCCAAGGCTGAGAAATTGAAGAAGGGCAGATCAAGCTGAAATGGAACATTAATGCTTGCAGTACTTTAATAAACCATAAATCTGTTGTGTTGTTTTTATTTTTTTGTAGTCTATTTTATGTAAGATCTTATTATTATTTCTAATGAAGAACTAAGAAGAACAACAGTTTTGCTACCTAATGATGAGAATTTAATACAGTAATTCAACACAGCATCATTAGAGAAAAGAATTCAGAAGTATTCTGTATTGTCTCACTTCTTTGCTATTAAGGTTAGCCATAAAAATGAAACAGAAAATGTATGTATTTTATATTTTAAAAATAATTTACAACTGGGACCAGAGCTTTACAGCAATTAATTGAACGGTCATGTCTGAAGCCCTTTATCCACTGTATGGGTGCAAGCTTCCTGGTCCTGATTCACAATGGTTAGATATTTGTACATGTGGATCATTACTAGAATAGTATTATCTTTGAAGTTTTCCTTTGCCATTGGAAAGGGGATCTGGCATTTCAAAGCATTATGTTAGTCAGACATTTCAGGGTAGACACTGTCATGTTATAAAATAGGGTGAATGGCTACTTCATTTTCAAAAATTATTGATTCCTAATTTTTTGTTGAAAATATTTGGAAAAGACGATCTTAATAAGAACACAGTTCTTTGAGTCCAAGTGGCTCAGGAACATAGTTCACCATTTTTACAGCAATTTATATATCTAAATTCACTTAAAAATATAGACAAAATACATGAACACAATGGCTATTTTTATTGGGGGGGAAGGGGATTTCTTGGGGTTTCCATATAAATTAAGAGTATTAGCAGGAAAGGATTTCATTTTTTTTACAGATTCATTCTCATTAGATGTCTGTAGTTTCATAACTGAAGCATTAATGCATAAGAGATTTGAACACCAGGGAATAGAGTGTTGGTCTGTCCTTATTTATCTAAACCATCCAGACACAAGTCTTCACAACTTGTAAGGTTACTGTTGTTTTTGTTTTTGTTTTTGTTTTTGTTTTTGTTTTTTTTTTTGTTTGTTTTGTTTTTTTTTTCTTTTTTCTTTGTGTTTTTATATCTAAGCCTCCAAAAGTTTTGTTTGGAATCAATTGCAGATGAAAATTTCATGTTTATCACTGGTGGAGATGTATAAGAAAACTCTGGATAATTTAAAATGTCTTTTGTCACATGAATTTAAACATCTGACATATAGAAGCCTGAGCTGCTTGAAAGTCACTAGTGTTGACATTCCAAAGACATTTTAACATATTTGAGAATGTTAGCTCCAGATCTTAAAATGTCAGTGAGGTTTGAGCCTCTGGGAAGTCTCAACTTTGCTACTGTTAGTAAATTTGAACGAAAGCTGGCAATACAAATAGTGAAGACTCCAGATACAGAAAGGTAGGTCAGTGTCTCTTTGACCTCTCTGAAGATACAGACAAAGGATCTGATTCTTTTTTTTTTTTTTTTTTTTTTTGCATCGATTACAGTGGGAACATGATTGAGCCCAAAGGTGCTAATTAATGCTTATTGGGATAATGATTTTGATGTGGACACAAAAGCAGATTTTCTGTCCATTGCGATGTTAATAAATCTGAAAACCAAGGAGAGTGCAGTAGGAATAAAATTCAAATAATGCCACACAGTTAGAATGAGACCATCTCATCTGTGAATAGATTCCTTTCATTTTAGACTTTTTCCTGATTTATGACAGCAGCATTCTGGACTTTGTTTAACCATGCTAGCAAATAGCCATACCATACACATCTTTTCTACAGAAAGATGCAGTACCTTTTCTCCTGAGTACTGGCAAATAGCATTATGCCATATGATTTTAACATTTAATGATGATAAGTCACTTAGACTTCCTTTAGTACAGCAAGAAACTCTAATATCTGTAGTATCAAGTCACAGCTATCAATTGAAACTCCAGTTTTAACAACAGGCTATAAAGACTGTGACAAGAAAGAAACGTCTTCTATTCTGATTTTAGTGCCAATGCCTTTCAGTGCCCAGTCAGATTTTTGTTGTGCTCAAATTGCAGTCTCACTTCAGCTGTTTCATGAGACACTGATTCACTCCTCAATATTATTTAGCCTTTTTCTTGGCCAGTATCACACTGGCAAAAAATAAGTACAGTTGGGAGGAGGGAACCAAAGATCGTAAGTGTTTGAACAGTTATTTTAATTTCACAAATGATTGATGATTGCTGTTATGACAATGAATAGTACATATTGGTCTCAGACAAAACTTTTGGGCACAAATGGATCTTGTCTCGGTGCTGTGTTATATTCAAAGTATGGTAAAGCAGCATGAAGTCCATATTTCATATGGTAGTATGGTAATTTTAGGCTGTGGTAATTGTAGACTGTGAAAATTTTCTCCCTAAAATTCAACTTAGGATAATATATGAAGAGGACAAATACAGACAAATAGAGAAACAGAAAGTCATCAGTAATTGTGTGCTTGGCTTTCTCATTTGTGTGCTGAAGTATCTGTAGAAAACTTTCGAGAGGAAGCAGGACAGTCTGTATCAATCTGTCATCTCCCCAGCACCTGATCAGAGTGCAGGGGGAGCCCCACTGTGGCACTGACTTTTTATATGTTTACTGAGAGCTAAAATTCTAGCCATCTACAGCATGGGAAAACTGGGAGTTTTTGTACACGTTCATCTCTCATAGTTGTATTTTAGCAGTGGAATATCTTGTTCTTGATGTGATATACAAAAATGCACTTAAGCCTCAGCTATGCCTGTGTAATCCCACTGACTTCGAGTACTAACTAAAAACAGAGTCTGAACCAATACAACCTTTTGAAAGACAATTTCACTGAGAGCTCTATTTCTAAATGAATTTTTTTGTTAGTAATGTGAAATAAGTGTCCACCAAATTCCTCAGAAAGCTATTTCCATTGAAGAGTAAAATAAATATTTATAATAGATTACATACAAGCAAAGAAACAAACAAATTTAGAAAAACTCTATCAAGATAAATAAAATATAATGTCAGATATGTAGCAAAGAAGATCAAACCCTCTTTTAATCTTAATACTGTTAAAAACAATCTATGTTAATCAATAAGTCTTAATGTGCCATTGTGTTAACTCAATGTCTTAAATACGATATTTCTGTTACTGCTACAATTTTGTCCTCAGAAGTTTGCTTATACAAAATGTAATAGAACTAAATGTAACAAAGTTGAACCAGTGTTAATAGTTCTCCACTCATTGTAGAAATATTTAAAGCCATGACTTATTTTTACTATTACAGTGATACAGTTCGTTTCTGAAAGATTTAAATGACATAACAAATATTATTTTTATATATTATATATATATACACACGCATAGATACATACATACATACATATTCAGATTTGCATTAGTACTGGAATTATTTTGAATGTATTTTTAGTGCTAGAAGACTATTTAAAAGTACCTCAAGGGTGAGAAAAGTCCATGATGTTGTTCTTAATAATTACTCCTTTTGTTAACTCAGTGGCCAGTATTAAAATGCATTATGGAGCAAGTTCTAGGCAAACAAATACTACTCAGAAGACTCTGCCTCACATTACTTAAATTTTGTTCAGAATCCCTTAGCTTCCTTGAATTTTGCATAATGGCATTTGCTTTCTTAGAGGCTTTTCCTTTCATCGAAGACCAAAAGATTAACAAATGCATCTCCTTCTAGTACTACTGGAAGCTATGTATTTAAATCTTTCTTAGAATCAATGCAAAATAAGTTATCTAATTAAATACAATCTGTGTTATTAGAATACCAGCACTCCAAATATTAATTAAGTTCTCAAGTAAAACATCTAGTTTAGTACATTGCATGGAGAAGCCCATGTTGCACAGTTGCCATTCATGACAGTGGAATTCTTGTCACAGTTCTGTGGAAAATGCTTTAAGTCTTGCAGCAAATATTCCCAAATTAAGGATTTTAGGGAGACAAATCCCTCTGATAAAGAGAGTCAAGATTTCATGTGTTAGGTAAGATCTGGACTTCTGGCCAAATCTGAATATTCTCACAAACACAATATACAAATCATATTAGTAATGACTATTTTTCTTTTGTGAAAAGCGCAAAGTTTATAAGTGGAGAGTATAAAGAACTAGACACATAATAGACAGAGCCTACTGCTGAAACAGGAACAAAAGGAAGCTCTGTGAGTCCTGAAAAGTAGCTCTTTCTGTCTGATTAGCAAGTAGAAAGGATATTGTTATACTTGTGTTGATGAACTGCTGCCCAGCAAGTATAAATACAACACATACAAAGTGCGCTGTGTCAACAAGCTCCCTTTTTCCCTCTTTGGCCAACTCATGAGATTAGTACAAACAACCTGACCTGGCTATTTTGCTTGTAGGACTCTGGAACAGCAGTATAGTCGATGCCCTTTCTTCTCCTTAGCCCTGGTGCATGCTGCACGGGGAAGAACAACACACATTGTATATACTGCGTGAAAAGGAAAGTAACACCTGGACTAGAACATTCATTTCTAATTCCTGTTGTTCACAAAAATAATGTGAATAATTAATTCAGCTGAGATAACTTTGTGATTAAATACTAGTAAGATGTCAGTAAAGACAAAACATCTAATTTGCCATACATTAAATCAATAGCCACTAGCATGCCTGAATCATCTGAATAATTAATCAAGTTAGTTTTCCTAATGTAGAAAAGCTATATGAGGATAAATAAATAATTAAACAAACAAACAAACAAATAAATAAATATAAAGCAACTTGTAAGGGTTGGAATAGTACTGGAACAGTGTAAGAAATCTTGATTTTCCTTTAATTTGCAGATCTTTCTTTGAGAGCTCTACCTATCTATTCCTCTTTCTTGTTTGTTTGTTTGATTAACTGATTGATTTTGGTTCTGTACCTGACATTATGATGGTAGGTGTAAATGTTGTTTACGAAGGAGAAATATCAGGGTGTCTAGAATTCTTTTTCAGAAAGTGTGGTCATTCTGATAATTTTGGTCAAATGATCTTTTAGATATGTGTATTTTTTTTCCTTTCTCTCTTAAATTGTGCTTTAAAACTTCCAAACTCATTTAAACGTAAGTAAAGCGATCTTTTGAATTTTAAATATATTTTTTTAACATCGCATTAGATATTGGCTGTGTGTTTGGTACTATTCCCTGGTGTTTAATTCAACACAGAATCACAGAATCACAGAATCACCCGGGTTGGAAGGGACCTCAAGGATCATGTAGTTCCAACCTCCCTGCCTAGCAGGGCCACCAAACATACACATTTAGATCAGGTTGCCCAGGACCCCGTCCAACCTGGCCTTGAACACGTCCAAGGACGGGGCATCCACAACCTCCCTGGGCAGCCCGTTCCAGGGCCTAACCACTCTCCTTGTAAAGAACTTCCCCCTAACATCCAACCTAAATCTTCCCTCCTTCAACTTGGATCCATTTCCCCTAGTCCTGCTATTGTCAGCCCTTTTGAAGAGTTTACTCCCCTCCTGGGTGTAGGTTCCCTTCAGGTATTGATAGGCTGCAATGAGGTCACCCCGCAGCCTTCTCTTCTCCAGGCTGAACAAGCCCAACTCCCTCAGCCTGTCCTGATAGGGGAGGTGCTCCAGCCCCCTGATCATCTTAGTCGCCCTCCTCTGGACCCTTTCCAAAATCTCAATGTCTTTCTTGTACTGAGGGCTCCACACCTGGACACAGTACTCCAGGTGGGGCCTCACAAGAGCCGAGTAGAGAGGGACAATCACCTCCCTGTCCCTGCTGACCACCCCTCTCCTGATGGAGCCCAGGATCCCATTTGCCTTTCGAGCTGCCAGAGCGCACTGCTGGCTCATGTTCAGTCTCTCGTCCATCAGGACCCCCAGGTCCTTCTCTGCCGAGCTGCTCTCAAGGACCGCTCCTCCCAGCCTGTACAGGTGCCTGGGGTTCTTCCGGCCCAAATGCAAAACCTTGCACTTTGCCGTGTTGAACCTCATCAGGTTCACCCGAGCCCAGCTTTCCAGCCTGTCGAGGTCCCTCTGAATGGCATCCCTTCCTTCCACCGTATCAACCGCACCACTCAGCTTGGTGTCGTCAGCAAACTTGCTGAGGGTGCACTCAATTCCCTCATCAATGTCATTAATAAAGATGTTAAAGAGCACCGGTCCCAAGACAGACCCTTGGGGGACACCACTTGTTACTGGCCTCCACCTGGACACAGAGCCATTGACCACCACCCTCTGTCTGCGGCCTTTCAACCAATTGCTTATCCATCGGGTCGTCCACCCATCAAATCCACTTCCCTCCAATTTGGAGATGAGGATGTGGTGGGGGACCATGTCAAAGGCCTTGCTCAGGTCCAGGTAAATGACATCGGTCGCCTTCCCTTCGTCCACCAATGCCGTCACTCCATCATAGAAGGCCACAAGATTAGTTAGGCATGACCTTCCTTTGGTGAAGCCATGCTGGCTATCTCAGATCACATGCTCATTCTTTATGTGATCGAGCATGTTGTCCAGGAGGATCTGTTCCATGATCTTCCCAGGCACGGAGGTGAGACTCACCGGCCTGTAGTTCCCTGGGTCCTCCTTGCTCCCCTTCTTGTATATGGGAGTGACATGACCCTTCCTCCAGTCATCCGGGACCTCACCTGACAGCCACGACTTCTCAAATATGATGGAGAGCGGCTCGGCAACACCAGTCCACAAATCCATTTCAGGCTTATCTATTCAGTGAAGTGCTCTGCCTGTCTGTAACTGAAGGTCATCTTAAGCTAATAGATTAATAGAATCATAGAATGGCCTGGGTTGAAAAAGATGACAATGATCATCTAGTTTCAATCCTTCTGCTATGTGCAGGGTTGCCAACCACAAGACCAGGCAGCCACATCCAGCCTGGTCTTGACTGTATCCAAAGACGGGGTAACGACAACATCCCTGAGCAACCTGTTCCAGTGTGTCACCATCCTGAAAAATTTCCTCCTAATATCTAACTTAAACCTCCCCCTGTCTTAGTTTAAAACCATTCCCCCTTGTCCTATCATTATCCACCCTTGTAAACAGTCATATCCCTGTTGCATTGCCTCCTACGCTACTGACCATAACCAGGCCAGGACCAAATAACTGCACGTATACACCAATATGATGGACAGAAAATGGTGTTTATTACACGTGAAACCTAGCTTATATACCCTATGTGCTTCGTCTACGCCCCTAAAGCATGTGCCATACATCAATCATAGAGCTTGGGAGGTCCTGCCACATCACATCCTGAGGGGTGTCTTGCAGTCGCCTACAACATATCCCCTCCTGTTGATATACTTGCTTCAAGTATTGGAAGGCCACAATAAGGTCTCTGAAGAGCCTTCTCTTCTCCAAGCTAAACAAGCCCATTTCCTCAACCTTCCTTCATAGGAGAGGTGCTCCAGACCTCTGATCATCTTAGTGGTCCTCCTCTGGACCTGTTCCAAGAGCTCTATGCTCCTTTTTTATGCTGGGTGCCCCAGGCCTGGACACAGTACTCGAGATGGGGCCTCACAAGAGCTAAGTAGAAGGGGACAATCAGGTCTCTCTCCCTTCTAGTCATTCCTCTCTTGATGCAGCCCAGAACATGACAGAGATAATTCCAGATGTGAGAACAAAAGATCATTTCCCCTTACCCCCCTGTCTTTACTTTTTTAATTTTCTAAGTTGCATTCATTTTGAAAGAAACTATTTATTTAGTCTCAAGTCAGTGTGAGAATATACAGCTTAATTTTTAATAAGAAAGTGACAACAGACTTATTTAAATAATATTTTACATTGATTTCTGATTAGTTCTCTCGTGGATATCGGTATGGGAACTGCTGAATCACAGCCTGAACCTCCGATTTACCACCTGAGGCAAGCAATGAGTCAGTTCTAGGTGCACAGTTGAAGGCAGTTCACCTGTGCTACCAGAAGGGGCCTTGCTCCACCTCTCCTAGACCCCATTTAAGAGCTGACTATCACTGGGGAAGGATCTCTTTTGGAGATTACTCCTCTTGGAGTCTTTTCTGTAAACCCTGGACAAGGGTTTTTTGAATAAGATTTTACCTAGTTGTTGGTCTTCACATACCAAAGGGTCTACACAGTGCCCACATTACTGCTCAGTGTGACATGACTTTTTTGTCAAGATAATGAGAAAATATTTTGTCTTTGGATTTCCCCTTCACATCTTCAAAGCAATTACAGGATATGGGGTAGGATCTGTACACAGTGTATTCCAGATCAATGCTTTCTATTGATACCATCTGTCGATAACAACTGACTTTTGATTCTGGTGTTGTTGGATACTCTTGTGATGTACTGAAGAATCAGTTTTACGTAAATGATTCATTAAATTGAGTGCAACGTTGGATGGTACTTGAATAAGGACTTAACATTGACATACTGAAAATATCACTTGCCATTTGCTTTGGAAAAGGGATACAGAGTAAACATACTCTCAGTGCTTTCTAGAAAACCATCAGAGAGAAAGCGCAATAAATAGTGGGGAGAGCTTTGACAACTCTGAGTTGTATTGCAGACTTTTGCAGAGCTCATAAAGAATACAAAATAAAGACTGCTGAACTTGCCAGTTTGGATATTCATGGTATTAAGGTGAAGGCAATTAATTTAAATATGCTATTGTGCAATCATATGGTCAACTGAGATTTTGTCTCCTAACAACAGAAAAGCCACAAATAAAGCAACAGAACATCATTTGGCACTACATTTCTTGACCATATGGAAGGTGATGCAATTTCACATTTTCCAAATGTTTTGGAGATATTTAAGATTGATTTAACTGGGGATTTGGAGATTTGAATGATTGTTTGTTTCTTTGTTAGGAACAGTGTCCTTTGGCTTCAGCCTGCATATTTGACCAGCATGGACGGAAAGTAATATCAAGTTAGCGGCAACTATTCCACTGAGAGAAGATGACAAGAGTTTTAACCACCTTAATTCTTTGATTAGAATTCTGAAAGGCTTGTTTGGGAAACTGTGTATCAATTAATGAGTCTGTTAGGTACAGAGACTTTTTTTTTAGTAGCTTAGAAGGTAGTGATTCACTTCTTAAGCATGGAAGCAAGTGAGCCTGAATAATGCATATATTGTATTTTATATTACTCTTTATCTCTCTTTTTTTTTTTTTTTTTTTTTTTTTTTGTATTGAATCAGGAGAAAACTTAAAAAAAAATCCAAACCAACATTTAATGATAAATAAATGGGTGTCTTTTTTAAAATAATTTTGACAAAGTTCAAACACATTTCTTTTCTTTACTGATACTTAGCTTCTACTAGACTATAATCCACTGAAACTAATTCCCAATCATGCCTATGTTGAAATTGCTGATCTGCTGCCTGAATTTAGCTTTATATCTCTAACACTGTGAAAGCACTTTATTTCAGTTTAGACTTTTCAGAAATAATGTGGAAGGCAATATAAATTTTCATCTTGCAAATACCTTTTTTTCTTTCAAATTAAATATTATTGAAATATTGTTGAAAGTTTGGACAGTAAAAGATACAAAGCCAACATTTGAAATGATGTAAAAAAAAATTCCAGGTCAAGGCCAGGTAATTAGACATCAGATATTTTGGAACAGAGGTTAAAGATTTTGTCCTTTCTCACATCTTTGTAGTGTTTTTTTTTCTACATATGGTAAAATTGACCAAGAATGTCACTGCACAAATAAGAAAGAAAAGGCCAGAACTGTGAGTAATTCTGTAAAAGCATTGTTCAGTATTTGCCAAGGAGAGCATGGGGTGAATGTTTCAAACTACCTGTGATTAAAGACAAGCTATGGAATTGGAATAAGAGAAAAAACTTCTTTAAAAAAAAAAAAAACATTTTTAACAGATTCCAAGATATTCTGTAATGGCACAGACATTTATTTAAATTTGATTTAAATTCAGACTGTGGGATTGGCTACAGTTCTAAAAACTGGAACAAAGCGAAAGAAGTGAAGTGAAAAATAACAACTGCAGCTCTTCTTGCTTAGCCTTTCTGCATAAAGGTGAAATCCTTCTGTGTCCGATATGGCCTAATTCATAACAGTGAGTTGGCAAAGTAAGGAATGTGTTACTGCTCAGAACAGTAAACAACTGAATGACTGCAAGATGAGAAATTCTCAAATTCCAAGAAAGCTTTGCTTGCTGCAGTGTGGGATTAGAGAATTTTAATTACATTTATATTGGACAACAATTTGAGTCTAATCATTATTCAACAGTGTCAGTGAAGTCCAATCAGATTTATAAGGGTAAAGTTTTGAACATCATAACTTCTTCCTGCATGTTAAATTTGGAGATTAGTGATGTGAGCTATATGACATGTGCCAAATGAGGATTGACAGAAGTGCATTGGAATTAGGAAATGCAGAGCTGAAAGAGACAGTGGTAGAAGGAATTAAGAGTACATTTCCACCAGGGAAATGCCCTTCTGGTTGTCCTATAACATCACTGTGCACAGTATTTTATGCCTATATTATGAGCAGATAACTGTTTTCAGGAAAGCATGTGGTGGAGAGATAGCAGTATCCTTGAAGAGTTGGAGGGAGGAGAAAATGTGTTTCGTAACATAAATATCAACTGACTGATGCTAGAAACCAACATGAAAAAAAAATTATCATTATTACTGACTTAAAGTTTCATAATGAATTTGGCTACCAAAACAATGGACAGTAGGCAGAAGTGAAGCAGTTTGAAAAGTGGTACTTGCGTTGTTAAAGCAATTCACTGGTCTTACTTTCATAAAGTCACTACTCGGGAAACTGTGGCAGTTATCAGTTAAATGCTGGAAGTAGTAGCAAAATACCTCAAAGCAAAATGAATATTGAATATTACTGGTGTTCTTTTGGATAAAAATAAAAATTGATAAAAACAAAGCTGAGGAATTCTGCATGAAGTTTAAAGAGATGAAAGATTTATTTTTGGTCCATTTGGTCCACATCAAATAGTCCTACTGAGTTCATTATGAGATAACGAATGAGCTTCTTTTATCACATACTGAAATTCTGACCTTAAAGTAGCCTTTGAAAGTAGTATTCTCCTTTTCCCGTAGGCAGATAAGAAAAAAAGGAAAGGATATGCTATGCTTAATATGAAAAGACATCTTTACCATTGTAGGATATATTGTTAAGATTTCTCAGAGTCTTATATTTTTGAATTTTAATTTGTATTGATTAATGTAAAAGTATACAGTACCTGTTGTAAATAACTATTTTAAGATGGTTATTCTTCTGGAGAGTCTAAGAAACTTCCACAGTTTAACAGATAACATAAATAAAAATGTGGACAAGGTAGAGCCATGAAATTCTACTGCAGAAGATTAACATTTATTACAAAGATGTTTTGAAACACCAAAATAAGGTCTTTCTTTGCTTACAGAGAGATCAAATAATGATTTTCTTTTTGTTTTACCTTGAATTTTGCCTTTGCTTTAACACAGACCTACTCTTCCTGCCTAGCACAAAAGACCTTTAAAGTGATGCATTTTTCAGCTCTTTTAGCAAAGCATTCTCCTTTCAGGAAATTTGGGTCAGGGTGGTTACATCACTCCTATTGGCAATATTCAGGTTTAGCAAATATTAGTATTGCTGAAAAATGTTTAGTCAAGAATTATTTCTCTGTGAGTGTCTGCTTCTGCTTATCTATTTCACCATTAAAGATCAGCTTAGGAATGAATTATTTTAATATGGGTGGAACTGTCAAAATAGTGACATTAAGAGAACCTTTACAAGTGATTTCTTCTTAAAATGCCTGCCAGTTGCCATTTCCCTAATTGCTGACCATTCAGTAATGGGAATTTACAAATTATGCAATGCACTCATTTCTCTGCAAGTAATAATTTTGATCTCTTATCACCCTAATGAACATCTTAGCTTTTTAAACCATGAAACAGAAAGACCTAGAAAAACAGCTACTATCTAGTAAAGGTAAATGTGTACATCTCCATTTGATTTTGTATTAGAATCATGTCTGTAAGGTTGTATACATGCCTAAAATTCATTGTGTCCATTGAATTTTTTTTTTTCTGAGATTTAAAGTAGAAAACATTCCGATAGTAAAATTAACTAGCTGCTAATGAGTTTGTACAATTAGCATCATTGTGCACGCAAATCACAGAACTGTAGGGATTGGAAGGGAACTCAAGAGATCATTTAGTCCAATCCCTCTGCTAAAGAAGGTTGCTGCAGTAAGTTGCACAGGAAAGTGTGCAGATGTATTTTGAATATTTCCAGAGAAGAAAACATTCATAATCTCTCTGGGCAGTATGTTCCTCATTTGGGAGATGCTCCCAGGAGTCTAATAATCCTTGTGATCCTCTGCTGGACTCTCTCCAGTAATTCCCCATCTTGAGCTGAGGAGCCCAGAACAGAATCCAGATGTGGCCTCTTCAGGGCTGAGGAGGATCACCTTCCTTGACCTACTGGCCTCTCTCTTTCTAATGCATGAATGTACTCCAGGATTCCATTGGCCTTCTTGACCGCAAGGGTACACTGTTGGCTCATGGCCAACGTGCTGTACACCAGGACCCCCAGGTCCTTTTTTTCAGAGCTCCTTTCCGCAGAGCTCCTTTCAGCAGGTCAGCCCCTAACATGAATTTCCAACCTGTATCCTGCAGGCCACATGAGGTCAAGCACAGCTCATAATGTGGCCACTTCCTGTCCCCCATCATTGTGTTGGCTCTTCTCCACTGAGTTATCTGGACAAGCCCCTGGTGCAAAGCTGTCATTCAGCACCAACTGAACATGGATGCATTATCAATTCTATCTGGGCTGACACTAGTGAATAGGGTGCAGTGTTAACTCAAGTTATGGCAAATTTATGGGTTTTGATACATTGCCTAAACACAATTCTGTGAACAGAAAAAAAAAAAAAAAAAATCATGCAGCTGCACTTTCAGTTTTGATAAAGGGATTTGAAAATAGGTTTCAAGATGGCAAAAAAAATCAATTTTTTGTTTATTTGCAACTCCATTTTCAGTTGACAGAAATACTTTACCTGAAATTTTCAAGTGGAATGTAGAGTTAAAATCCAAAATTTGATCATGTCTCCATACCAGACTTGTACATGCCCTCTCTTACTGGAGAGAAATATCCCTCACTGCACAACCACACCTTATTCATGTCATCACTTTTGACAGTAGATTTGTAAACAGCTGTTTTCAAGAATGATGCATGGGAGTAAAATTTCATCAAAAATCTCTGATGAACTCCTTAAGAACTCACTATGAGTTGCAACCAATGCTGTTGAACCAGCCTGATGTGTTAGCTACTAAAAAACAAGGCCACATATCAAAGTAGTTTTATGTTTCTGTTGCATTCTTTTTATAGGTTAAAAAAAAGTTCTGTTACTTATATCAATTAATTATACTACTACTCATGCTACATATTTATGAGGGCTGATCTGAAAATAATGTTTCCTATTTTCTGATATTAGCCCATGATGTCAGAAGGTGGATGTTGGTGGTATGGCAGCAGAGGGGGATATCTGTCAAAATGGTGCCTGACATTAAACATATGGAGCTAAAGTGTGTTATTGAATTTCTCCATGTGGAAAAGCTTGTACATGCTGATATTCATTGATGCTTGCTGAACATTTATGGAGACAAAATTATTGATGTGAGAACAGTGATGAGTGATGAGGTGATGACTGGTGGTTTCAGCGCTGGCTGCAGCAACAGTGGATCACCTTCACTGGTGCAGATTTTACAAACATGGCATTCAGGAGTTTGTTCATAGCTGGTGAAAATACATAGCTAATGGTAGTGTCTGTGATAAAAAATAGTGTTCTGTAGCTGCGAATTTGCTCTATCAAATAGGATTAATTTTCTCTTTGTTGTTGTTTTCGTGGAGATAAATAGGAGCCATTACTTTCGGAGCAACCTTGTAGATGTGGCAGTAGACAATTTCTTTTCACACAGCATGTTCCGGACAAGCCAAAATGTAAGACACCCGTGCCCTATCCTGTACTGATGCATGCTGGTGTAGGAATGTGCATTTGCGGATCACTTATTTCTACAGCAAAAAGAGCTTAAATCTATGCCTAAATCTAAATTTATATTGTATACCATCAAATAATTTGAATGGAAACTGCTAAGTAACTCGGAATTTGATCCATAATATTAAGCAACTTTTGAAGTTATTTTTATTAAATAATGAAGTGTAATTTAAAGTCAAGGCATGTCCATATTTCATGACTCATGGGAGATATTTCAATGGAAAAATCTTAGTGGAACTATTGCAGAAGGTTCAGTTTTATCATCAGACACATGATAGTGTCATATTAGAGTTTTTAATTTGTAAAGTACTAATACTGTTCTGACTGGTAAAGCTCTAAGCTGTACAAACATTCAGTTTGCAGTGAAGCAGCTCAGTTCTGTTTGCAAAAAGTAAGAGAAGTGTAGAGGAAGAACTAAATGTAGAAAATAATTGATTGCAGCACTTAGAGGTATTCCTGCATCTAGAGTAGAGTATAGGAATTCTATAGATTTTATTAAAAAGGACACAGGATAAAAATATCAGTAGATATCTATCTTCTTATCAAAGGCCTCAGATTTCTTTAAATCTCTCTCTATTATTTTATTTTAGAAATAAGGAGCAATAAGTCTAAAGCATTTTTATTGGGAAAAAAATCAAAGATACTACTAGTAAACATTTACATTTAAACTCCAGATGGTAAGAAATACTTTTTTTTTTTTTCTTTTTTTTTTTTTTTTAAACGAGATCCCTTTCTTCAATCTCTGGAAGGCATTTCCAGATTTTTTCCATATACAGTTTTCATTTAAAAAATGGTCACATCCTACAGCATGTCCCATTGGACTGTCCTCATCTGAACTGCAGATGGGTATAACAATAGACTGAGGTGGCAAAAGGGTGTTGTTTCCCCACAAGGCATCCTGTTTCAAGCATGAGAGCGTTGACTGCACAGAGCATCATGCTCGTGCAATATAGCCTGTGCAGTATCCCACTTATTCCTTCATGCTTGTCAGAGTTTTCTAGTGCAGATGTATAATGACTGCAGTTTATAGTATGAGTTTGTTTTTTTTTTCCCTTTCATGACTTTAGTTACAAAGCTGGGATACAGGGGTATAAGATTTTTCAATAAATCTTCCAATAGGGATTACCATTATCGCGACTGTGAAAATCCATTACAAGATTTAGTTACGTTTTAGTATTTTTAAATTGCTATCTCATTTGGACAAGAAAGTTCTAATTCAGTGGGTTTCTTATTTCACTGCAAACATATGAACTAAGACTCTCAGCTTATTAGGAGAAGTTTCTTTTATCATGTGATAAAAATCTTCAGTATGTATTTTAAATAGCTATCTCAGAATATGTCAGGCTAAAGTAATACCATAAGTATTTTGTTTTAATTAGATTTTATTCTTCTTTCACAGCATGCTGAGAACATTCACCTTCCTTTTTCAGTTTCCTTCAAATTCTACACACTTCACCTCTTAGGATGTTCAAATAGATCTCAGTGCCATTGCTTACCAACAGTAGCACCGAACTAGATTTGCACAGTAAGTGCATATTCTATTTGTTCTCTAAGGGGTTGAGGTTGTTCAGTCTGGAGAAGAAAAAGCTCTGAGGAGATATCATTACAGCCTTTCAGTACTTGAAGTTGGCTAATAAAAAAGATGGAGAACAACTTTTTACTTGGGTAGATAGGAAAAGGAAAAGGAGAAAAGGAGGAACAACTTTAAATTAAAAGAGCAGAGATTTAGGTTAGATATCAGGAGAATATTCTTTACTCAGAGGGTGGTGAGGCAATGGCACAGGCTGCCCAGAGAAGCTGTGGGTGCCCCACCCCTGGAGGCTCTCAAGGCCGGGTTGAATGGGGCCATAGGCAGCTGAGCTGGTGGGTGGCAGCCCTACAGGGCAGAGAGGTTGGAACTAGATGATCTTTGAGTAGGTTTTAAAAAATCATTCCCTTTCCAAGCCATACTGTGGTTCTTTTCTATGATTCTCAGTCTTACCAAGGATGGTGAATAGTATGAATCTCAGAAACAATTATCATGCTCATAATGTAATTAAAAAAAAAAGAGGCTTCAAAATGTCTGAAATGCTCAATGGAACATTCAGAAGCACCCTTTTAGAAGTTAGACAGTGCTAATATTTGTGAATATTTGTGAACTCTAGATAAAATAATACATATTCATGTTCCGAAGTAATACATTAAAGATTTAATGCTATATGCCTATTTGTATGCAAAATAAATAAATAGATAAATAATAAAAATAGATAAATAAATAGCTTTCTCTTTGGTGTTACATTCACTTTTCCAAAATATCTTTGAGTCCTAAGAGTCCTAAGGATGAGTATTGAAGTATAACTTAAGAAGAATTTGGGAAGTTTAGGAAAAGGTCCAGCTTCCTGAAGGTCTCCACTGCTTGGATAGTGATGCATGTGATGGTTGCTTTTTTCTTTTCTCTTCTTTTCCACGTATTGCATATTGTTGATGTTGCTCTTCTTGAGAACATGACCTTAGTCATAGGTTTCCTTGGCTTCATTTTAATACTTTCTCTTAACATGATCTGCTTACATGCTTTTTCTCACAGTTATCTCTAAAAACATATTTTTACCTGAACATTACAAAATTGTACTCCTGCAGTGACTTTTGACTGACAGTTGTGATTTGTGTTTATAGTAAGGGACCTTAAATATCACCATATTTTTGTACTCTTTCATGTCATTTTTTATTGGAGAGTCATTCAATGTAAACTAAATACTTGTTATAAATTAAAGCTAAATTGAAATAAATTTGGACATTAGTTATCTTTATTGAAAGACTAATTGCTATCACAGATGAATGAGAAAAGCCTAGACAGAAATCATGCATTGTTAGACACAAAACTTATAATCTTTAACATAACATAGCAAAATTATATTTTACTGTTCACATACTTCAGCTGTTTCTGGACTTTGTCATATCCTCTAAGGATTACAGAAGAGTTTCAGCTTACTTTTTTTGTGCTGGGGCAAACCACATTAGAAAATAAGGAATCTTCAGCAATATATCTTGGTGATAACAGATGTTGCATTATTTTTAGGGCATTTAGGGCACACATTCCATTAGTACAGATGTTAGCAAAATCAGAGGATCTCAGCATATCATTCTCAATTTCTATAGCTGAAAACTGTAAGCCCATACCCATAGATGAATGTTTGCATGTGTGATCCTTCTGAGATGTCTAAGATCTGTTGGTGCAGTCAAGACTTTGATTTGTTAGAGAGAATTGCATGGTAATGGAAAGAGAATGTTATTCTCATTCATGTGGGTGGTAGGTAGTGGATGGAGTACACCGACTTTTTGCTTGATCTGAACCAAAATTTAAAGGTTTAATATATGCACCTGCTCTCCTATAAAAAAAAAAAAAAGTTAAGGGACTTGGGCTTGAACAGCTTGAAGAAGGCTCCAGGTGTACCTCATTATGGCCATTCTGCTCTTGAGGGGAGCTTATAAGGAGGAGGGGGGCCTATCTATTTTATCTATTAATCATAGATAAAATCTACAAGATTTTCTCCAAACTATGTGACAGCATAAACAATAATTCATAATTCTGGATTTGAAAGAAGTCAACATCACCAGAAAAGTTTTAGTTTAATTTATTGTGAGGAAAAGACAACATAAAGCATTTAAAAAAATGAAGATATTTACTGACTGTATGGATTAAGATGTAAATAGTAAAAGTTACTAGTATCAAGTTACCAGTTACAAGTTACCAGTAAAAGTTACCAGTATTACATTGCAAATGATGATGCCAACTTTCGTTTTTAATAATTTTTTATTGTTTATCATTTCTTATTTGTCATCTTCATCTTCTGTAAAGCTTTTGACATGGTCCTTCACCACATCCTTCTCTCTAAATTGGAGAGGTATGGATTTGAAGGATGGACTGTTCAGTGGATTAAAAATTGGTTGGCTAGATGTTGTCAAAGGGTTGCGATCAATGGGTTCTGCGTCAGGGTGAACGCTGGTCACAAGCAGTGTACCTTAAGGGTCAGTCTTGGGACTGGTGCTCTTCAACATCTTCGTCATAGATGGCATAAGCTAATGAGACTCAACAAGGCCAAGTGCAAGGTGATGCACTTGGGTCAGGACAATTCCAGGATTTATACAAACTGGGAGAAGATATCCTTGAGAACAACCCTGTAGAGAAGGACTTGAGGGTTCTAGTAGAAGAGAAGTTGGACATGAGCCAGCAGTGTGAACTTGCAGCCCAGAAGGCCAACAATGTTCTGGGCTGCATTAAAAGAGGAGTTGCTAGAAGGGAAAGGGACCTGATTGTCCCCTTCTACTCAGCTCTTGTGAGGCCCCATATGGAGTACAGTGACCAGGCCAGCACAAGAAGGGGCATAGAGCTCTTGGAACAGGTCCAAAGGAGGACCACTAAGATGATCAGAGGTCTGGAGCACCTCTCCTATGAAGGAAGGTTGAGGAAATGGGCTTGTTTAGCTTGGAGAAGAGAAGGCTCTTCAGAGACCTTATTGTGGCCTTCCAATACTTGAAGCAAGTATATCAACAGGAGGGGATATGATTGTTTACAAGGGTGGATAGTGATAGGACAAGGGGGAATGGTTTTAAACTAAGACGGGGGGAGGTTTAGGTTAGATATTAGGAGGAAATTTTTCACATGCAGGATGGTGACACACTGGAACAGGTTGCCCAAGGATGTTGTGGATGCCATAAGTTGTGTGCCATGGAAATCAATATGCCTTCTCCTGTCCAAAGAAAAAAGGAAATTTTTTTTTTCTGACAGTATGTCCTAGTTTATACCTTTTTTTCTTTTTTTTTTCTTTTTTTTTTTTTTTAATACACATAAAGTTAGAGCCCCTATTGTACTTGAATTTTATATTTTGCATCCTGATCTTTTGGAAAGGAGATAGTTTTTGAATCAATGGACTGTGTAATATCAAAGCTCAGGTATGATCTCCATTGCAAATCTTTCCATGGACTTTGAAATCCAGGGTGACTAACTTTTGCTGTACTGCAATTTCAAATGAGTTTTGATTTTGGAAAAGAAATAAGATATTCATTAATGACCGTATTAACTGTATTACTTACAGAATACAAAAAAAAACCAAACCAAAACAAAATCTAAATATGGCTTTTACAGAATAGATTCTGTTTATATAACATAATACGACAGATATTCTCAGAATCATAGAATCACAGAATAGCTTAGGGCAGAGGGGACATTAAAGATCGTTTAGTTCCAATTCTCTCCCATGGGGAAAGTTAGTTGTTTTGGTCAATGTAGTATAATCAAGTTTGCTTTTGTTTCATTGGGTTAAAAAATGAATTGTAGAAATAATTCCTTTGCTTCAAAACTATAAATTTATTAGATTTTAAGAAATTTTAAGAAATATGCTATTTCATCTACATAAAAAATATAAGAGTAAATGACTCTCATGTTTTGTCCAGAAAAGAAAAGCAAACAAAGCTGTATCTTAGAACTTCATATCTATTTCTACCTTACACAATGTATAAGCAGATATACAGTGGTTTAAATTGCCACAACCATGTTTTCCTTCAGAATGTTTCCTGTAACTCCAGTGATATCCAGGAGTCATTTCCTCCATGCACTGTCATTTTCCCTCAAGTGGGAGTCATCTCAGGCCAACTGCTTCCAAGTGACAAAAATTAGTTTTAAAAATTCTTCCTGAAAGGTGTATTAGATTTTAGATATTCCAGTAAAGGTAGCTGATTTATGTTTATTTTCCTGTGGCTCTAGTTTCACTGTTATAATAGTGACAGAGAAACTTTAAAAAATGAAAAGAGAAGTTAGTACCTGACCTAGGAAAAAAAAAAAAAAAGACTACTAATGTTAGGTAAATAGAATGTATCTCAAAGGGCTGCTGATCACACTTTAGCCTGATTAAATAAATATGGCACTTCCTTTCGCATTCTGAAATTCTCCTGTTGTTCCTGTGAAAGAGTGCTGCACTCCAAATGTACTGCTGGGGAAGGTGTGGCTGATATCATCACATCAGCAGGGATCGATGAAAGAAAGAATATTCAAATAGTGAAATATCTACCTGGGGCTATATCCTAGTTGAATATTACATCAATATAAATTTATTTCACTCAAATATTACATTATTTGAGTCATGAGAGACTAATGAAAGCTAATGTCAATTAGTTAAATCCTTGTTATGTTTCATCTAGCAGACTTTGAACCACTCTGTATAAGAAATATGCAATGGTATTTTTCCTAATTAATAAAATAATACTCTGTAAGGAGGAAGGGAAGGAAAATGCCTTTAAAAATTTCCTGTAATTCTTCATAATTCAAAAAGATATATAATTTTCTTATTAATTTCTAATTGTGAAGCTAGTATCTTGTGAACGTAAATTTTTTTAAAAAATACATAAGATTTTAGTCATGCAGGTAACCAGAGGCAAACATATATTTTAAGATATTCTCTTGTGAATTCTCAAAGGAGATCTCCTTCAGCAATCTTCCTAGTGACAATCTCCTTGTCTTCTGAAATTTGGAGATTCCAGTCCTACACTTGGCTTTTCTAGATCCTTCCTGAATTTGAACTTGGCTGAACTGCATTTGATCTGTGTATCTTGATTTCCTAAGTTATAATACCTTTCTCAGAAGAGGACCTGTAACTGATAGAAGCTGTGATAAAAAAAATATATAAAACTTATAAAGTATATATAAACTATAAAACTTAATATTATAAAAACTGTCTTCATTCCAAGATTATCTGACAGGCAGTCTGTATATGCTGGAATTATGGTTCCTCACTTAACTTTTTTATTGCCTCTACTGCTTCTATGCATCCTGTTCTCTGCAGAGATGTGATATGATGAAGGTATGTAGGGTTTTCCCTATATGCCTTTTTTACAAAAACAGATTATTGCATAAAAGTTTGGGCATAATTCCAGATTTTTATGTGATAAGAGTAAAGGATTATCAACTTGTTCTGTCCTTAAGACAGTTAACTGCAAATAAATATGCTTTGATATTATGCATTTGATTATACCAAAATTTAAGGGCTTCTCAAGGATGAAACGAGACCCTGAAAACAGCTCAAACTCTGAGGATAGCTGTTTGGCATCTATGGGACAGGAGAGTGACAAACTGAAAACAACAAAGGAGAGTAGCAGGGTGCTTACCTCAGCTCCCTGCTGATAAATAGTTGAAGGTATTGTACCACTGCTGAAATACTTTTAATGGTGGATATTTTTAACTTTTTTTTTAGTTGAGAGCTCAACTGTCCTACTGAGTTTCATTTCTTTTGTGACATTGAGCCTCTTTAAAACTGTAAATAATGAAAGCACAATTTTCTTTGTGCTCTGAAAGTTCTCTTCTTCACAAAATATCAGAAGTTCAAGAGCATAAATAAGCTTTTCTATGTAATATAAGCAGAAATACCTTTCTATTGCATTTGTTTACATTTTTGACAGCAGGGAGTAAATTTTCTGTGTGTGGCTTCAGATTTTACAATAGATTCAATCCTCATTAACTTTAAAAAGTGTTCTATAGATTATAACTATAATTATATTCCTGAACTGCCTGAAAGCTAACTCTTGGGTGTAATCGATAGATGTCTACTCTTTCATAATTTTAACAAAGTATCAAGTGTCTGTATTATTAGCAATGAAATAGCATTTATTAAAAAAATATATATCATCAGCATTGATGAGTGTGGCTATAGGTAGGTGAATGAGTGAATGATTTCTTGAGAACAGTTAGAATATTGCTAGTAATTGCAGAATGCCACGAAGTTGCTGGCATTGCCGTATGGAAAAATATTTTTGAATTAATATAGCAAAATGAAAAATAGTTACTGTTCATAATCTCTTAAAGTATTTCTTCTACTTGTCTTTCTTCTACTGCCTACTTGTCATCAGCAAACTTGCTGAGAGACACCAAGCTGAGTGGTGCAGCTGACACAGTTGATGGAAGGGATGCCATTCAGGGGGACCTCAACAAACCTGAATGGTGGGCCCAGGTGAACCTAATGAAGTTCAACAAAACAAAGTGCAAGGTTTTGCACTTGGGCCAGAGGAATCCCAGGCATCTGTACAGAGAGTAGCCCTAAAGAGAAGGACCTGGGGTTCCTGATGGATGATAAACTTAACATGAGTCAGCAGTGTGCCCTTGCAGCTCGGAAGGCAAATGGTATACTGGGCTCCATCAGAAGAGGGATAGCCAGCAGGGACAGGTAGGTGATTATCCCCCTCTACTCTGCTCTTGTGAGGTCTCATCTGGAGTAGTGTGTCCAGGTCTGAAGTCCCCAGTACAAGAAAGTCAGAGAGCTTTTGTAGAGGGTCCAGAGGAGGGCCACAAAATGATCAGGGGACTGGTGCACCTCCCCTATGAAAACAGGCTGAGGGAGATGGGCTTGTTGAGCTTGGAGAAAAGAAGGCTGCGGGGTGACCTCATTGCAGCTTTTCAGTACCTAAAGAGTGCCTATATACAGGAGAGGAGTCAACTCTTTGAAAGGGTAGATAACTGCAGGACAAGGGGAAAAGTTTTTAGGTGAAGCAAGGAAGGTTTATGTTGGTTGTCAGAGGGAAGTTTTTTACTATGAGAGTGGTGAGGTGCTGGAGCAGGCTGCCCAGAGAGGCTGTGAATGCCCTTTCCCTGGAGTTATTCAAGGCCAGGTTGTATGCGGCCCTAGGCAGCCTAGTCTAGTATTATATGGGGAGGTTGGTGGCCCTGCCTGTGGCAGGGGGTTTGGAGATTCATGATCCTTGAGGTCTCTTCCAACCCTGGCCATTCTATGTGATTCTGTGATTAATGTATATTGATATGAGAATGCCAGCACATGGCAATGTTTCCTGCTAAGAACTAGAATCAATCCAAAATAAAAAAGCAGGAAGTTTTTTGGTAGGAGTACTACTCTTGAATATCAGAAATGAGGGTGCTGCTCCCATTTTTACTGGTGTTCTGAAATTGGGAATGTCATCCATCACTACACTTAAAAGTGTTTTGTTGTGCTTCATTATCTTTCCTGTCTAGGCTGACTCCTACACACCTTTCCCATGTCCATTTTTCTACACTGTAGCACTGACCATGCAAAGAAGTTAAAGAATAGTTACTAGGAATTTGTGCACTGGAAATAGCATTATTAATAAGATTAACAGTATGATTACATTGAACATGCAAGAAATGAGCTTGCAATAATACAAAAAGGTAGTAGTTCGTGTCCATTCAGTAATATAATTTATTGATGTTGAGATGCATCATTACATAAACAAGCAACCTGGCTTACTCTAGGTGTCTTGAAAATCTATCTTCCCTGTGTGTATTCATTTTTAACAATGAAATTATATAGATATTAAAAATAAATGTATTTGGTAGTGACAACTCAAGCTCTGTTACTATAGAAATATAAATTTAAGTACTGATAGAGGGCTGATCCTGCTTCTACCAAAATCGAAGGCAAAATTTAGATTTTCTGGATTGAATTGCATACTTTTTTAAAGTTTTCTGGTATCACAAAAGGGGCTGAAATGTATCTCAAATGTAAATAAGCTGTAGCATTTCCATGTTTTGCATCCAGCTGTGTACTGGGAAACGGTTTTATAAACTAATTTCCAGAAGGGATCTATACTGCGTTTTAAGGGACTTACAAAATCCCTACAGAAAAATGATTCTAAAAGTGTAAGGGGGAAACTTTGCATAGTTTATAGTGATAGAAAGGAGTTTTGACACCCAAAATATGCTATAGAAATTCAATTCTAATTACTTGTACCTGCAGTTTAAAAGAGGTGCAGTACTTCCAAACAAACAAAGCTCAGCAGGATACAATTATCGAGGAAAATGCAAGAAGTTAAGCCTGCTTTAATTATGCCACTCTTAACATCATTTTGCTAGGTTGCATACACAGAATATAAGTCCATTTCAGAAGGTATATGGAATAAAATTCCTGGGAATGATAGAATGTTTTTTTAGAAAGTATGTTTGAAAGATTTGCTTACAAAATGGAACGTACATCAATTTAGACTAAACTAAATGTGTAGGATTCTGATTTAATACCTCTGTATGAATACGGAAGGCACTGCAGTGTTTGGACATTTCTCTTTGTTCCCAGTTGGCTGTGTTGAAATTGCAAAGCTATTACTGCATATATTCTCAGTATCAAATATCTGAGAAAAGGCTCAACAGTTATATTTCCATAGATTTAAAGTATGAGTCAAAGTAAGGGAATTAGAGCATTACATGATGATTAAAGATGGAAAAAGGTACAATATCAAATATTGCAGTATGGCAGCCTGCCTTTATTTTATTATTTAAAAAGTGGGGGAAAAAAAAAAAAAAAAAGGAAAAAAACAGATTAGGGTGGCTTGTAAACCATTAACTCTTTATGAAGAAGTAACATCAAGTCAGAATTGTGAAAATAAACCTCTAGAACAGACTGATTTTTGTTGTCATGGCACAGAATAGTTGCCAGGAAATATTCTGCAAAGACAAAATTGCAAAGATATAAAACACCTTCACAGAACAGTGCTCTATTGCAATAGCAAAGATATGAAGGGCACATAGCACATTCATCCTCTGAGTTTCAAATTATTTTCTACTGCTGCGGAACATAATGGGACTTAAAAGTGGACAGGGTTAAATGACTAAAGCTGAACTATGACACTGCCACCTAGCTTTGTGACTAACACTCAGATCTTTCCTGTGAATGTCTAAAAGGCTGGGCTTTCATGTAACCTACCCATCAGAATGTGAATGTAATTGCCCCCAACCTCATATAGGCAATGAAATGTTACACACTACTGAAATAAGGTCAGAGTTGCAGTGGTCTGAATTTCTTGTCTGGTAGCATACCTTTTCTTTCCATGTCTTGGGAAGGGAACCTAAAACTTCACTGCTCTTGAACTTGGTTCCTGAAAGAAGTGATAACTGTAAATAATTTGTCTTGAAATGAACCAACTGTTCAACCAAGTGCAGAGAGAAGACCTCAGTCTGCAGAAGCATAGGAAGGACAAAAAAAAAAAAAGCCTTTTCACTGTTAGCTACCACTGATCCTGCAAAAATACCTTTTTTCTAAAAGCAGAACAAGTTAGAGCACACAGCAATCTCATGCTTCATATAACAGCTTCCCTTCCCACCTTCAGGCAAATTTGGTGTCAATTATGGTTTTTCTAGAAGTCTTTCTTTATCAGCCGGTAGATATTACGCTGCTGATAATAATGAACATCTTACATCACTCCAAATTTCTTCTGGTGACTGCAATACCTCTGAAGTCACAAGGGGCACCTTGTGAAAATAATCTTTCTCTTCATCACTGTAGCAGTATGCCTAAATTTATACATAAGCCACTCAGTATGTTATTCACCTTAATGCACATTCCAAGTGCCTCTAAACTGCTGTAATGTTTAAGGGTATAAGAAACTTTCATAGATAATTATCAATTTACAGTAATATGTACCATTTTTAGAAGAAAATGAGAGAGGAAAAAAGTATTTATCATCAGTTATATCACTGATGATAAAACATATTTTGCCTTTTTGTGACTATTACATTAAATTCAAAGTGACAGAGCATCAGTCCTGATGACAAAAGTTTCCTTCAAGAAGCACACACCCTATGGTTTCTGGCTGGATCTGATGCAATATCCCTTTTGGTCTTTCTCAGTGCATATTTCGTGTTGTATCATCTGTATCCATTAGTTCCTTTTAGGTACAAGCCTGAAGATCTGGAATGTGCTCGGAATTACTAAAATGGTATATTTTGGGATCATTATGGCAAGACATTTCTGGACTTCAAATCAATAGTCATGTAAAATAAAGCAAAATTAATGTACTCAATTTATTTACAACATTATTTTATAAAATATAACTAGCAGGAGTATGTAAAAGATCAGAGAAAAAAGATTAATATGAAAAATAAAATCATCATGGCATTTAGTGTTCATTCAGATCAATAGCAGCTTTTTGGACTACACTTTCTTATTAGCTATTGCCTTTTAACCCAAAGAACCGAAGTGACATATACTTTCAGAAAACATCTACTGAATATCCATAATCATGCAGTTCCCTACATTCCCTGCAATAAAGCAGAACAAACATTACTTAGCATTAGGCATAAAATTTAAAAGCTTATTCTTAAGCCCTAAGGAAAAATGCTCACTCTCCACATTTTTGATCTGCTGAATTTCTAGTCAGCTGCATTTCTTTTTAAAAAGATTGGCCTTTTCCCATTGATGTTGATTTTAAAATTTCTATAAATTCAGTAGAAACAAAGTTAAACTGATTTGTGCATATTTAATCTGAGGCTTCTACAAGTTAAGTTATTGAGAAGAAAATATTAGTGAATTTTGGAGAATTGCAACTTGAAATAAAAGTTTTATTTCAGTTTCAAGTAATTTCAAAGTTCCTTTAAAACAAAACAAAAAAAAGTGATTTGTTTTTGTTTTTAATTTTGAAAGAGAATACTTAATTTTAAAAGTGTAAGCAACACTGCAAGGGTCTTTTAAGAACTTAAAGCACATGGTGAATCAAGACTTTTTCAGTAGAGTGTACTTTATCTAAAAAATTATCTTAAAAAACTTACATGTGGCCAGCATGTTGAGGGAGGAAGTCCTGCCCTTCTGCTCTGTACTGGTGAGACCTCACCTGGAGATGTGGAGCCTTCAATACAAGAGCAACATGGATCTGTTGGAGTGCATCCAGAGGAGGGCCACAAAAATGAACCAAGAGATAGAATATTTCTCTTAAGAGGACAGACTGAGAGAGTTTGGGCTATTCAACCTGGAGAAAGGAAAGCTCTAGGGAAACTTGATAACAGCTTTGGTGGAACTGAGAGTGAAAGGACTACATGATGCTCTAGCAGAGCACTACATTACCTCTCACGCCACTGTTTCTAACGCAAAGAGACATAAGCCAGGAATAATATGAAAGTATTTTAGCTCAAGTGGCAGCAGCCTCTGCTTTTCACTTTGAAAATTAAAAGAGGTCTGGGACATGTAAGTTTGCTTTGAAATAAAAATAAAAATAAAAATCTACATAGGATCCTAGTGAAAACAGAGACATTTTTCTCTCCAGGAAAAATATGGGAGAAATAAGGTTTCCAATTTGTTCTAGGATAGATCTTGCTGTTAATCAATATGGGAGATAATATACATTCACCTACTGAAATTTTCAGCCATTCTTTTTCTCGTAAAAAAAAAGAAAAAGAGTAAAACATAGCAATTACATTTAACTCACAGCATTAATTTGCTAAATGAAAGGTAAGTTTGCAGAGCCAGCTGCTCAGAGTAAGAAAAAGCTGTAATGAAGATTACCAGTGCTCTTTTTGTACATCTGCAATGGAATTAATTACATAATCACACAACATATATACTTTTTTTTTTTTTCACAAAACTGCTGCCTTATTCAATGTACAGCTTAAATAGAGCTCACTGAATGGATAGCTTCAATATTTCAAATATGGGAAACTTTCAGTATTCTAGTGATTGATTTCAAATACTTAAAAATGGGTTTGGTTTGCATACAAATTGATCCCAAATTAGGCAATGGTCATGTCCATGTTGAAAACACTCCAGTTAAATGACACATATAGAAAGCTTAATTGGTACTTTGTAGTATCTCAGCAGATGTCTGCATTCAAATGGAATTACTGTAAAAGAATTTGCTAGAATGATGTAGGTACTGTATCTGAATAAATCATTTGCATTTTCTAAAATAAAGTTATATGCAGTGGGGGGTGCTGGTTATATCAGAAAGTCATAAACATGCCTTTATTCTTGTATCTTTTTTTCATTTTTTACATTAAAATGCATCCAGGATGGGACTGATTCCCTGTACATTATAGCAGCTTCATGCTGATGCAAGTCTCTTAATTTCAGTCATTACCACCTAACTTACTATTATAGTGACAAAATCTAGTCTATACACATATATATCACAGTTAATGCCTCAGTATTTCTTTTTATGGAAAGAATAAAAGCATATGAGAGTTTTCTAAGGCTAAGAATTTGACTTCTAAATTAAAAGTAGGAAAGTAGAGAACAGCTGGAACAAAAGGTTTAGCATTGCCATGAAAAAAAGTAAAACATCAGAAAAGTAAAATTTCACTTCTAGATTGTAACCAGACTGTGAATTCTACTTCACTTTCCCTCTCTTTCAATCTCAGTATATCTGAGTTTATCTTTCCTGTACGCCCTTGCAATGCATTCTATCTTTGCAACCATATTCTCCTCCTGTACTAAGGCCCCTGTGAGACTAGGAAGGACATTACACAGAAAAATAAATGCAGTTTGGGTATCAGTATGTGAAATAAGACTCTTCCAGTGCTTTTGTCTTTTTTGCAATTTGATCTAAGTGCTGTGATTTAAGTTACTGTGGTTAAGATTAATGAGTAAATTATTTTCTCACTATAAACCACTGCTTTCCTCCACTTAATTACTAGATGTTAAAAAATAAGAACAAGTAGTTATTCTTCTGTGTACTCATCTGTGCCCTTTAGCTAATTACAGGCAAATTCAAAATGATTTCACATAGATTTTTCTGTGATGTTGCAGAATCCTTAAAAACAACAAATTCTTATCTGAATCTGAAATAGAGCCTGCTATGATGTCATATTCTGGCAGTCATTTTAGCTAAAAGCACCTATTCAAACAGGTACTTATTTAAGCAGGTAGAATCTACAATCTTTTACAGAATCTCTTACTCCCTGATTTTTTCAGTGTGTGGCTGGGAACATGGGAAAAAGTTCAGAATGATGTAATAGACTTCGTAATTTAGACTACCTTAATATTATATGGGCAAGCTTATAACTTGCAAGTACTTATAGGGGTAAAAATGCTACATAGAAGAATTTTTATGTTCCAAAGTTTCTCTACGTGTCATTTTACTAGTGTTTTCATCATGGACATGACTATTGCCAATTTGGGATCAATTTGAATGCAAACCAAACCAACTTTTAATTATTTGGAGTCAGTCACTAGATGATGAAAGACTTAGAGGGAAAGATGTATAAGAAAAAGTTGAAGTCCCTTGGAGACAAGGAGACTGAAGAGAGGCCTTATAATGGTCTACACCTCCTCACAAGGGAAGTGGAGAGGAAGTGCTGATCTCTCCCCTCTGGTAACAGTGATAGAATCCAAGGTAATGACATGCCGCTGCAACAGGAGAGGGTCAGATTGGATATCAGAGAAAGGTTCTTCACTGAAAAGGTGTTTAGGCACTGCAGCAGGCTCTCTAGGGCAATGATCATGGTCCCAAGCTGCTAAAGTTCAAAAAAGTCATATGGTCTGACTTTTGGGTGATCATGTGTGGAATCAGGAGTTGGGCTCAATGATCCTCATGGATCTCTTTCAAACTGGATTATTCTATAATAATTTATATAATTTATATAATGTATATAATTTTTGTATATATCCAATAATTGTTTGATACTACCTGTTAAAATTTATGCAAAGTTTAGCCTATTTTAAGTGGCATTTTTCCTAATAACATACTGAAGAATATGTTCCCAGTCATGTTCTTCCCACTGGTTCTTGAACTGTTTTTTTATTCAATTATTGTCATTTGTATTCTGGTAGGATATATTGTCTCTCATTCAGACTAGGACTCCCCTTAAACTTAGGGCACAGAGAGAGAGGTGGTCTCTGGTAACCTTTATGGTTTATTAACTGGATAAACGAAGAGAATGGGAACTTGACATAGTTGATAGTAAGAATCATTAAGTGTGGCAGCACTGGAGATGTTTACTTTTTACAGATCTTTACTGTAAAATGATGTTTTTACACTGAACTCTAGTGTCAGACTTTTTGAAATGTGGAGCTGTTTGAGTTAATAAAACAGAAAATAAAAACATTACTATAATATGTTTTTCCTCTCAGTCTTTTTTGTTGTTGTATTGGTCAGAAAAATATCCTTTACGATTTAAATATTTTAAATAGTTACGATTTAAATATTTCTTTCTGCTTCTTCAAGTAAAAATTTCAAATTTGTTGTGGTCTTGCAAAATATATGGAAATATGCCAGATCACTCCTCTAGCTGGTCACAAACCTGAAATTTGAAATTCCAGATAAAAGCAAATAGTTAAGAAACAATTTCACCATTTTCTTAGCAGAACTGCAAAGATGTGCAGGTAGAAAGGCTCTATTATTTGTTTTTGTTTAGAATTAACCCATTTTTCTTTGTACTGTTATCACTACACAGAGCTTTTTCCTCCTTTCTGTTTAACTAAATGTTCTCTTTTCCTTGTATTATTTTTCCTCCCTCTAAAAGAATGCTGTAATCATCACTTTGTAAACTAACATGCCTTTTAGCAAAACTGTGGCTGATGCAAACTTACTGAAGTTTTAAATACTGACACCATTTAACTGGCATTCTCAGACCAGGCGTAAGATACACAGACCTATTTTCCATTTTGCTTAATTATTATTTCATCTAAAACTATAAAATATACTTCTGTCAATCTACATATATAAAGTGGAAAGATACTAAAAAATTAATACTTTCCATTCCTATTGTTACTTGTAAAAACAAAATCTTTCACTGACTGTCTTCTGTTGCAAAATGGATTATCATAAATCAGGCATTATGCTTTGCTTGGAAAATGTGTCATCTGTTTTGCTTTAACCTCATTGTGGAGAAATTGTTACAATCCTCTCCCAAATGAAGTTTTTCCTTAACCCATTTGACTGATTAAGACTAAATGGCAGGGCAAGAGCATCTTAAATAAAGAAGAACAGATATTTCTATACCTATTCCTACCATATACAAAGGAGTTCAACATCAGATTGATACAGAAAGGAAAGCATACTGCTTTCAAAGGACTGTGTGAAGGCATTAAAGCATAGCCAAAAAACTCCTAAACAATTTCCATCCTGGCTAGAATTTGATCCTTGTGAGATTGTCTTAAAATACTAAGAGCTGATAAAAGAGGTGAATCCAGAAATCTTTTGCCAGTATATTCAGTACTGTTAAGAACACTGCCCTCGACCCTGCAGTATGATAATTCTGTTTAATATTGCAACATCTTTACCATAGGAGAGCAAGGAGAACAGAGTTTTACCATGAGATAATAAAAAAAATTGTAATAAGAACATGCTTTTAGTTTGTAAAATCGATTTGAATTGAAAATTCCCAGAATTACAAAAAAAGCAAAATACTTTTTTCCCATCCAGATGCACCGCCAAAAAAACTATGCATGAATTTATTAAGTTGCAAGTTACCTTCTACTTGCTGTGTACATTTACATTCTTACACAATACAATTCTATGTGAACACATTTCTCTCAGCTTACTAAAATTAAACTGTCTGGTTTGAACAAAAATTATTACTTACTTTATAAGTCACCTCATTCTGTCTACCTGAACTAGAGAGAGGTCAAGATAAACAATCTAACAAAGAAAGTGACATTTACCCTATAGCTAAACTTTTTAAATGAGTTCATAAAAGCATGAATGATGGCACATTAGGGAAGCAGAATGTGTTTCCATTTCCTGCTGTCTTGCTATTCCTGTCTTAGGAAACCAAAAATTTCCTGTTTTGTTCTGGAGGTCAACCCATAGATTTCCAAGTAATGACAAAACAGTGTTTGCTGTGTAGATGAGTACAGTCATCTGCATTGGTTTTGCTTACTTTTCTTTCTTTTTCTTTTCTTTCTTTCTTTTTTTTTTTTTTTTTTTTTTTTTTTTTTTTTTTTTTATGACAGTTATAAACTGAGGTAATTATAGTACACTATTCAGACATAAAACATGGTTTCATTTTGAATCCTAATTAGTATTTGGACTGCAAGATTCCCTTATGTGTAGGCACTGAGTGACTCATTCAAAACTGAATAGATTTTCAAATAAAGCTAGAAATTCATTTTATGAGACAGTCTTAATAGAAAATCAGTTTGAAAAATAGTTTATGCCATAGAAATGATTTTACTCAACCAAAAAATTAATTCATTCCTCAGTGCTTTCAAATGTCGGTAAAGGTTGCATTTAGTTTAAAGAGTTGTTAAATAACTCACAGATTTTTTAGAAATCGAATTCTGCATTTCGTCATTGATTTTTCCTGAAGAATTTAATATAATTTTGCGCTTTTGGGCTTTAATGGAAAGAATTATTATACTTGCCTTCTATTTGCTCTGTTGTAGGACCCCAGTCCTTGTGACATCAGAACCAGTGACTATATGAACAGTTCTTCTGTAAAGCCTTATGACAGTAGAGGATGACTAATCAGCAGAAATGGATTATCTCCTTAGCAACGGCAGTTCAAATTTCATGGAAATATCCAGGGAGCCAGTGATAGAGAAAGAGAAAAAATGAAGTTATCTCTGAATTAATGACATCTTAGCAGGTACCAAGGAGTACAGATCAACTCCAGTATTCCTGGGTAGGAAGCCCAGAGAGTAGGATACATGCAGCTCTTCTCAGAAACACAAATGCAGAGGTTTTGTCTTCTGCCTTCCAGGGCAGCATCCCACAGCACATCAGATTGTGCTCCCTCCTTACATTCAGAACACTCAAAAAGTTGAGTGCAGATTGCCTAATAATTAAAGCAGTTGAATAGTTACATGGAATACTCACTCCTGGTACAAACATATTTCCTCTAGAAGAACAAAACTTTCTACAGCAGGGATTTGTCTTTGTGGGCTTGCTAAATTTGTCTGCAAGACACAAGGGCATTTATAGGTTATGTTCTTATTTAAGGATGAGGTACATTTCTTTATTATCCCTGATATCATGCATGTAGGTATGTGTAGATTCATGTGCATTTCTTGTTCAAAGAAAAATCTGGAATGCTCTGTACACTGCTTAAAGAATACAGAGAGCTTAATCATATCTCCTCATACAGTACTGGAAACATTCAAATGCTACAATGAAAATGCACGCAATGAAAGAATCAGAATGGGAAATAAAGAGGTCTCAATGACAAGTTCACTTGCTGTGTATGACCCTAAAACACAATGTACTCTGATGCATGTGGGAAAAGAATAACAAATTCTATTGGCACTTAGGTGGGAGAAGGCTGCGTCATGCCAAGTGTTATACAGCCGGCATTTTTTTTTCTTCTTTTTATAGAGAAAGAATAGACAACAATAGCTCTGGTTTGTGTGTCTTAATAGATGGCAGTTCACAGGATTCCTGCAAAGGGGTTAAGTGCTGTTGTTTGGCATACAGCTTCAAAGACAGAAATGATCAACTATGAATGGTAGATTTTTCTGAGTTAAAGAGAAAGAGCAGTCAGCTGAGAAGAGAAAAGCAATGGTGAATAAATCAGAGAAGCAACTGAGATACAACCTTCCTTTTAGTTGACATTTATTTTGTTTTGTTTTTGTATTTTTTTTATCTTTATAGCTCTATGACAGTTTTCAAATGAAGGTATTTTTCAACTACTGTACACATATAGATGTATTTGCCGCTGGGGTTTTGAAGAATTTCTAGAGGCATGTTATTAAAAAAAATATGTTGAACATTGTTCATGGAAAATATCTGATAGTAAGGTCAAGTGTGCCACAAAGGAGGCCACATTCTCTGATTAAGCTCTTGCTAAAACATGAAGCAACCTGACCAAGACAAGCATATAATATTTAAGGATTTAGCCATATTTTCTGTAGCAATAGTGTGCTTTTATTTCTGCCAAAGAATAGAAATGAATTTTAATGCTTATCAGGCACTTAGGCTATCTTACACGAGAACACATTTGGCAACTCCTCTTGCAGCTGTTGCAAACAAGTCCAGCCAATCATCAGTACTTGTGTGCTTCATTCATCCTTCTGTAAGAGAAATGGAGAAGCAATAGACTCAGAACATTTGGGGATTCAGTTTTAACAAAGTAGATGATTATCTTTGCAGATACAAGTCTTTTAGTTTGTTGTTGCAGGGTTTTTATAGTAATTTCACCAGTGGAACTGGATTGAGATTACTGCCTTCACAACTATAGAAGCAAAGTAAAACTGTTTTCCAGTGTTCTAGCAAACTCTGAGGTTCACCAACATGTTTTAAAATGGGAAAAGCTTGTGCACAGCCTACCTTGAGTTTTACAAACAAATCTGTCAAAATCACACCTCTAGTTTTTGTCCTACACCACCTGGTGGCATGTTAACTCAAAGTACCACAGCAGGTAACAGCAGTATTCCCTGCCATTTTTTTTTTTTTTCCACCATTATGCTAGCAGTCTAAAATACTGTAATACTAGTTAAGAACATTAGTAATGATTAAAGAAATGATGAATGTAGATTACTTTAGTATATGTCTGTTTGTTTTTAAAGGGGGTTCAATTTACTTTGCGTTTTGTAAAATATATTCATCAGTATCACCTTGATTTTCAGCATTGATTTACACGGATTTACTTCTTGAATTCTTTTTCTTGCCAGCTGCATCTATATAAAGTATATACAGAAACCTTTCATTCTGACAGACAACTTCTGAGATGTTCTTTAGCTGCCAATATTGATGACACAAATTTCATTTTTGCTTACTTATTGATCTTTCCCACTCTGTAGAAGTGACGTGAATATGTGAGAATGAAGTCAATGATTTGATTCAAATTAGTAGCAATTAATTCATCACTGCATGGTATGCTTCATCATCTGCATGGTACTTTTGAGTGCACTATATCCTAATAATTCTTCTTTGCAATTATTCAGGTAGATGCATTCAGATGCTTAAATATTTCCAAAAGTAAGCTATAATTTATTGTTAAAACAAATTTAGCATAAACTGAAATCTTAAGGAGATTCTTCAAAAATATCAGTATGAAAATAATAATCTATTGTCATTTTTGGCACTCTGAGGTATTTTTCCCCAAAATCTCCCTTGTTACTGCCATTTAGGAGGAAAGGAAGAAGTTTATGTTGTTTTGTTTTCTGATAAATTGGGCCAAAGTCCACCTACATGCTCATCAGGTTCTGGATATCTGATCAGACAACTCTAGGAAAGAATACATACATCCTATAATGTGTGCAAAATGTTAAGATTTATTTTTCTAGTGTAAAGCACTGGTTATGGCTTGGTCATTTGAATGTTCATTTTGAATTTTCTTCCTTGGTAGAAATCCTAGTCAGGTCTTCAAAACAAGTTGGAATAGAATATTTTGCAGCATATCTTCAATGATTTATGGTAGCCTTTAGTTCACTTTCCTTTTTAGTCATAGAGGCTTTGTTTTCTCTGGTAGCTGCAAGTATCATATATCATAGTTCAAACATTTCACCAATGAGAACAGTTATAGTGGGTTGGGAGGGATGTTTTAGTAAGGCATCATCATTTGCAACTACACTGGAGTAACAGAGCTGCAGCATACACCACTGATTACTTATTAGAGTGAAGATGATGTCCCATAGAATATGATAACTATAAGATTAATGTAAATCATTCAGTCTCACTTTCTTTGTATTTCTGAGTGTTTTTCTATTGAAAGCAATTTTTTTTTCCATTTTTATAATTTATCGTTTTTATCATTGAAAGACTGCATCCAACAACGATTATTTAGATCACAAAATTAAACATAAAGATAAGGAAGCATTGTAATATGCACGATGTATTTGATACAGTAAAAAAAAGAAACATGAGTGAATATTGAGCTGCAGAAGAAAAGCTATGAAACAAATAGTAGTATGTAAACAATAAAACAACAATAAATTTTGCCTTTTTCCCTTCAAGTCTCTTGTACTAATGGTACTTACTTGACCTAGACAAAAGACACCTGACACTTCTGAATAATCCAAAGAATGCCAGTTTACACTGTGCTCAGATTACAACATGCTAACTTATCTGCTCGGTCTCAACTTCAAGCTTTGGCTAAGGTCTACACTTCTTCTCTGTCAGCTTTGTGAGTGCCACACAAATATTCTCATCCTGAATCACCAACTTGCAGCCTTCAATGAACTCTCTGCACTTGCACTGCTATGATACCACACTAGTGGAAACTTATCACTGTCTTACTTGTTTGCAGTTATACATCAAAGATAGGAGATGGATAAATGCATCCAAATAAACCTCTAAGATACTTTCTCCATGCTATTCTAGTGTTGCATTTGATCATCATTGTGTTTCCACTTTTTTGCAGAGCAGATGTCTGACAAATGCAATGAATAATGTAAAGGTGCAATTCTGAACAGTCTGCCCAAGCCTTGACACACTTACTGACAGTTATTTTTTCATGTAAACTTGGATAAAATTTTAATCCCTCAATACCCCTTTGCTACTTTCTGTCACACTATCTCTTCATGCTGAAGCTTTACTTCAGACAGCTTCTGTCACTGGAGGAGAGAAGGACCATTTCTCTAAGCGATTATTATATTTCTCTAAATGTATTATCATACATCTGATAAGGTTATCATTTCCTCTGAACTGGAAACCTGCAAAGCTGACTTTGCAGCTATTATAACCTAACATAACTGTTAAAATCAACTCAGTTACATATTGAGTTACACTGGTTGAGAATTTAATTCGTGTGTGAAGTATGTTAATTGCTCTTCTGATATTCTCATATTCATTTCTTTAATGATTCCTCATAATGACTAACCTTCTCTTCTCTTTCTGACTTTCAGCAATTCCTGTTTTTTTTTTCTCTTCTCCTGTGTAGAAAGTCTTGTTGGCTTGGATCTCCAAATTCACCCTTAAACTCTCAAAGTCAGGGCTTAGAAACGTGCACACTTTGTAAAGTTCTAGGCATAAATCATTCATATTTGCATCCCCTATCTTTAGGGTTGTAGTCCAGCTCTTCCCTTTTTTAATTTTGACTTAAGAAAAATTAAAATACTTTCTATAAGAGGAAGGGAAGCAAAGACTTTGTTGTTAAAATAAGTGGATTTAAATTCTTGCCAGAAGATCTTAAAGAGTGTCTTTCTGAGATGGGAGCAGAGGTGTCCCTTTTATTTTTTTATTTTTTTCCTAACTTCGTGACTTCCAGGACAGAATTGGAAACTGAAGGAAGAATTCTGACTGAAGTCACTAGGGACAATACTGCTCAAAAACACAGGCTAAGAAAAGCTGTCTGCATTAGTAATGGATTAAAGATCTTTAAAATCAGAATTATATTTAACATGGAAGTAAAATTTCTGAGGGGGAGAGTGAATCTCACTGAAAAGGAGATTTGTCAATGTAGCAGAAGCCATTTTCTACCTTTTTCCTTCTGACTAAAATTAAGGTGTCCTAAACTGTGAAAAGCTTTCCTTGCATCACTTGCTAATAAAATGTCAAATCCTTTTTCTGTCCCCAGCCTGGGACTCACTCCAGAGAGGGAATCCCTTGACAGTGAAGAAACTCCCATATGTGGAGAACTAAGGAAGAAACAGTAAAATCTCTCAGCACTCCCTGATGACATCAGCAGCCACTAGAAACCATGCTAGAGTAATTCCAACTTCCCATTTCACGTCTGCATTCTCTGAGTGGCATGGACCACAAAACCCCTGGCAGAGGGAAGGAAGCTTATAGTGAGGACTACGGACAGAGCAGGCAATGAGATAAGTGTGGAGAAAGTGCTAGAATGAAATAGTTTTTTAAAATGAGTTTAGATGCGAAACAGAAACTGGGATAAGAAAAGAGCTTAATTTGAGGCTAGGAATGAGTCCAGTACAAACAACAATTTGAAATTCCTATGTGTAGGTTCACCATCCTCTGCATCTGTGAATGTTTTTTCTTTTCTTCTTCTTTAGACAGGAAGTACTTCCCATACATTTCCTTATGCATTAATATATTTCACTTTTGTGTTGTTTTTTTTTCCTTGGGCAGCTTGTTTTGGTTTCTTTTGGTGTGGCTGTTTCACTGCGGTAGCAGTGCTTTCAGGGGTTTCTAGATACTCTATGAACTAAGCTTCTTGCTATTCCAGGCAGAATAAGGGACTTTTCTCACATCTAGTTACCATCTCTTTGGACATCGCTCAGCTGTCTTTTCTAGTAATGAAGTACCATTGCAATTCATTAAAATGCTTCTGTAAAATACATTTCTTTTCATCCAGGAAAGCTAACAGCTGTATAAAATGAAAAAGTTCTGAAAATCCTTCTCAGGGAATGCCTGCCTACAAAGCATTTATACCACTTTTCCTATTGTGAAATTTCCTACTCTGAGCAGATGTCTACAGTATTATTACTAGGAGACAGGACAGACAGGACACAGGACTTTCTGCTTTCTGATGGGATCTTTTACTTTTTTTTTTTCTCTTTAATTTTGCACTCCCCCCCCCAGAACAGGGACATGATTAAACTTCCAAAAACATTAAATTTAATGCTACCTTCTTGCCTTCCATCTTCAGATGAACAAAAATTAAGGCAACATAAAAGGTGTTTGATAATCTTCCTTTAAGACATTAAGGATAGTAACTGTTTTATGATAAACATATACAGTATGTAACAAAATAGAGTTAATGGAGACCTCCAGGTGATACTGTACTGAAAACAGACATTTATTTAGCAAATGAATTTAGTCTTTTTGGTGGAATATAGATGTTTCCTGTGCATATAAGGGGAACATAATGAGAATATTGATCCATTGTGCCGTATATGTTACACAATGCTATAGTATTACAGAAATGTGTCTGGGGATTCCTGGTGCATTTCTAGTGCAGAAATAAATTCCTTCCTCAGCAGTGCCTCTCTCCTACAATGTTGACAATGAGGCATCATTTAGACAATAATATAGATTCCCAAATACCTATATTGTCTAACCTCCAGTGTACATGCATTGTGCACAGCGGTGTGATAGATATTATAAAGGAAGCAAATGGAAGCCTCTTCTTTCAATTTCTTTTAGTGTGGCTCTATTGAGTAAACTAACAGATGTTGTTTAGTTTATATATAGATAAGAGAGGGAATTAACAGCCTGGAAATACTGCGATGTTGAAAAATCTTATGGTAGTTTCAGCTGGGACAGATTTGATTTTACTCATAGTATCTGATATGATGTTTCATTTTGGCTTTAAGAGAAAAACAGTGTTGAGAAAATACCAATGCTTTATTTTTTACTGAGCAGTGCTGTAGAAAGCGAAGGATGTTTCAGCTGCTTTTTCTGTCCTGTCAGCAAGGGCAACTGATGGGGCACTCTTGCTCCAATTTATAGGAGGGAGATTCTTTGATATATGTATACCCAACATGAGATTAAGAAACAACGATTCAAATGTTGGTCCTACCAGTTACAAATCCTAGTCATTCAGGGAGATGGGAAAGGGAAGACGGGTGATAGAAAAGTTAGGAAAGAGAAACAAGGAGTCTTTTTAGGAAGCAAGAGGGAGACCGTCACCACCATGGGTCCAGCTTGATTCATAGTTCAGTCTTCGATCTTCAGTAGTGGTGGGTTATCAGACATTGTTATTCCATTGACGATGACAACTTTTCAATGGTATACTTATCTATAAGTCCAAAGTGCTTGAGTCAGCTCTCCTTTGAGTGGCAGCTTCTGGATTTGGGATCTCAGCACAAACTCCTTTGTTCCCATCTTCCGGGCCTTGCGAGCAGATTAGAGGGAGCAGGGATGCCCACCTGCATCCTGTACTTCACAGGACACGATGGTATCATTCCCCATTTTTCCCATACCAAGCCAGAACTATTTGGTCACAGGCTAGATTTTCTGCCAGTAAACACTCCTGAGCACTCTCTTCAGTAGGAAAACAGCTCCAAAGAAATGCTTTCAAATGTAAAATTGTCCACACAGTGATGATGATTGTCACACAGAAACCCCACCCCTCATCTCCTGAATAAGTCAGAGTCTTATAGCAAGAAATGCCTTAGGAAGCAAGCTTTTAGCCAGAAAATAAAGAAGGGTTCTCATGGGTACAAGGATCTGAGAGGGAACAGAGCCATAACAACTGACCTAAACTAGATAAACAGGTATCCCGTAACATATGACATCTTGAGAAAACTATAAAACTGGGAGTCAGTGACAATGGCTCCTTGTGGACTGGCTAGGCATCAGTGGATGGGTGGTGAGCAATTGTGTTGTGAATCACTTGCTTTGTAAATATATGTGTGTATATATATATATATATATAAAGATGAATAAATATGTGTGTCCATCACTATTATTTTTCCTTTTCTTTTGTGTCTCAATAGTTTCTTCTCAATCCACAAATTCTATTTTTTTTCCTAATACTCCCCCAACACACCTCACTGGGAATGTGTAGAATGTGTAGTGAGTGAATGACTATGTAGTGCTTGGCTGCTTTCTGGGTTAAACCACAACCAAGATAAAGATAAAAGCACAGTTCCAATTAAATTCACAAATAATAAAAACATGACAGGTAACACACAAAGTAATCTATACCTACATAATCCTGTAGGTCAGCATATCTGGAGGAGAAAGATGTAGGTGTCAATGGTTTTATTTATTTTATTCTGTGCATGCTTCAGTAGATTTTTCCCTCAGACCATGTCTAGTGTTTGCATGGACTGAATGCCTATTTACAGCTGGAGTGTATTTAGTTTGCTTCTAAATAACAAATTCCAACTTAGCCACACACAAAATGAACCCCATTCCTATGCTCTGAGACCTGACCACAATGAAAAAAATCAAAACATGATATGGAGACAAGATGGATATTCTCTTAGATTGACTGAGTCCTTCTCCACTGCTTGCTTGTTTCATCCTCCTTGACCTTTTAGGCTCAGCCTATAGATTCTGAAGGATCCTACTAGTTTTATGGAATCTGGATAGATATTCTGGGCACAAGAGCACTGCAGTTCTCATGAAAAGCCTTGAGGGTGATTTGGAAAGGAACAGGTGGTTAAGACACAGATAGAGAGAATGCAGGAGTAAGACAGAGAGAAATTCAGGATTCTTATAAATCAAGGCCAAAAAAAGAGATCTCCAATTGCATTTGGATCTCCAATTCTAGATCTGAAAGCAGAAGCAACCAAGTGTTGTAAAACATCTGTCACAGACGTCCTTCACATTTCTGCCAGTATCAGGCTTCCTGAGCAGAGTATGTTGTGTTGCTGAGGCTGGCAAGGCCCTGCAACAAGTTAGAATGGGCCATATATCCACTAGAATATCATGTCAGAAAAGTAGGGATGTGGACTGTAGGATATTTAAAGAGATCAGATCTGCTTCAGCTGAAGCACAGGGGAAGCACAGGTAATAAGAGCTAGAGACAAGCTAAGGCAGTACAGATGCAATTGTCTCAAGCTGCTTACGGGGCAAAACTGGATTTGAATTTGGCATCGATGCTGAGGAAGCAATATGGAATTGGCCTATAGTGCTCTAGGGAGTTTCTGCAGTTGAACTGAAAGGGAATACTGGGCGAGATTTGAGCAGATTTTTCTGCGTTATACCCTCTCTAAAGAATGCTCCATCATCCCTGCCAGAGCTGGTTTATCCCTCTGTTTCATAGGAATAAATGAGCAAAGCAATTGCTGCTGATTGCAGCAATTGGCAGGTAAATTGTAAATACTTCCTAGGGAAGAAAATCCCCAGTCCTTATAGGTTGTCTTCACTTGCATTTTAAAGTACCTTAGTGCTACAATAGTTTCAGAATCAAACTGTAAGCAGCTTCAGAGAACATATCTGGTTTACTCTTGTTCATCAAGTGAAATATGCATTATAAATGTGTAAAAAAAATGAACAGATTATACCTTTGTCTCAGATTCAGATTTTATTTAATGAGTCAAGGAAAGATAGTTTACAGTTAATAGCACAGAAGTTGATTACAATTTCTGCAAGATTTTGGTTTTACTAAAGAATTAGAGTTTAATTTGAAATACATTGTCAATAACATCTTTCCAATAACTTTACTTTCTCTTTTTCAGACTGATTCTCCTGATTGACATCCAGGAACAGACAAAGTTTTCATGTGTTTTGAATCTAAAATTAAATTTACATGCTAATGTGCTCATTAGGCTGATTCTCCAGTGCACTGGAAAGAAATATGAAGCCTGGTCTATTGTTTGCAATTTCATTTAAATTAGGTTTTATTTCTTCTTTATTTTCTGGGGATCTGTATGCTACTTCCTTATGTAACAGATACAATGGAAACTGACCCAAAAGAAATGCATATGAATATATTCTTCCTTGACGAAGGAAGGTAAACAGCTGATAGAATTTTTTGATCTTGAAATGAGAATTTTGAGTATTCTGGTAATGTCCTCCTCGATAGCAACTGAAATTCTGTTTTCAGTGTTCTCCATATTTTTAACAAAATTGTACCCATTATAATGCTACTGTATCAATATACAAATAGAAATAATGAGCTCACCATACTTACTGTAGTTTACAGCTCCACCTCTCTGCCTGATCTTGGTCTGAAAGACGAAGGACTCCCTTTTCTTTTTCTAAGGAGGCTCTTAATGCTGAAAATGGATTGTCTAGCAGCATCAAGACATTACAGTTATATTTAGCACATTATCTGAACTTCACCCGTCATTCTCCAAACATGTTAAATGATACAGTAACATCTAGGACACAGTGACTAGGAAAGCTTCTCAAAGCTTCCCTTCTTACTTGTTTTCAGTGTCCTTTGGGTTATGATAGATCTATTATCTTTTGAGTTAGTAGAAAAATGCATTTGGAAAACATGACTTTCAGATCACTGAATGTTTGCAATTTTCTTGAATTTACTTGCTTGAAAGCAAATTTCATTCAAGGCATTTTGAAGCTTAATGTCAGTATAATAAAAGGATTTAGGAAAAGTCAGGTATTTGTACAAATGCAAGATTGACAGGGATTTTCATTCCTTTCTCCGAAATGGTTTCCTGTTCAGGCTAAAATTTTGGATTTTTTTAAATACTAAAACTCAGTTGTAAGATTTTAATAATGAGAAGTTCAGTATAATAGTCCTTTGCAACCAAAATTACTGCTTTGCACAGTTTTCTTATTTTCTAGATGATTAGCAGTGGTATCCTTCTATATTACTAATGCATGGACATATTAAGAGAAAAACTAAGACTACTGTGATATTTTACCTAGACTGAAAGTGTTACAATGATGTGGGGAATGCAAATGAAGCCAATTTGTTAACATAATTCACAATAAAATAGAGTGACAAGGTAAGTGCAGTATTTCCTAAAAGAAAAATACTGTAGAGTCAAAATATCAGTGTTATTTTGTTTTTTTCTTTTGCCCTCAGAAAAAACACCCTCTACTTTCATTTCTAGGGTACCAGAAACTGCTGGATCTACATCAGTATCTGAATACACAGGTCATCCCTTTTCCTTTCTTTTCTTTTCTTTTCTTTTCTTTTCTTTTCTTTTCTTTTCTTTTCTTTTCTTTTCTTTTCTTTTCTTTTCTTTTCTTTTCTTTTCTTTTCTTTTCTTTTCTTTTCTTTTCTTTTCTTTTCTTCTCTTTTCTTTTCTTTTCTTCTCTTTTCTTCTCTTCTCTTCTCTTCTCTTCTCTTCTCTTCTCTTCTCTCCTC
>NW_024962263.1:25809899-25877243 GCF_019238085.1 Lagopus leucura
CCCCTCCCCTCCCTTCCCCTTCCCTGAACTTCCTCTTCTCCAGACTGAATAATGCCATTTCTCTCAGCTATTCCTCATAAGACTTGTGCTCGAGACCCCTCATCATCTTTGTTGCCCTTCTCTGTACACACTCTAGGGCCTTACTATCTTTCTTATAGTGAGGGACCCAAAAGTGACTGTAGTACTTAATGTGTGGCATCCTCATGAGTGCTGAGTACAGTGGGAGATCACTTTTTCATTTTTTGCTTTCCAAAAGTAAGACATAAAATAAATGTTTAATAGCATTAGGAACTAGTATTTTGCCATGTATTGGTGTTTATTTATAGCAATTTTATTTGTATGGTTCTTGTTTTAAATGAGCTAAAGAAAACAAGATACTCTTCTAGACCTATGGATTTTCTCTGATAAAATAGAAAAAAAACACCAGTGTCAAAATACTGGATCCTTCAGGAATAATCAAGAAAATTAATGAGGCAATCAAGTAGATGAGAAACACTTCCATTGTTATTGGCCTTCATCTGTATATTGTTTAAAGGAAATAAACCTCAATTACTTAGCAATGAAAAGATAAAGCTGTCTTTTTCTGTCAAAATCTGTTAAGTCTTAGGAAAAAAAGTGTTCATCACATTTAGAGTTCATCCCAACAGATCTGATGAACTATGTAGCATATCAGACATACACCCAGATGATATTCAGTGAAGTGTAAAGGGGCAAATCTATTCAGATGAACCAAGGATAAAGTCTTGGCCTTTATTTATTTCTGCCATAAAACCCACAAAATGAGAAAGTGAGAATGTGATTCATATAGGATGTTTCAATCATTTCTGTGTTATAAAGGTCTTGCTACAATCATTTAGCAGGTCTTAAATCTATATGGTAAGAATCTCTGTATCTGATCTCTTTCACCTCTATGAAATCCAACTGAAGTAGGTAAGTTACAAAAATGTAACTATGCGAAGAATGATAAACAAATTATTTATCTATACAGTCACTTTCTTCAGTCCGTGAAGACAAATTTCCTACATTTTTGCTGGCTAGAATAGTCAATGGAGAACACTGCCATGCAAAAATTTCTTACAGCAATGGCATGTAGGACCTCTACATTCTGCAGCTGTGATTTGCACTCATGCTCTTTCATCGTGGACAGAAAAGGCATGAGGAAATTCTAACAATATGAAGGTCCCAAAGGATGGCTTAAAAGATTTACTCCTACTTATAAGTCTTGCTGGACTCTGCACTAATGAAGTTCACAAGAAAACAGATACTCAGAATGACCCTAACTCTTGCAGGATCTGCCTTCTTTCTAACTCAACCTTCTGTAGTGTACCAATATTTATTAGCTGTGTAGCTAATAAAGGCAAAATAACTCAATACTGTGAACTTTTCTAAAGGTTATGTTGGGATTCATTAAACAGAGGGTAATGTCTTTTACTCATTATATCTCCGTGATTTGCTAGCTCCATCTACTTCAAATGGTATTGAGAAGTCTAACAATACATATAAGCCAGAGCTAATACTGTTTTGGCATTAAAATTGCTGCACAAAGAATGATCATGATATTTGATGTGTAATTTAGCTTTGGTTATTCTTCTACAAGGATTTCTTTAGCCTCCAGAGGTTCATAATGCTTCAGGAAATGCATCTTTTCATTTTATTAAGAAAATATACTGATGAATGCTCTGATGGAATAATACGTGCCTTGTGTCTTGTTAGCCTCAGGATGCCTTGAAAAAATATCTATCTCAACGGGCACATTCCTAGGAGGTAAAAAATAATTAACAACTGAATATATAAATCAACTGATAAACACACTACTGTAAGGAACAGCTTTATTTCTTATGTTGTTTTGTTATTGTTGTAGTTCTTGTTTGTCTGCGTGCATGTATGATTTTTATAAGTACTTGGAACTATAGCTTCGGGTATGATATACATGAAAACTCTCTCTTATATAGGTTTTTAATGGAGCTATGTGCCCAATTCAGCTCCTACTCTATGCCTTTAAGAATTGCTTTGGCAATCTTACCTACAAAGATTATTTAATAAATGTAATGCTATTCAATTAGTAATCTTTCAGGTCTATACAACCACCTCACAGTCATAGCTGATATCTTTCTTTGACTTCCTTTGTAGTCTTATTCAATTTTTCCAACTCAGTTCTCCTGATCACAGATGGATGTGAACTTAATCTGCCTACACTGGATGGACACAAACTCAGTCTGAGATGAAGAAACACATTTATAAATCTCAGGTGCCAGACAGAGGAGATGGACATCAGTCAGCTTGTGGTGTGGATGCCAACTCACTTCTGTATGCAAAATGGCAGCTGGTCCCAAATTTATAGAACGTTTCTATTTATACTATTCTTCAAAGTCTTAGTTTTCCATTTTAAAGTTTGCTACTTCTCTTTTCTATTTCAGTCATCCCTGTGTATATGTCTGCATCATACTGAAAATACACTAACAGAAGCCTGGAAAAGATCTTAACAGAGAGACCTAGACAGACTTGTGCAGTGGGCCCAGGTGAACTCATGAAGTTTAGAAATGCCAAGTGCAATGTACTACACCTGGGTCATGGCAACCTCCACTATCAGGACAAGATGGGAGATGAAAGGATAGAGCACAGCCCTGCCCAAAAAGACTTGGAGGTAGTGGTGGGAGGCAAGATGGACATGAGCCTGTACTCAGCTCTGTTCCCCCTGTACTCAGATCTGGTGAGGCTGCACCTCGAGTACTGTGTCCAGTTTTGGGCCCCTCACTGCAAGAAAGACATTGAGGTCCTGGAACGTGTTCAAAGAAGGGCAACAAAGCTGGTGAGGGGTCTGGAACACAGGCCTTACGAGGAGTGCCTGAAGGAGCTGGGAATGTTCAGTCTGGAGAAGAGGAGGCTCAGGGGAGACATTATTGCTCTCTATAACTACCTGAAGGGAGGTTGTAGTGAGCTGGGGGTCGGCCTCTTCTCTCGTGTAACTAGTGATAGAACTAGAGGGAATGGCTTCAAGCTGCACCAAGGGAGATTCAGGCTGGACATTAGGAAATACTATTTCTCTGAAAAAGTGATCAAGCAGTGGAATGGGCTGCCCAGGGAGGTGGTGGATTCAGCAACCCTGGAGGTGTTCAAGGAACATGTGGACATTGTGTTGAGGGGCATGGTTTAGTGAGAACTATTGGTGATAGGTGGATGGTTGGACTGGATGATCTTGTAGGTCTTTTCCAACCTTGGTGTTTCTATGATTCCATGATTCTGTGATTCTCTTAGCTGGCAATGTACCCTCTCACACTGGAAAGCCAGCTGTACCCTGGGCTGTATCAAAAAAAGTGTGACCAGCAGGAAGAGAGAGGTAATCCTGCCCCTCTACTCTGCTCTTGTGAGAACTCACCTGGAGTACTATATCCAGATGTGGAGTCCTCAATAAAGGAGCAACGTGCACCTGTTGGAGTGAGTCCAGAAGAGGGCCACAAAGATAATCCACGGGATAGAACACCTCTCTTACAAGTACAGGCTGAGAGAACTGGGGCTGTTCAGGGTTGACCTGACAGCAACTCCCTTTAACTAAAGGTGACCTACAAGAAGGAAGAGGACAGATTCTTTAGCAGGGTCGGTTGTGATAGCACAAGGATAAATTATTTTAAACTAAAGGAAGGGAGATTAAAATTGGATATAATAAAGAAATTTTTTATGATAAAGGTGGCGAGACACATGAAAAGATTGACCAGAAAGGGGGTGGATTACCTGTCCATTGAGATATTCAAGATGATTCTGGATATAGCTCTGAGCAAACTGATCTAGCTGTAGATGTCTCTGCTTATTGCAGAGGACTTGGACTAAAAGGTCTTATGGGTCCCTTTCAAAATAAATAAATAAATCTATGATTCTATGATTCTAAATAATTCTGTAGAATCTGTTATAATTAGTGTGTAATTGTTATAGCGTGAACATTTTCAAAGAATATCCATTATCTTGCAGTTTACTTGAAAAATTTTGGTGCGGATATAGGAATATTTATGACAAAAAATAAAGGGTAGCTCTGAAACTAATACTTCCTATTTTTTCATGTTGGCCCACAATATCAGAGGCAGATGTTGGTGATACCAATATCCTATGGCACTTTGTTGCCATGTGACACATGGCAGCAGAGGGGAAGTGGCATCTGACATGGAACATGCCAACAAAGAAAAGATGCGTAATTGAATTTCTACATATGGAAAAAATTGTACCTGTTAATATTCACTGATGCTTATTGAACAGTTATGGAGACCAAAGAATGGATATGAGCACAGTGAAACAGAAGGTAATGTATTTCAGCAGTGATGTTACCTGCATGAAAGACAAGTCTTGTTCTGCATGGCCATGCCAACTTCGGTGTGCCCAGCATATGGGCTCTTGTTTGTTGCTAGTGAAAATGAATAGCTAATGGTGGTGACTATGTTGAAAAGCAGTGTACTGCAGCTGAGAATTTGTTCTGTCAAGTAGTATAAATGCACGGGGACACGTGCATTTATCTGACCTGATCCTGCCAGTAGCATATGTTGTCTTAAATAGTGTTATTTTGTTCTTTGTATCTGTTATATTTTCCATAGAAACTAATAGGAGGTATTGCTTTTGGAGTATTTATGGATTATGGAATCTGGTGATGGAGAATTTTTGTGCTTGATCAGGAAAAGAAAGTGAAGGCTGTGATAGTTGAAGAAGGGGATAGGAAAAAAAAGATAATAAAGTCTGACAGGTATGTTTTCTGTTCGTCTTTGATTGAATAAAGTGTATATTTCATTGAAATGTCTCACTCTCTGACTGACACTGGCAGCCTTGGGTTAAAGGCCACATGGAAAAGGAAGGATCCATATTGATGGGAAATATTTTTCAGGAGAGCAGGGAAGTGCAGGATGAAGAAAAGCCAAGGGGCAAGTAATGGCAAGGTAGTTACAAAGATTAAGGGTAAAGCTACTTTGAGAGTTGATGTGAAAAAACTTCTCCACAGTTTAAAGCATTCAGCTGAAGAAAGCTACCCATCTCTTGGTTAGAAAAAGCAAAAGGGCAGAACAGAAAGAAGGCAATGAAAATATCACAGAATGTGTATATCTGATTGTTATTATCAAGTCAGCTTCGCCACAGTCTCTTTTAAAACATTTTGACTACCTAAGTCTTCCTGTACATGACAAAATTAGTTTAATTACATTCATTACACGTCAAGAAATCTCATAGGGACTGTCACTTCACTGTGCAGAGAAAAATACCATGGTCAAATAAATGCTTGACGCATAAGAGAAGTCACACTTGATCTCTCTGTTCTTTTCAGAGGAGGCAGGATCAAGTCTTGTGATTTAGCAATGAACATGTTAAATACACTTTTTTTCCCCAGAAATTAGAGATACATATATATATATATATAAATGTATAATATGTTAAATTAATATTTTTCATTGCTGAGCTACATGGATAATAAATCATATCTTCACAGTAATAATAATTTCAAAAGACTTTAATATATTTCTCGTGCCTACTCATATAAAAGACAATCTGAGATCCTCAAATGAGGAAATGAATGCTATCTACCGTTCATCCAGAGAATTACTATTATTCAGGAAAGAATTTGTGTTTAGTAAATACATATTTACAGGATAATAGATGTATCCAGTAAATAATACATCATATGTTAATATAATTAACTTCCATCATTCATTTGTAAATAGCTAAATATATATTTAACAAACAAATTTATGAAAAGGGCTTAATCACCCATGGGGAAAAGAAAGATTAAAATTGAAACAATAAGATATGTAATGTTTTGTTGTCAAAACAAAACCAAACAAAATCCAACTTATCTTATTAAAGGAACTGTCACTTATGTGTGCATATAAAGAATGAAAAAAATCCTTAGGCTTACAGTGCTACAGTGAGTGAGGATATCAATGAAAGTATAAAAAATTTATAAGGATCAAACTTACTATCTAAGGTAAATGCAAAGCATGGCTACCTGCTGTTTTGTTCCAATTATTGGAGGAAATGGTTTGACATATATATACCCAGAGAGAGACTAAGGCAGCAAACAAGGCTAAATACTGTCCAATAGATTTATTATAAACTCTGCAGCTAAGGAATGTGGGGAAGATGGGGAAGTTAGCAATAGTAAAGAGAGATATCCTAGTGAATTGTTTATAGACATAGTCACCGCTAGGGTTCCAGTGGCGTCTCATTGGTTCACAGGGGGGCAGAAAGCCAATCAATGATGTCTTGTTGACCTTCATGGCTGCAGTTTGGTGGAGGTGGTACCTGTTCTATATTGGAACTCTTTGGGTTTTTATCCTCTTTATATCATTTTTTTGATTGCCAGGGGCAGCAGTTAGTTGTCAGGGGTACTTCTGTTTGGTTCACCAGGATTTGCTTCAGTTGTCAGGGGCATTTATGTTTTGTTTGTCACGGACAACATCATGTCCATAGTGCATGTCTCTAATGTTTCGTAACTGGGAGTTGATCACACGATTGTCACTTGGTGGGCTGCTAGATGAGTGCATTGACTGCATGGTGGTCCTATCCTTCTAGACAACACAATGAATGCCCAAAAGGAGCAACAGACAAAAATGATTTCTCCTGGTGGCCCAGACGCATGTGTCTCTTTTATTGCTGTGATCATGGCAACCATTGCTGAGAAGGTTTCGCTTCAGGTGGATGTCACTAAAGAAGCTTTGAGCCAAAAAATTGTTCCAGATTCTCACACCTGCCTTTACCTCCTTTTTGCCACAAGTGATCCAAGCAATTATATGCATACTGCATATATATTCTACATATATATACCATATATAGAAAGATACAGTTTAACAGAATAAATATTAATTACATTATTAATGGTCCATCCTTAGGTCATTAAGTTAATTTTTAATGTAAATCATTAATTGATATAAGGAAAGTCAGTCAATATACTTTCTGGTAAAGTAACAAGTAGAATATTATTTTTTTTTTTCTTTCTGAGGGGCCAAGAAGGAAATCAGCTCACAAGAAACAATGGAATTGTGTAGTATAGCAGAAATATCTAGATATTCCAAAAATATCACTTATTTTGGTGACATTATTTCAAAAACACACTAAGCCACTCTACAAAATGCAGAATTCTCTTTAAATATGATTTCAGGATTTCAGGTTAAAGCATTGTGGAATGCAAATTCTTTTAAAGAGTAAAATTAAGACCAGGGAAGTAGAAAATCATTTGAAACAGAGTCATTTTGTTATAGCATTAAATATTACTTCTAGGATTGAAAAAAAAAAAAAAAAAAAAGTGTATTTCTTTAATCAACAATATGCTTTGGATTATTTATTCTCCTGTCTACAGGTTACTGAATTTGCTTTATAGAAAAAAAATGTGACGTGAGTGAACCTGTCGTTTTGGTGAACAGAGCTGGAAATGAAAAGTGTCGTGCCACTTAATACAGTTACTTGAAAAGGCAAAAAAACACAGCTTCCTGTGGAAGAAGAAGGAGCAGATGGAAACCTGTTGTAACAGAGTGGGAGGGAAATAGCTCCAGATGAACATATAAATTGTTTCAGCCTTCCAAGGCTTAATGGCAGGTAAGGCAGACAACTGAGACATCTGAGGGACATCATTTGTGGGCATGGTGGTGATGGGGTGGTGGTTGAATCAGATAATCTTAGAGGTCTTCTCCATCCTTAATGATTTAATGATTCTGTGACTCTGGAGAGCTGAAGTGATGGCACGTGGATGGGGTCACTGGCAAGCATGAAGCCTACAGTCAGCGATGTTCACACATGAATACTATTGCATGTTTCTGTGGTTGAAGTCATATTCATATCACTTCATCTCCATGCACTCCACATGATGTTAAACGTGGCAACAAGGAAGTTGTTACTGACCAGTTCTGTCTCACAGGTGCATAGGGCTCCTTGGCTGCAAGGAGAACAGCTTGCATTGATGTGTGTTTCAGTCATGCCTTGGCCCTCCAGTATCTTTGTCAATGGAGACAGAGTTTATGCTAACAAATTTGGGCAAACCAGAGTGGTTTAAGCAGTCAATTCAGTTAAACTGGGCAGAATTACACATGCCACAGAGCCTTGTTTCATTATACATTCATATCTTTGGCTAGAGCACTTTGGATATCGAGAAATATAAAAAAACCACATAAGATAAAAAAGTTGTTAGTAATTTTCTTCTCTTACATTAAATTGTAAACTCCCTACAACAAAAATTAGATTTTTTGTGTTTAATGGCATGATGCCTGATTTATTTTATTCTTAAGGGTGGGGAAGTACAGTTCTTTATTTAAAAAATTGACAGTCCTTCCAAAAGCTCAGCAGCAATCTCCCGAAGATTTTTCTCTATTTCAGCTTAGTTGAAATGTCTGTCAAATTATTAACTATTCTGTGTCACCAAAGATGTTTTTTTTAAATCTCTTCAGCTTTAGAAAAAACAACTTTCAATATTTTATTTATATCTCAAACCCCTCACTACCTTTCCTTCGAACAAAACATACTCAATTTTCCATTATAGCCTGTTGCCAAAATAAATAGTTCTGCAAACACTTTTTGTAATTGACCATAAAAATATTTGCTGGCTACAATCACTCCTAAGAGACCACCTCAATATCACAGGAAGGTCTGCAGCAGTTAGAAATGTGGGAAGTGCTGCATGTTACTTGTAACTTTATCAAAAAAAGGCAAAAAAATCCCAACAATCAACCAACCAACCAAACAAAAAGCCCTCATTCTTTTGTAAATGAATCATTTGCTTGTTATTTTTGCAGCTCATCTTATTTCAGCCATTTTAGAAGCTGTATAATTTTTTATTGGATGAATTTTAGAGACTTTTGATGGTACTTTACGTATCCTCTACAGCAATTTATTCATGGAAGAAATAGTCCTTGGAAGCTCCTTTGTAATATGATTGAAATATACTTCCTCTAACACATTTTGCCTTGTAAATGAAGGAAATTTTTGATACAGTTGTGTGTTTATGTCGATGTATTTTGCTTGATTTTTGTGTTTGGAATATAATTTATTTTATGCTTTGTTGCTTAGCTTTTCCAAGAGATTAAATAAGCATATAATAGAAATTGTAGATTTGCTTCAATTATTACATCCAAAAAGAAACTAGCCAGCTATTAATGGTGGGCACAATTAATTAGACCACTTGTGATGAAAAATGTTACGATGAAAGGATACGGTTATTGGCAATTGTGTTGTGCCCACTTTGTTATTGAGCAAAATGAAGTTTTTCTTAAAATAAAGATAACATTACCAAGACATCTTAATGGGCACGTATTTTAAGATACATCTAAAATTATTTCTTTCTGTCTGTGGGCTATGTGATCTGAAAATTCTGGAGTTTGGCTTTGATTTCTTATGATTAATTTGCAATCACTGTTGGAAAGTACTAAGGACACATAGCCTGTTGCAGTATTAGAAACAGGTTTTAGTGAGTTTCAATCCCATTTTTCATCTGTTCTTTTCATTAAATGTTAATAAATGTGAATACAAATTATGGTTTCAGATCAGCAGAAACTGGATGCTTCCCAGCGCAGCTGAAGAGATCACGACCAGAAACTCTCTGTCCACTGGCTTCAGTATACAAGTCTGAGGAAGGTGTGCTCTTGGAATCTGGTTCTGGCAGGGTGAAAGGTGTAATGTTTAGTACCCAGTAGAGGAAAAATCACTGAGGTCATAACTGCAATATTCTGCTTAGAAACATCATGAAACAATTCTGGGTTCCACATTAATAAAATTATAGGGTTTCTTGGTCACTGCCTGAGGGAAATAAAATAGTTTATATTTTTCCTGTTTTATACAAACCCTGAGAATGTCAGCATGTCACAAACTACTGATCTCACTAGAGAGAAAGAGAGAGACGTGTCACTGTGGAAGAAGCACTGCATATTTGGCCTCGGTCTCCACAGTTTTTTGTGTGTGAAGGTGCAGTATGCTGCAGGAAAGAATGGTACAGCAGCTGGCCAAAAGGATCTGAGCAGAGATTGATGGCAGTGCTCTGTTCAGCAATGTATATGCTTGTCTTTCATAGAGCTGTACAAATATACCAGCTAAAATACTCATTTGATTCTCATTTCCAGTGTGAAATACCTCTCTATAGCCACATTTTACCTCAAATATAGCATCAAAAGCCCTATAGATTCTTCAGGTAAAACAAACAAACAAACAAATATTTTTGAGCAGAGTTGAGGCATGTCTTCCCATAGGAGCTTTTTTAATAGATATATTTTTTTTCGCTTTATAAATGTCAGTGTAGGGTTTACTCATGAATGATTCTGCTCTAGGGAGCACTCTTCACAGCAGCTCATCCCAGAACTTCCTTTTTCAGTCAATCTGATGGGAAGGTCTATGGGCATGTCCAAATGACTCCTCTGTCAGACTCAGATGATGACAGGAGCAGCTTGGGTTTGATACTAGGTGCTGAATAGCTGGATCACAAGTACATCATTGAATTCACATAATTTACAGTTCAAAAACTCATTAGGAACGTATATGGAGGAAAAATATATCACAGCATAAAGCAGTGTTCTAAACATGGCATTCAAAATGGAACTCTGAAGTCATCGGAAGTAAAAACAAGATCAACAACCAAATGAACAAGAAACACACCACCGCAACAATACTAATTGCTATTCAGAACAGTGCAGTAACTACGAATCCAATACAATCTGACTTTCAATATACTCTCTTGATGTGAGAATAAGGGACATAGAACTTTAAATTCCTGAGCATCTCCTGGGAAGTGCTGAGAACTCAGTATTTATTGCCATCTCTTAAAATATCTACTGATACACAAATCTGTAAAATCGATTTCTAACAATGCAATATAATATAGCACAAGATGGTTTCTGTATTGTGCAGCCCTTTAAAGATGACATTTCCATGTTTCTTACTCCCATGAGTTCTGTCTCATTTTGTTCTGCACAAAATTATTTAATAGTGCAAAGACTTATTTTTTCTCTGTGAGACAAAGGTAAATGGAATAACCATATTGTTAAAAACAATGAACACAATTAATTAACTTCATTGCTAAGCATTTGACTTTTGATCTCTTATAGAACATATTTTGTCAAAAGAGAAGACTGAGTAGATACAGTGAAAACTTTATAAATACAATTTCTCTCTGAGTAATGACAAAACTGATCTTTGATGTAAGAGAAAACACATTATTATTAAGCTTATGCCTAGATGAAAGACTTTGTTTCTCATGCTATGCAGATTATAATTTCCTTTTTTTTTTTTTTTTTTTTTTTTAGTTTTGCTTTCTGGTTTGTAAATCCTGTTTAATATTTCCTATAGTATTCTAGAAATCTGATTATTGCTGATTTTCATCTTCTTTGAAATTCTTTTTTTGTATTTGCTTTGCTTTTGTTGCAATAAATCCTCACGGATGCCCTGATTCCTTCCTTTTCTATGGCCACAGAAATATCCTGAAGATCTAAAATACATTTTATAATCGCAATACAGCAAAGACTGTTTTTGTTTTTCTGTTTATTTTGTATAAAAACTCTTTAGGCACTGTCATTCTCGTCCTTCTTTTGGTGGTTGTCAACACAGGTAAGGAACTCCAGCCACAGCATTCACTCATCAGAAAGCAAGGTCCTTTGTGTCCCCTATGGTCTCTCCAAACAGAGAAACCAGTGCAGCTCCCAAGTGCCATGGAGTTAACTTGATCAATGTATGCCTGTGACAGGGGGATATTAGGCCCCTGCCCCCCACCCCCAGCCTCACAAAATGGGAAGGAAAAGGGAAAAGGGACAGGGAGATGGGAGCTGGGCTCAAGGAAGGAAAAAATAACCAGCAGCAATGATCTATGGAGGAAAACTTATTTTACTAACTACGATACTGGAATGCTAGATAACACAATATAATACAATCTAATTTGAAATTGAGACTAATAAATCAAATAAAATAGGAGATAGAGAGAGCTTCTGATACTGAGTCAAACCTGAACATCTTGGTACGGCTAGGAAAGCACACACCAACACCCACTGCAAGGCAGTAAGTGACCGCCCAACCAGGAGGGCCAGATTCCATGACTTACGTGATGTACAGGGACAAGTATCCAGAATAGGAGCACTAACACTTTAACTCCCAGTGCACTACATGATGTTATGATGTGGAATACCGAAAACCAAAAATCACAAAACCATGACACCAAGATGTCTGCAAAGGGAATCTCTACCCAGGAGGGCACAAGCTCTCTGTCAGTGTCTGACAGCAGCAGTGAGTACATCTGTGGGAGGCATACCCAGGGAGAATTGCCATTCAGCCTGGGAGGAAGTGGGAAGGTTGAGGGTCATCAGGTAACTGGAGAAGATAGATTGGTGGAAGCATGCTTTGCAATCCCTGGAACAAGCATGTCAGTCATGACACAAGAAATGAAGAATCCCCTATCCTTTTACCACCAGTAGAAGCAGAGAACCCAAGAAGCATAGAAGAATGGAAGAAGGTTTTTGTTCCAGATTGCATGTGAATCTCATCCTCATACAACATGTATGAGGATCTGGAACTTGATAGACAGGCAAAACGAGGTGGGGATGAAGGTCCATTCAGGTTGGAGGGTTCACCTAGGGCTAGTCAGCCTACACCTGATATCATGAACACCTCCATCAATATAAAAAGTGTTTTTTTCTGAGGGAACAAAGGGCCTGATATGCCATCTAGATCCTACCCACAGTTTAGTCTGCTGCCTTGATTAGGCTCGGTTCATTACCAGAAAAAATTACTAGAAAAAATTCATTAGTAGAAAACTCTATTATCTGTTATTGATTCTTCATGTCTGCAGTGATGAAGAAGCAAAGAAAAGTCAAAGGGTAATCAAAAGAAACTTCAGGGTCTTGGCACAACTCTTAAAAGGATTAGGGGCAGAGGTATTGTTTTCCTCTGTCCTCCTAGTATCAGGGAACCATACTGAAAGGAACAGGCAGATGCAGCTGATCCAGATGTGACTACAAGGCTCCAAAGCATTGATAGAATTTCAAGTTTCTTGATCACAGGATGGTCTACAAAACACTGGGCTGGCTGGTATCTAATGGAATGCACATTTCTCTTAAGGAGAAAGGAAATTTTAGTGAAGAATTTAACAGGGTTGATTTTAAAGCTTTAAACTAGAGTAGGATGCAAGAAGACGTAAAACCAGGATCACCAGTAGCAAGCTACGAGACCGCATACCTGAATTTGAGCGACTGAGTGCTAGTGTGATCTTTCAGTCTCTTCCAAAAGGTCTTGTGTACAACAGAGCACGTTTGAAACATTCCTACACCGATGCATGCAGTGTGAAAACAAGCAAGAAGAGCTTCAAGGCTTAGCTCAGTCCCAGTGCTACAACGCACAAAAAAAAAAAGATTACAGCCAGGTGAATAGTTTGAGTGATTCCAGATTTCAAAATTATTTATCTGAATTACTCACTGAAGATTTGATGACTAGAGGCCTATTCCTTTTAATTTAGTTTCTGTCAATAACAGTTATGGGTTTGTCTGCTGAAGAATATTTCATGAATTCTTCTCTGTAAAAGAACAGATGTTAAACCCAAAATGTCTTTCAGTGAGGAAGAATAGTTTGGCTGTTTTTTTCATAGCCTTCAGCACACTTTGCAATTCTTACTTTATTTCTACTTCTTTTTTCTAAGTTTATATCCCTCAGCCACTATAATTCAAATAGAAGTAGTAAGACTGGGAGAGGAAAGGGAATAAGAATATAAGAGAATGAACAGCAAAGAGACGCAACAGTTAAAGAGATTCAGAAAAATGTCAGAACATCTGTAGTTTCAGAAACTGTGGGGCTGGATATTAACTTGCCAAAATTGGCGCCTAGGGGGAAATGTAGTAGGCGACTGCGGGACCCCCCCACAGGATGTGACACGGCAGGACCTCCCCAGCTCTATGATTGGTGTGTGGCACATGCTTTAGGGGTGTAGACGAGGCACATAGGGTATATAAGCTAAAGTTCACGTGTAATAAACGCCATTTTGCTGCTCATCTTATTGGTGTATACATGCAGTTATTTGGTCCTGACCTGGTTAGGGTTAGTAGTGTAGGAGGCAATGCAACATATGGAATAGTGTGCTAATTAGTATTTTTTTTTAATTCCTAACAGACTTCTCAATTAGCAAATATATAAAATTGAAAAAAAATATTTTTAATAAAGTGTTTTGGTTTATTTTTTCAGACAAAACTCTGAGGAGTTACTATCTTTCTGGGCAAGACAAGAGATTCAATTGTAAGATCATCCTCACTGAAACAATTTACTCATGGCAAAGTTCAAGCAGTATTTTTATCCTTATATTCATATCAGCAGGTTCAAAGAACCGCTCTTCCTCAAGCTAATGTAGATTAGCAAAAGATTAGAGAAAAATATGTTGTCTACACCTTGTAAAATGCCTTGTTTCTTTCCCTTAACAATGTACTGAACTCAAATTAAAGATAATTTCTTTGGCATAGATGAACTACATTAATTTTTCCACTGAAAATATGTACCCTTTGGCATTCAGTATGTCTCAGGGTTTGCTTGCTGTCTCCAAGTTACAGCATTCACCCAAGTAAGCATTTCTATTTGTAGATGGTGGCTTACAGACCATAAGAACTGCGATTAAATGCTAAGTGAGAATTTTATGTACACTTTAATGTTCTTTTTCCTGGAAGACAGAAGTTGGGAATGTATTTCGTTCTGAGTTCCTACTTACACTTGTTAGCGTAGCATGTTATGTTGTAGGGACAACATATCTTTGTAGGAATGGATATTTCTTCCACTTAAATTGTAGATCTATGCTATTGAAGGTTAAATAGTAAACAGGAAAATGAGGCCTGAGCTTCACAAGCCAGACATGTGACCCTCGGGAGCACTCGAAGTTGGCAAGCATAGCACAAGAGCAAATTAAGGGGCCAGAGCCTTGAAAACAGTAAATTAGGAAAGAACACAATACAACTGCAAACACACCTTGGAATATAGTGGAGATTGCTCCAGTCCACCCTCTGCATGAAAATTAGATGCAAAAAGTACCATTCATCACACTGAATGATGGTGTCTGGATTTCATATTTCTGCATTTTATGTCAACAAGATCTCTTTGGAGAACTGAGACCCAGTCAGTGGTATCTAAAGAACAATTTGTCTTATCCTAATATACAGATATACATTATTCAAATAAACATCTTCATAGAGGAAATGCCTCAGAAAAAAATAATAATAAAAAGCTATATTCTGACTAACATGGCTAGTTCTTCACAACGCAAATCCAAATCTAGATTCTCTTTAAATTGCTTCTCAACAGTTCAGATAGATTGAAGGTGAGATAAACACAATTACACCTTATATACCAACCTCCAGCTCTGAGATTCTTAAATCTTCTTCTTGAATCCCAGGGCTTCTTTGAATTGTTATGAATAACAGTAGATTTCTGTGATCAGCAACATTTCCAAAGAAGAGAAAGAATATTCTGCACTGCTAGTTTTTGAGTCTCTCTCTCAACTCTGGTACACAGTAAAAGCCAGAGCCTAGGCCGGTGTCAGAGCAGGAGACACAGCTATGCAATAAACATTTTCTAGATTTAAAGAGACATCTTGCTGAAATACTTTATGCCTAATTTCCACCACTAGAGTGACAGAAAGAGTTGTATCTAAAGTATTAGAACAGTGTAATGTCAACTTCTTATCATATTCTTGTCCCTATGGGAAAAGTGATAAATGTACTCCACTGTGCTTTGTTCATCTCGTGACACTCGCCTTGTAGAAGTATTAAACACAATCTTGGTGTTATTGAAGGAAGATTCACAGCTAATCCTTCAAGAGTTATTATAAAATGTGCAATCAAATTTTAAAATACAGGCTTTGGAATTATAACATGACGCAACCTCTCATTTATTAAAGATATCTATTAAGGCAATGTTTTTGTATCTTTATCAGAAGGCAATGTCATGCTACTTAGTATTCCTTTTTTTTTTTTTTTTTTTTGCTTTGTTTTTATTAATATTATCATCTACTTATTTCACAGTTGTACTGTTTGTATCTAAGACAACAGCTTTATTTAAAATGTCATATCCCTAGTGATTACTTTTAAGTATTTTATGTTACCTTGAGGTTATAAAAGAATTCTTCTCTTAAGTAATGCATAATTACATATTACTCAAAATGATTGATGGTTTGTTGAGTGCAGCATCATGAAATAATACCCTGAATATTACAGCAAAGGAAGTCCCACTAAGTTTCAAGGTTTCAGGAGCTGTCACACAGATCAGTCATTTTGTATTTTAATCATAAGGGTCTTGATTTGAAAAATAATAAAAGAAAACACAAGCTTCACTTAAAGAGTGGAGACAACTTGAACGCCATTATTGTGGGGGAGAGGCACTAAAATATAACAAGGGAAAATCATCTCAAGACTATTTAATTTTCTTCTTCTTGCTTTCTTCTTCTTGTACACTTTGATGTGGTCTCCAATTAAGTGCAGTTATATAAAATTAGTGTCCAAATGAGAAGGAAATCTGTGTATGCAACAAACCCTTGAGTTGACACTTTTCATGGTTTTCTGCAAAGGGGAGAACTCTGAATATGTAACAACTGCAAATGTGTGGCTGCACCTTTTCACCTCAGGGGTATATGAAAAAATCTTCATGTAGAACAGGAGTTTTATTCTAGACATAATCACTTTTTATCTTTTTAACTTTTCTTTATGGCTCCTATGTTTTCAACAGTGAGCACGATAGTATACAGAGGAAATAGCAAACATATCTCTGATCAGACTAGGTGACTAATATCCCTTTTCATCATTTTTGTGCAAAACTCATCTCAAATTCTCAAGCTTTGAGAAAGAAAGGACTTACTTCAGTAAATTCCTCTATTTTACTGTTTCTGCAGCTGACAATCTATTTCAGACTAAATTCTGTGGTTAAAAAACTCTCTGTGCATGGATACTCAAAATGGTAAATTTTAGGTTCGGTTGAACAAGATCAAAAAGAATATCTAAACTGCAAAACAAAACAAAACAAAACAAAACAACAACAACAACAAAACATAACACAGGTCTTGTCCAATAACATTCCCAGGTATTATTGAAAGGCTGGTGAAGATCTTCTGAGATACCGTGATGAGAATCATTTTGAAAGCTTACACTTGTAGATCATAGAGGTTAGAGAGGAATGATTTCTATTACTGCTATATGAAGGAAAACAGAGAGTGATTGGCATATTGGAATTTGGCCAAAATGGCAGACAAAAATAGGTGGCATTTCAAATCAACTGCAAAAAACGACATGTAAAATGAACACTCCTTGCACAGACTAGGAGCAAGCACAATAGTTTATTCAACTAAAGCTAAGCTAGAAGAGTCCATCAGAACTAACAGATCTGTGATCTCTTATGTGCATGCAGAAATAGTATAGTTTAATGATACTCATTCAGAACTGCCACAGAACTGTCAGAAATGAAAAACTAAATCAACTCCCTTGAGAAACATAAAGAATTAACATCCACATCTGCTAATATGGAGACAATACTATATTTTAAAAAATCATGTATAAACTGAAATATATTTCTAGAAACAAGAGCTAGACAAAAATTTCCAATGAAATCCTTTTGACTTTTCTTGACATTAAAGTTCAATTTCACCATCAGAATGTGATAGTTTTGATGATCTTGGTCCAGGACCAAGTTAGAAAAGAAATTTTGCCAAGTTTTTGTCAATGACTAAATAAATCACTTCTAATTCACAACTCAACAAAGTTTTCCAGACAAAGAAAATGTCTTGTCTGCAGTACAGGAATCTTAAATAAATCAAAAAATAAATGAAATAAAATAAATTCATGCATTTGAACCATTTGAAAAGGAGAAAAAAATCCCTTTCTCCATTTCATTCCCTATTTTTCACTTGACAACTGTATTATAGAGTGGTTGAATTTTTTTAAAGCAATGCGTTACTTATAATCAACTAAACTAGCCAAGTAGTTTACAGTGATTTCTATCTCTCCTAGTCTTTAACTAATGGGAAAGATGCCAGTGTGACAGGAACATTTTTCTCTGAAGAAGTGGAGAGAGGATTCTGCCTTGCTGCTGGAAATCTTTGCTGATATGATAATGTCATGTATATTTCTCTCAATTCACTCTAGACTGGGGAAGGAGCATTGCAGAACGGAAGCAGACACAAAAACTTTAAGTTGTTCAAAATCTTTTTACAATAGATAGAAAACCTAACTCTAGTGTGGCTCCTTTGATTTGTCAGATGGCTTTAAGTTAGATGCATTTCTGCATTACTGTACAGTTACAGCGAAACATAGCTGATCTGAGAGGGCAGAATTTCTTTGGGCATTTTAGAATAATAATTTTATATGTTTTGATTAGTACACATTTTCTTCATTTTGCTGCTGTTGCCGTAAATAATGCTGTTTTTAAATAGCAAGTGAATCTATTCACTTCCAATCATAACCGTCATAACTTTGAGCCACATTGCAGCTTTGCACTACTTTGCAGTATTATCCTCTCTGTTGTGCAATATACTGTATTATTCTGATGTTTACAAAGCCATAGAGGAGCTGTGGGGAGCAATCACTGTGACAGTACAACACACCAGCCACTCTACCACATTGCTGGAAGATGCAGAGGAGAAAAAATCTGGCACACGTACTTTCAGACCAGTGACAGCTTTCCTGTGGCTTGTGGCTGCTGTGGGTGTTCAGCAGCTGAGTTGTAACACTGGACAGTGTTGTCATTTTGTAATTAAAGTGCACAAATATCAATTACAGAATTTCTGTTTGGCAATGTGCAATGTCTTCTAGGGAGATAATAGGCGTGGTCATTTGCACAAATGTACTTATTGCCAGACTTACTGTCAATATTTTCAAAATTTAGGTGAAAATATTATTGCAGATATTTAATGATTTTCCTATCAGGAATGAAAGGTTTGATTTTATAATAAGGATTAAACTTGCTTGAAGAAATGCCAGCAGTCTTCACAGCAAAAATCTGATTTTGTACTCTGAAAGAATACAAAAGAAAACTTTAGAAAGTAATATAATAGTGCTGATTTAATGCTTTTATTTATACAAAGGCAGTGCACTGAGGTCTCCAGAAAAGTGTAAATCTTTCAGACAAGGATAAGTTTTATCATGATAGAAAATGGATGAGTAAGCAAAGTTAAAACTCATTTCATTATAGCCTTGCTCCTAATTATTTCAAAGTCCCTTCCATCAGCTTTGAATCTACCTACATAAATGTTTTCAATTATTGTTTTAAAACCAGTTTTAAATCTCCTATCACCTGATTTATTGAGGACTTCATAAGACACATTGATCTAGATGCCTAGAATTTTCTGAGGTTTCTCCAACATTTGGAGCCAGATGAAAAAATTCATTTGTATGTTTTATTCCTTTCTTAGTTCAAGAAGTCCTCCACCTCTATCAGAAAAATAAATAAATAAATAATTTTAATAAAAATTCTGACCATTTTTTTTAGCATATGTGAAACTCTTATATGTATTTCTTCTTTCCTCCTATGAACGCTGACACAAGAATGAGTGAGATGTCGTTGTTTTTCTGTTGTTTCACTGAAAATTCTTTTCACAGGTCCCATTCCCAGAAGTCTTGCTGGATACTATTACAAATATTAGTATTCAAAGCATCTTTTAATTTTGCCATTTATCTAATCTCATCATTTGTAGTTTACTTCCTGATCACATGCTCTTTTAATCAACAAACATAAGGAACAGTCAACAGAAACGTGAATGTGATAAAGTACACAAATCAACAACTGGATTTTTTTCACAGTAAACCGTGCTGCAGGCCCACAAGACATTTACTAGCAAAATGTCCTGTTGGTTTCCCTTTATTCCTTACTCTGTGACAAGCAGTAGGAAAAAAATAAAAAAGAAAACCCAAGAACTTGGAAGGTTAGTAGATGTGAATGTCAGGTTTCTAAGGCTGATGTTTCTACAAAAGTGGCACAACAAATACCATAATACTTGTTCAATATCATGGGAGATAACAGTGTCCATGAGTGCATTTACATCTGAATATAAGTGCAATTAATTGAATTTTTTCTTTTCTCTTTTTAACTCAAACTACTCTAACTCAAGGTTGGATATAATATTAATTAAGCATGCATTAATTTATTCAGTTAATTATATTGTAATTACTTTTGAATGAAAACTTTGGGGAAAAATGTTATTCCTATTCTTTAAGACTTTTTATGTCATCCTTTTACAGCACCTGGGCCCAATTCTAACCAGTGGAATGAAATTAAATTTGGTAGCATGCTAACAATCAGTATTTGAATCATATGAAACATAAGAAAATATTTTAGTTCTTGTTTACAGCAGTATGTGTGAAGGATATTTTCACTTTTTCAGCAGCCTGTCACCCAAAATAAAATCTATCAGCATAGCAAATCAGGAAATGAATATAAAAAGGATGAAGGACAGCCATCTTCCAGGAATATTTATTTTTAAAGATAATATTGGTGGCATTTCTTTATGAAATTGATGCATTTTTCATAAACAAAGAAGAAACTTTGATATGAAGTTACCAGATGCATATAACTATTACTGAAATTATGGAATTACGAATCTCATTGTTAGGTCAGAAATGTTTCACACTCAAATGCATCATAAGCTGCCATAGTGTATTATGAAGAAAAATAAAATATTGGCTGTCAAAGTGAAAATTTATGTGTTTTTTTCCCCCTCATTTACAATAATTTTCATATAAGAGTTTGACAAATGTGAGACTGAAATATACCCTTTCCCTTGGAGTTATTCTTGAGCAGTAAAATTATGAGTGGCTGGAGAAAAATTACAAAACTGCGTTACAGTCATGCAAAGGATGCATAAAACAATTCATAGTCGTTCGAAATTTAGGAATTCTGTAGTACTTTGTGAAAAGACAGTACATAGAAATAATAAGGAAAGCATAGAGTTTTAGCTCACATGTTTGAAGGAGTCAAATGTCAGGCTACAGGAAGACAATGAAAGAAAGAACTGCTCAAGCTATTACTGGCAGTACAAACCTGCCTACTCTAGGGAACCTGCTTTAGCGGAAGAGTTGGACTATTATAGCCAGCGATCCCTCCCAAATTCTATGATTCTGTGATTCTGGGAAACTGTCAAAAGTAAAAACACATCATAATGAGAAAAATTGTAGATTTAAACGACTGACTTCTGGATAAATCAGTTCTTTATAATCAGAACCTTCAAGCCTGCTCTTGGCCCTCAACATTGCATGCAAGACTTCCTGCAAAGACAAAGTTGTTTTGCTATGTGCCTCAGAATGAGGTGCTACCTTTCCAGGCTCCAGAGACAGCTAGTTGTTTTGTATGTAGGTTAAAAGCAGAAGTGAAGATACACAGGTGGAAGGCACAAGGAGTTATGAGCATGCAGGAAAAGAAAGAATGTAAAAATGGCTGTACTAAAACAGACCAAAAATCTATTTAGGCCAGTGTCTCCAGCAAGGACTGATATCATGTCTAAGGAACAGCAGAATAGAACAAGTTTACAGCAATTCTGTTCCATTATATTGTCACAGCCTCCAAGGGCTCATAGCTCAGGGATTTCCTAACCCAAAGGTGATATCTTGGCATTTAAGAAAATGAAAGCAGTTAATCTGGCGGAGATATTTGAGCTCTGAATATTTGCCTAGGGAATTACAAAATAATTGTAATTAAGATAAAAATTTAGCATTTATTTTCTGTAGGCAATGTTCTGAACAACTGCAGCACTATCAGTTTAGAACTAATTCATATGTCTACATTCAACTCACAAGAGTGACTTCAGGCAAGATATATTTTAAATATATGACAATTACATATATATGAAGGTCACTCTGAAAGTAATGCCTTTTATTTATCACTTATCTATCTTTATCTCTATGGAAACTACAACAAAGAACACAATAATTAATATGGTAGAAAAAATCTCAGTTACCAAGCATTGTTTTTCGACAATGTCAACAGTATTAGCTATGTATTTTTGCAACATGGAACAAAAATCTATTGAAACTCTGTTGCTATTACATTGCCTTTTCTACCTTCTTGTACCAAGGACTAGCAGAAATGCACCAAATTTCACTTGTTAAATATATTTTTCTATGCTTTTTTTCTGATTTAACTTTAATGATATTTTTACATATATCCTTTTCTTCTGGTGAAAGAGTTGGAGGTCTGTTTTGGTAAAATCAGTAAGTATTTATTCTCTAAAATGATGTAGCATGGGTTAGTTTAAAAATAATAAATTTTAAAAACAAAAAAATGATATCAGAAATGAATAGATACTTTAAAATAATAAAGTATAAAATAGATACTTTAAAATAATAAAGTAGAGAAAGATGTAAGTGTACTTTCCTTGTTTTTCTTTACTATTACATACCGCAAATTACAGAAATAAAACTTTATTAACCAAATTATTCATCAGGACAAGGCTTTCATTCCCTTCAGTAATGTGCCCAGAAGAAAAATCAAACAAACAAAAGCCCTGCCAATATTCCCCGTGGCTTTGCCAGCTTCAGTTTCTAACCATCATGGTGTTCCCAAAGTAATAGTTATAGACTCTGGATTTCCTATGACCTCTTCCAAGAATCTCCAGTGCTATGCATAAATATATAAACACAGTGAGGTTTTCTACATTAATTAAAAAAAAAAAAAAGCAAGTTTAAATAAATAAGCAAGAAAAGAAAATATAACTGCTTCTTTAATTTTATTCAAAAATTATGTAAGGAAAAGTCTACAGCCACACTGTACTCATTAGCCAAAGTAATCCTTTTAACCCATGAAGAGCTGTCATCATACTTGAAAAAAATCATCCTCACCCGTCTTAACTGCAAAGCTGAGATTACCTTCATATAGCTTTGTAGACCCTTCAGTGTCTAGCTGTTTTAAAAATCTTGAATTCTTGTGAAGACCATCAGAGTAATATTTCCATACAGGACTCTTGTAACCATACAACTTAAGTCTAAAGGATTCTAAGAAGCTGTAATTTACATGAGAAAGAATGCAAGGTGTAAATTAATTGTAGTACAAAAACATGAACTTCCACCTTCTAATTTTCAGTGTTTAGTTTCTCCTGGATGGATTCCAAGCTTTTTCTAAGAAATAGAGAATCATACTTTGAAGTGACATTTGTGGCAGCAAAATAACATTTTTCCTACCAGTGACTTTACTTTTTTTATAGCCAATTCACATTTATTCCACTTCAAAATCTATTCCAGGGATCCAGGGATAATGGTATGAGTGTTTTGATGCAGTCTACGTGGTCCAGTCCTTCTCTCACTGATAAAACTGTTGATATGAGATTATTCTATTGTCTTGTTTATGGATGATAACTACCTTTCAAAAATATGAAACTGCAATAACACAACGCAACCAGATGTATCAAACCTACACAGACAAACTCTATATAGATAAATTCTAGTTCATTTGGAAAAGAAAATCTACATACACAGACATGGATAAAAGTTCTTGAAATTTCATGGCTCAAGCAATGATCATATCAAGTATAGGAAAATTGCTTCAATGGTTAGGATTATCATTCTGCATAAAAATCTATACTTATTTTTCTTTTATTTTTGCTCAGAAGCAATGAAGTTTCTGTTTCAGGCAGAAAAATATCTTAAAATGTGAATGGAAACAGGCAGCAGACAATTCTGTGCAAGTGTATCTGAACTAAAGTACTATGTCCAGGTCTGGAGCTCCCAGTACCTGACGGAAGGGTGAAAAAAGAAAGACAGAGAGCTGTTGGAGAGGGTCCAGAGGAGGGCCACAAAGATGATCAGGGGACTGGAGCACCTTCCCTATGAAAACAAGCTGAGGGAGCTGGGCTTGTTCAGCCTGGAGAAAAGAAGGCTGCGGGGTGACCTCATTGCAGCTTTTCAGTACCTAAAGAGTGCCTACAAACAGGAGAGGAATCAACTCTTTGAAATGATAGATAACAGCAGGAAAGGGGAAATGGTTTTAAGTTGAAGCAGGGAAGGTTTATGTTGGATGTCAGAGGGAAGTTCTTTACTATGAGAGTGGGGAGGTGCTGGAACAGGCTGCCCAGAGAGACTGTGGATGCCTTTTCCTTGGAGTTATTCAAGGCCAGGTTGTATGAGGCCCTGGGCAGCCTGGTCTAGTATTAAATGGGGAGGTTGGTGGCCCTGCCTGTGGCAGGGGGTTTGGAGATTCATGATCCTTGAGATCCCTTCCAACCCTGGCCATTCTGTGATCCTGTGATTCACTATTTTTAGTAATTTTGTACATGAATATCAGCTTACAAAGAAAATCAGAAGCAGGCCCAAGAGCACTGGAAATGTATACCTATTTCCTTAGAAGTAGACATATATTCCAAAGGATTTTTCCACTGACCATTTTTTCCAATGCAATCCTGGCTCTAGTTTTACTTTGCTATTAACCAGAGTAAGGACTGTTACTGTTTTCAATGGCTATGAGCTCTTCCCAGTTTTTGATACTAATCTGTATAATAGTGATGAACATAATCAAAGGTTCATTGTTGATCAGTCGATTTGTTTGGGCTTGAATTTTCTGCTTCAGAATATTTACTCTGAGCATTATACTCAGTGTGTATTAAATGAGCACTTTTATTCGTACTTAGTGATTGAGCCTTCTATTTGATTCACAACTGCTAACCTGTTATCTAGGCTTAGGGGAAAATAAGGCTGCTCACTGTAGCATTCTTGGCCCATTGTCATAATAGCTTAGACACTCTAGTAAGAAATTCTTGTGCTCTTGTAAGAACAGGTTTTCCTTAAAGGTTAAATGCCTCTTCTCCTGGCACATTTTCTATAAGAAGAATTTTACGGTGACTTGAAGAGTCTAATTCAGACTTCCAACAAGGAAAGCTTATGCAGGTGTCTTGGGAGAAAATTCTCTAAAAATATGCCTGCAGAAATGTTGTGCTAAGTGTTGAAATTTTGTTAAATTACATACAGTAGGTGGGGGCACATACTTTTGTTTGCTTCTCTTCTAGATTCTGACTCGCATTCACCTACATAAAGTGTATTTTTCTTTGGGAAACACTGTGTTTCACTTTTATCCTAACACTTTTTAAGCATTTAGTAGTAAATGACCTGGACCCAACTACCCGATCTCTTGTGAAAGTTCATCAGTCTCTTCCTTCGCAATGTTAAATCACTTGTAAAGTTAAATAAATAAATAAATAAATAAATAAATAGAAAGAGATAAACTATGGTGAATTCATGAACTAAAGTAACTAAGAAAGTAATTCAGCTGGCAAAGGAGTGTGATATATATTTATTACAAAATGTTTTTGTCAGAATATCTTAAATATATTTTCTTACATATAGAAGTCACAATTTAATGATATTTTGTCTATTTAAATGGCTTGATTTATTAATTATTTAATGCAGATATTACTTACCTTGAGATAACTGTGCAGTTATAAGCATCTCTGACATATATTGCAAAATGCATGGCTTACCAGGTTTCTTTGCTGGTAGTTTGAATTGTCCATAGTCATGTATGTCTGGAACCTGTAAAACACAATGAGGCTGCTCTTGCAGCTCCCACAGTCACACTGGGAGAAATATTTAACTTCTGATATATCATTTTCTGGATTTGTTGCCATTCCTACTAGAAACTGCATAACCTCGGGCATTTTGGCCCACTGTATTTGCATCTCTTACCTGCTGCTTTGTAAGTGTATAATTAAGCTACGTATAGCCTTTGTTTTGTAAATGTGCAGTCATCTGGCAAAAGTACGGGGGGGAAATCTGAAACCATTCTTTTTCATCTTTAATTTTTCCATTAGGATGTACTCGGAAAGGAAATTAAATTGGTGTTGTGCCGATGATTTATTGCAGGAAGAAACTCAATTTACACAGACAAAAATGCTATTTTAATTTTATGTATAAAACGGTATATATTCAGTAATGGTGAATTCATATCTTTTGCTTGTACATGTTACAGTGAAGATGACAGTTTGGTTTGCTTTCTAATAAAAAAGACATAAAAGCTTATTTTCACTTTTAATGTGTTATTCTAACATTTCTTCTGTACAATAGAAAGGAAGTTTCCAATCAATTTGAGTTATCACTTTAAAGAAATCCGTTTCCACATTTTAAACTCTTCAGAGGTGTCTAAGCATACCACTCATTTTTAATGTACTTTAAAATATGCTGGGGCACAGTAGTGTATTTATTGCAATAATCCAATATGTTTATTATGTATTAATAAAATATTTTTCTAAAATTGTAAACATATCCATCACTATTTGTTACCTGCAATCAATTCTTTGGACCTGGCAGGTTAGGAGCTCATGCTATTCATGTTAATATATATTTTACATTACTATGTTGCTTCAAATTTCAATTTTTGGTAAAAAAAAAAAAAAAAAAAAAAAGTTAAATTAAATAAACAATACATCAATTGACATGTATTGTGTCTATGCCATGTCAACACCAGTTTATTTAACCTCTGAGCTGTATTTTTTGTTGGGTAGGAAAAACAAGTTTTCTTGCTAGAAATTGCAATTTAGCATGCATAGGATGTATAAATGATAAAATGATATAAACATGACCAGAGGAAAAAAAGGATATAATCTGAATAGTTTTCCTAGAGTATATTTTAATTCTGGCTCCAGAGGGTTAAATCTATCCTCTCTTTAAAGGAAAGATAAAGGCATTTGTAAAGTTAGTGGGACTTTGCCAATTCACATTTTCAGAAATGAAAGAAATTGGAATTACATCTAATGATTTCTGGAAGAACAGAATGTAATTATTCTTTCACTCTAAAGACTTTGCAAGGGCTCAAATCAATACAGTCTAAACCAATTTATTTATTTATTTATTTTTCTGATAAGCTAATCTGTCTGTTACCAAATTGCTCACATCTAGAATTGTAATGAAAGTAAACATAATTAAAAGGACAAAATTCTGGTAGTGCAAGTTTAAAATTTTCAATAACATATTACATGACAAGATCATAACATAACATAATATAGCATAATCACATGACAAGACCATCCTAATCTAAGTGAACAGCCATTCTTAAAGAGTCTCACATCAAATTGAAAAATCTGACTGGAATTTTTTGAACTTAGTAATTTGGCAAATTCAAAATGTATTAGAGCTGATTTATATCTCTTTTTTCCTGCCAAAAATATCTTCAAAAATTTTATAGTTTTTATTTTTTTTTTTTTTTTCCATGAGTATAACATATCAAAATAAAAAAAAATATATGTATCTAGTTGCTTTGGAGGTGTTTCTTCAGTTACTGCTTCTACTAGAATGTAAAATGAAAAAGTAAAGCACAACTCTAACATTTCTTTTACTTACATTCATTTTTTCTTTTACAGACTTGTCTGGATCTGTCAGTTGAAAACCAAAATCTTTGCAATCAAACCCACATTTTTAGTTTGTTTGCACTTTTTTTTTTTCTCCTATTTCTTCTTAATTTTCTCTTTATGTCACTGTCTTATACAGAAGTGAGTGAAAAACCTTATGAATGGACAGGGATAAATTTATAATGAAGATGGATGCATTGCTACTGCTGTGTAGAAGGGCATTAAACTTTCTAACATGGGCTGAAACCACTGTGTTATATGCAGCCAAATGAGGTTTGCAGTGATGGACAGGAGAAAGTTAGTAAAAGAGGAACCAGTTAAGAACAGAGAAAGTAACATTCAAATACAAGAATCTGAGTTCTGAATGAAGTAGCATAGTCTTAGAATATTGTCTTTCATTTTGGACCCCAGTACATGATTTAGTTTATATCAATCACCCAGACGTGGTATTCTTCTGATGGTCTGTAATATTACACAAATTATCTTGGTGTTCTGAGTAACTGCTGTGATTGACTAATGCACAAAGAAGTTCAGCTACAGTATTACTTATTCAGTAAATACAATTTTCATTTAGAAAATGTATTTTACTAAGTTACTTTGTTAGCACACCAGTGTGCACTGTTATATCAAGTATTTGTTTATCTAGTGAAAAACATTTAAACATTCGAACAGCTCAGGCTTTACAGTGCATTCAGAAATCAATGTGGTAGAAGATCTGCTTTCAAGTGGCACTGAATCATGATTGCTTCTAGTTTAAATGGATTGTGGGAAGTTGGAAGAATTACTTTGACAGTAGTTTTCCTTGATGAATGATTCTTGCTTCCTGTACAAACCAAAGTAAAAGTAACAGAAAATTTTCAAGGAGAGATGCTCTCTGACATAACTACATCATCAGCAAAACTTTAACAGCAAGAAGTCTGAAGAAGATGAGAAAAACATCACTATGAACCGAAAATGAAAATCAGTGGCAAGAAAGGAGAAAATCAATGGCAAGAATATTTGAACCTAATATGAATAATTACGGAAGTAGCAGCTAATAAACTTCTGCATTATGCTGTTGTTCAGCATCAGCTGCTGTTGAAGAAGAATGTAGCATATACTCTGCTGAACTCTCAAGGAACCTGCTTGAGATCAACTGTCTTCCCTAAATTTATCTGTTTTTCAGTAACACAAATAATAAATTTCCAGGGTCACTAAAGACAGCAGTGTATTTTACTGTATTTTAAAAAGAATTTAATCATACATGTTCTCACATTTTTTGCTGCCTAGTGTTTCGCTTAAGAAAAAAATTGAAAGAACTTTCTGTATACATAGATAGTTGTTACAGAATGCTTTGTGATACTAGCATTTTTTCAAAGAAATGATAAAAGCAAAGAAAATGCTAATACTCAACTTGAGGAACACATTTTTTATTTTTTTCAACAATAGCTTTTTTTTGTTCCCATGAGTATTCACATTTTAGACTTTTCTCTCTCTGAAGTACTTGTGAAAGCTTGAAAATGACCCCAGTATGTTGTTCCAGAATCTTATATGGAGATGCAATGGTTTAATTCAGCAGGCAGCTTAGCACCACACAGCTGTTCAGTTCCTTCATCCTCTCAGTGAGCTCAGTGAGGAAAAAATCACAAGGAAAAATAATGAAGTAGAATTTTTCTGTTGAGAAAACTATGTACTAAGATAGAAAAGGGGGAAAAAGTGTTAATAAATAATAATAATAATAATAATAATAATATACACATATATATGTAAATTGCTCTGAAAATAATACCTTCTATTTATTTTCCTGGACGTAACTACAACTACAAGGAGCACAATAATACTATTTGATAGAAAAAATTCTGAGCTAAGAAACATTGCTTTTCGACATAGTCAATACCATTAGCTATGCCTTTTCATCAGCAATGAGCAAGAACCTGCATAGTGCACCTGTGAAAATCTACATCAGTAGAGCTGACAGACTGTTTCTGTTACCACTGCTAAAGCCCACCACCCACCATCTCACTGTGCTCACATTCAGTGTTAGATCTCCATAAATCTTCAGTAAGCATCAGTGAATGGATGCAATTTTTTTTCTGCATGGAGGAATTCAGTGATTCACCTTTTCTTCATCTGCACCTCCATATCAGATGCCATTTTGAAAGACTGCCCCACTGCTGCCATCTGTTGCACACCAACAAAATGTAATGGAGTAGGAAAGTTCAGCCTCTACTGGCATGCCACCAAAATCTACTTTTTACATTGCGGACCAACACAATAAAATAGGAGGAATTACTTTTGGAACATCCTTGGTATACTTGTATGTGTCATACATTTCTTTATAAAACAAGAGATGCAAAGCAAATTTGCTCACTACTTGATATCTGATGCTTATCCAGTTCCCAAACTATGTTCACTCCCTTGGTCTACTAGCTACAGTTTTATTACTTTCAGATGACATCTTGCAGTATAGAATATTTCTTTGTCCAGTTTAGATGAGTTGTCCTTCTTCTGCCCCCTCCCAGATCCTTGTGAACTCCCAGGCCTCTAACTGGCAGGATAGCATGAGGAACTGAAATGGCCTTGGCTCCGTGCAGCACTGCTAAGCAACAACTAAAACATAGGCATGCTATCAATTTTCTCCTAGAGCAAAAACATAGCATAATAACAGACACTATGAAAAAAATCAACTCTATCCCATCTGAAATCAGAACAATATATACTCCTTATTCCATGCCATCTATATTATGCTCAGGTCCCATACATTCCCATACATCGCAATTAATAGTTATCAGTTGTCCTACTTATTAGTATACAAACACACATATCATTTCCATAGTTTATGGGCCATCCTCCTAAATTGTCCATGCAATTAATTTGGTCTGTGACTTTGGGCTTCTGTCCATCAGAATAGTCCTTCAGGGCATGTGCTTCCCCGAGAGGTACATACCGAATTGATACATTCTTTTGTATTATCCACCAAGTGCACACATGTCCTTGAACGAAAGCAATCCCCTGAATAGGCTTGCCTATTCCTGAGGCAGCATGTTTTTCATGTGCACTACAGGGATTTTTTTCTCCTATGCTACATGAGACATTTGATTGCACAGGACCAGCTTGATTGGCAGTCTGTAGTGTTGACTAACCAGATGGCCTTTACTAAACATGTATCCCAGTATTTGAATGTCCCAGCACCTATTGATCTCAGTTTAGTCTTCAACAGTCCAGTGCATCACTTGATTTTCCCGAGGTTGTTGTATGATAGGGTCTGTGGTATACTTACTCAATGCCATGCTTTTCAGCCCAACTGTTTCTGAGATGGTTTTGGAAATGGGTCCTGTTATCTGACTTAGTTCTTTCAAATCAGCTCTTTCTAGAACCCCATGCCATCACAAGATTTACTTTTCAAGGCCCAAGGGAGTATTTTGTGTGGTGGCATGTGTCACAGGAAGTATTTCCAGTCACCTGCTGGTTATACCATCCAGTGACATAAACAATCTGCCAGGCCTTCCTACATACCAAAGATGTCTATCCATCTAGCTTATTTAATTGCAGTACGTTTCACATTCATGGAAAACCCTTGCAGTAATGTCCACGGTCAAGTCTACCTCTCGATCCCAAGACTGGATCTTTTCCCTGATGGCCTGAGGTATCATGGCCTGATCAAGCTAGAAATAATTCACCCTTACATTGCCAGTCCAGACCAATCTGTTTCGTTTAATCCCAGCAGCTTAATCTACCTGCTGGTTGTTTTGATGTTTTTCAGTGATAAGAATCTTGGGTGCATGAGCATCTATGTCATGAACTTTTATAACTATATTCTCTACCTGAGCAGCAATAACTTTCTATGTTGCAGTGGCCCAGATGGGTCTGCCTCCATACTGCAGTCATTTCACTTTCACTGCTGTAACTACAATTATAGGACTTTTGCCACCATTTATGAGTCAGTATGGAGATAAGAGCACTGACCACTTATCTAACACAGAAATATCTAAAGCCAACTGGATGGCTTCCACTTCTTCAAAGTGGCACAATTCCTCCTTTGATGGTTTGTGCAACTTGATATGTTGGACTCCATACGTCAGACTTCCACCTCTGATATTTTGCCACAATTAGACAGGATCCATCACTGGAATAGACATATTGCTTCTCATTCTCTGGTAGTTTCTTATATAGTTGATTGTCTGTGTCATCCCAGACAATATGGACAACATTAACCTGCTATCCCTGCTGAAACCAGGACATCAAACCACAAAGTAACACAATATTGCATTATATAAACATACATTGCCTACTGCAGATTATTCAGGAATGATGTTTTATTGTCTCCATAAACAGAAGGTCAAAGAAAGATATGAATGACATTGGAATAGTTAAGGATTTCCAGGAGTGTTTAACTCTGCTTTTCCACCAGGAAGGTTCCTTACATTATAAATTATTATTGTCATTAAGTTACTGTACATCACCATGTTAAAACTAGGGCTATGTTTCCACCTAGAACTCAGTCTGCAAGCTTTCACCCTTCTTTTTGCATCTCAGTAAATTCTAGAATTTTTGTTTTAAGTTCTTCATAAAAATCAAGAGATTCTGAGCTGTGTTTTAACTCAAAAAGGTAATAAATTTATCTTGTTGTTTACAGAAGAAAAGTTCATTTAAAACATGAAGAAAAGGATCTCTATGTAGAGACTGAGTCTGATTTTTCCACAATCTGTTTCCTCACTAGAAGCTAGATTATCAAATGCATGGCTCTCATTACTGTACTTTAACATCTCATCTGATCACTTCTGTCTTCTCAAGATCTCCTGGGAGGAACCATCACATGTATTGTAGAGGTGTATGGTAAGGTTGATCAGTGCTTCCTATGTGGTTAATGGCATAGGAGTCATATAATAAGCCATCAATCATCATAGACTGTTGAATCTTTATTTATTAGGTTTTTGTGAATGACTGTCCTTTGAAAACTGCTAATGTGAACACAGGGAACAATTTCAGATCTTTGGGAAGATTCTGCAAGCAACTGTAATTTTTATCGCTTTCCTCATTTTCACTTATTTTTGCTTTATCTTCTTCTAAAATCTGTAATTTATTGAACAGGCTCCCAGTATCATCTACTTTCCTCTATTAAATTTCAATTTCCACATTGTTCCTTCCCTAGCTACGTTCATTTTTTCTTTTGGCCTATTTGTATTTGGAAGTCTGTAGCTCCTTAGGGCAACAATGTATTTCTGTTGTGACAGTAATTCCTACTTTGCTGGAAGATGCTTGATAAGAAGACTCTGCCTTTGCTGTGAGTTGGAACTACATGAATCAACTTTATTTATAAGGCAAATAGCCATGCTAATATGGAGTTGGACTTATAAAACTAAGTCCTGCTTAGAAATTAATTACGTGTTACTGTACAACCATTGCGTTTTTTTTCTTATGGGTTTTGCTGTCCAATTGAGCTTACTTATCAATCACTGCCTTTGGTGCAGTTCACAGCAGTTTGCAATTCATCTGCTAGACTGCTACCCTTCATCTTTAGTGTACTGATACCTACAGGAGATGACATACAATGGGAGTTAAAATGTATGGGTGGCTTGTTCAGTAGCTTAGGAACTATGCATGGTCTTTCTCATAGTCACTATTCAGCACAGTATTTATCTAGTAAAGTCTTTTCCTTATATTTTCAAATATACAAAGTAATCTTCAGATTAATTTAAGAGTTCTGGAGCTGATCTTGGCTATGAGACTTATCTCATGGACACTTGTCATGAGAGCTCTGAGCTGATCTCTTTATCCAGCATTATTGTTTCGTAAGGAAAAAAAAAAATGAGATGCTTCTATAGGATAGTTTAATAAAGTAGCCATCTAAAATTGGATGGTTGAACCTAGACTTTTTTTTTCTATTTGTTAAAACACAAATTATAAGCTGTTGGCTCAAAGGTAAGTCTATTTTCTAGCTACCTAAAGTGAAGTCAGCCAAACTTTCTCTAGCAGGGAGGGATAGCTAGGTATCATATAGGTATATATATGACAAGGTACTATTTGCTATATATAGGTACTATTATCAGACAAACAAGATGTTAGCTCACAAGTTTAGGCTTTATTTTTTCTCCATTTCTTTCACTTTATTTTTTTCTTGTCCCTTTCTCTAGGTTTCATGCTCTAGAGTTACAGCTTGTCATATTCAGCTTATTTAATGAGCTTTAAATAACTTATTTATTTCCTTTTTTTTTTTTTTTTTTTTTTTTTTTTTTTTTTTTTTTTCTGCTTTCATTACAATAATTATAAGCCTACATAGAAATTTTGAAAGTGGTCTGTTACAATTGAATGGCTTGGATGTGTGATGACTCTTATAGCTTAATACTATCTAATTAAATTCAGAGTTTTTTGTACTTTCAATGGTTTTTCTCTAACAAAATGCAAAGTCTTCAACTCTGTTTAATCTTGCTTCAGCCCTATTGCTAATGTACTTGCGGTTGATATCATTCTAATCCTGTTTGGCATTTTTGTCACCAATCCTTTTCTTTAAAGTCAACCTACACTGTTTTTAACTTAGTTTCCTGTAAGATATAGTGCATAGGTCATAATCCTAACTCTATACAATATACTCAGAGATGTTTTGTTATTCTTTCTGCTGCATTTTACATTTTAGGTCTCTTAAATACCATTGTCATTTACATTTCTCCTGGAGTTTTCTGGAATTAATTTTTCATTCTCCACTTCTTTCCTGAGACATGTACTACAAAAAACATGTTTAGGGTTCACTGGGATTTTTTTTTTTTCACTTTTACAGCAACAACGTGTTAGGTAGTTTTCATTGGTGCAGTCTAACAAATTCCGCCATTAAAATGTCTTTCTACTCTTCAGTTTTCTTCTCTGCCATTAAAAGCAGTAAATTTAGAACCAATAAAAGCAAATGCTCCTTTATGCAGCATATAATCAACCTGTGAAATTCCCCCTCACAGGAGGCCATCAAGCCAAATACTCTGGATGAATATTAAAAAGAAGTGGGTTAATTTTATGAACACTAGCAGCATTTGCTGCTATGCATGCCAAAATAAATAATAAAGGTAAACCAAGTATCATGCTTCAGGGCATAAGTTGATTATCTGCAGGTATCAGAATGAATTCCTACTCTCCACACAAAGATTTGTGCAATTAATGTGGTTTGTATTTTTATGAAGATATGAGGTAGTTACAAGTTGTGCATTCTCTCTTTCTGCCTGTTCTTTCTTCTCTCTCTCTCTCTTTCTTTTTTTTTTTTTTTTTTAATTTGTGATTTGGTTTCATCTCCTTTAAACAATCTCATGCTGCTTTCTTCCATTGTCACAATATTGCAGCAAAAGGTTTGATCACAGAGGGTGGCCCCTACTCACTCAGAGATTTCATGTGGGAAAGAATCTGTCTTATACTCTTTTGTCTACAAAGAAGCTTAATACTGCAGAGGGAGGAGTTCTCTATTTATGAACTGTCATGTTGTCTTTCTTCAGATCTGCCTCTAAGTCTCAACTACATCTCAGTGTCAGTTGACAGTGTTCCAGTACATGCATGCTGCAATCAGTGCTATTCAATGTTAAGATTTCCTATCTTCATTAATCTCACAGTTATCTTTCTTTTTTCTGCTAGTTTCTTCACCACCTTTTTACCTAAATTGTAAATTTTTTTAAAAATAACATTGTCTTATCGATACATTCTGATGCAATATATAACAGATCAGAGCCCTCATTATTCTAAAATAATATCTTCTTTATAACAAAAGATGGAAACCACTGTCATGACTGCTGTAGTGTGGATCCTTTATTTAATCAGTCTTTCTCTTGGAAAATTGCTGCTTTTAAAAAATTGCCTCCCTATCTGGCAATCTCCTTCTACATATTCACATCATTTGCAAGATTTTCTATTCTTAGATTACAGTTTCAGTTCTTTCCAAATACTGTTCTATCTAAACTACCTCGAATATTCTAAGCAAAGGTTTTCCTTATCTTTGAATCATAAGTATATAATAACCTTGAATAAGTTCAATATAGGCAAAAATTAGTTTTGAGGAGTTGAAAAATGTGCTGTTTAGCCATCAAAGCAACCTTTTTTTTTTTTTTAATCTTATTTATAACTATAAATTATCTTAAATTTTTACAGATTTTACAGATGGTTACAGTGATGGGAAAGGGAAGAACTTACATCAAATTTAGATAAGTATCCAGTTTCCTTTAGATAATCTTATAGCAGGGTTCAAGTCAATTTTGACAGTCAGTTAAGCTGGATGATTCATTCCAATGTAACTCTTAGGAAAATTCTCCCTAGATTTTAAAAAGAAGGATTGATGAGCCCTAGAGAATAGAGATTGTGTCAGAAAGAATATCATCTAATCCAGCTGACAGGAAGTTGCAATTTTTATAATTTGTTAAACAATAACTTTGCATAGAAAGCCACTTGCTATTAACTAACGATAAAGTAGTAATTAATATAATAAGCTTGTGCTTATTTGTGCTGACAAAAGGGTAGTTGGTGGTGTGCCATCTAGATTATAGCTTCTATATGTGTGTGAGTCTATTTAAAAAAAAAAAAATATATATATATTCTGCAGTCTTAGAATTTAAATAGTTGATCAGTGGTATTTAGTGTTAGAAGCACATTCCAAGGAACTAACTGCTTTGCAGACATGTGTTTCAGTATGCATTTAACATTTCAGCTGAGATCTGAGAGAAAATGATCATGCATTATCTAACAAACTACGTGATTGAAATACAATAATTAATACATCATGTGACTTGTAAAACACAAATGAAGATGAACGAGAGGGAGGAACTTGCTAACCTTTAAATGCAGCTAACATTTATATAAAAAATGTCTGCAATATTTCTCCTGAGTCATTCCTTTCACTCAGCCTTAGAATATATAATAACCTTTGTTGTTCTGCATCTGATGTCATTAGCTCAATTATTAATGTCATCCACTTTTATGCATAAGATTCAGACTGTTTTCAGAAATGACATGCAAATTTACACAAGTTTGTGAGTTTTCTATAATCAACAGAACATGGGCCAAGTGTGACATGCAAATTCTTGCAGACAGAAGCTACAGCTTCTGCCAGTTTAGGAACAATAGACAGGATTTCTATAGAACAGAAGGGGACTTGGAGAAAGACATAGAAGATGACAACACAGGAGGCATGGGGTGTATTGAATTCCTGATTTGGAGCTTGCTATTGCTTTTGGAAGATAAAGTGCTTGGCAGAACTGATTTTATTTATTATTAAGAAAGAAGTCTATACAGGAATATAGATATGTATACATATTTACAGAAAGTATGTTCATAAAATAAAATAATTATAAATGCTACATTTTAAAATACAGAAGTGAGACACTGACGATACCAGTCATTACTGCACTGAAGTTGCTTGACTAGTTCAAAGTGGAGATTCACAATTCCTGCTTTTGTTTTTATTCGCCACTTTTTCTTCAAAAAATAATGTAATCAAACTGAGTTTGTTTCATTGTTGCTTTAATTTAGCTGAAACTAGAAACATGACACTGAAATATTAAACAGAATTATAGAATCGTAGGATCATAAAATCATTTGAGTTGGAATGGACTCTTTAATGTCATAAAGTCCAACTGCTCTGCAATGAACAAGGACATCTACAGAAGATCAAGGTGCTCAGAGCTCTGTCCAGACTGACCTTGAGTGTCTCCAGGAATGAGGCTTTCACCACCTCTCTGGGCAACCTGTTCCTGTGCCTCACTATAAAACTATTTTATTTTATTGTTTTACTATAAAACACATTTTCCTTACATGCAATCTAAATCTCCTCTCTTTTAGTTTTGAAACCATCTCCCCATGTCCTATCATAACAGCTGCTGATCAGATGCTGCAGCTCTCTCAGCCTGTCCTTGTAAGAGATCTCTTCATCATTTTTGTGGCCTTCCTCTGGATGCTTTCCAACACTTCCTAGTCTCTCATGTACTGAGAACTTCACATCTGGATGCAGTACTCCACGTGAGTTCTCACCAGCACAGAGGATCAATTCCCTTGATTTCCTGACCATACTTTTTTTGATGCAGTCCAGGACACAGTTGGCTTTCTGGGCTACAAGGGCACATCCATCAGAGTAATGGAAAAAAGTGAGCTCCTCTAGATTTCAATGATTAAAATATTGTTTCTAAGAATTAGATGATTACATCTTTGAATTCATTTTCTCTTGATGACCAATTTCAGCATGGTGATTATAGAAGTGGAGTATCCCTAAACTGAAATAACCTGTCTTTTAACAGTAATCAATTTTTACAACACATACGAAAGGGTACACCCCCCTCCCCAAAAATAAAAATTATATACCTCATTCTCTCCTAGAATACCCCAATAATATTCATAATATATTATTGACTGCATTTAGCAGCCAGGCATAGTTTTTCAGTGGAAAAATACATATTCGCTTATGACCTTACCTTTAGATGTTCTTTAAAAATAATCTAGGAGAAGATTCACGTATCATTACACCAAAAAGCCGTCTTTCCATAGGGAAAATAATTCCATAGGTAAAATCAGTGACACTACACAAACTGATAAAAAGCTGCATCAGAATCAAGGTGCTGTAATTCAACAAGAAAACTGATTCAATACTGTGCTTGTATTACAATTTTCCACTCTTCACAATCACCAAACCAACTTACAGTAAACACTTTATGCACACAAGGTAGTGTGTTACTAAATGTCTGTTTTCATATTTTATTTATTGAAGCACAAGAAATGTCATAACACAGAGATCTCTGTCATCCCAAATGAAGTCAACTAAGACCAGTAAAAGGAGAGAATTATGAAAGTCCCTGCAAAACTGTTGAAGGTGTCAATAGTGTCAAGGATCTGATTGTCCATTTCCCTCTGTTTAATTTGTATGCTTAAGGAAAACTATTTAGTGAGAGGCTGAAGAGCATTTGGTAGATCAATACTCCATTGATGTTGATAGTTGTCAGCATTTTCTTTAGCTGATGATTTATAGGGTGCCAGAAGCTTTTATAGAATTCTTAACTCTTTGTCATGTCTCAATTTGCTCTACGTAGAAACACTTATTGTTAATTGAACTGTATTTTTAACAAAATGAAGGGCATATCATATTAGATATTTTATATATATGCTTAAACAAGGTTCTAGTACTACTACACAGTACTAAGTTGATGTTTCTATCTCTAAAATCTTGTAAACTTAATTAAAAAATTCTAAGATACATAAATTCTTAGCATGTACAAAACCAAGTATCATTTGAATTCATTTATATATTTTAACCCATATTTTTAAATAAAATAAAAATAATTGAACTTGTTGTTTCTTTGTAGTTAAATGACTGATGCTGATGAAATTAAATCTGAGTTCTTACAAAGATTTTTCTCAGACTTAAGAAAGAAATAAGAAAGTTGTTTTCTTCTGTGATAAAAAAAAAATATTTATTGCAACTTTTTACAGAGAGAAGTGAAACTTTCAATGTATATAGTGATAAAAAATTGTAAAATGCCTGGCTGGAATTAACAGTAATTAACTCATATACAGCTTTTTTTTTTTTTTTTTTTCAAAGCTTAACAAAAGAAATCTGCTATTTTTTTTAAATGTTTTGTGAATCTGACATTTATGAAAATATGAAAGATTGAACCTCCCACAGCTGACACAAAATTGAGAGAAGTGTCTGATACAGCAGACATTTCTTTTACTTTACAAGGTTTTAAAAAATGTCAAGACAAAAAAAAAAAAAAAAAAAAAAAAAAAGTTTAATATTTTTTTAAATATTTTTTAATATTTTATTCATAGCTTAGTATAATTCATTTCCAGGTAAAATCAATACTGCGTTATTATTAAGAATTACATTATCCTCCCCAGTGAGAAACAAAATACAACATAAGGAAGAAACTGATGAATTAGAAAATAAAATAATCCCCAATTCTAAAACAGCACTAAGAACAATACAAATAATTCTTATTCATGTTCCTTTACTTGCAAGCTTGTTCTGTTATTGTTTTGTTTTGTTTGCTTGTTTGTTTTTTTAACATTTCTGTGTTTTCTTTGTTTTAGCAAGAGATTAAATTGATAATGATCTCAGGGCTTCATTTGAAAATGATAGTATTTGCATCTGTATGACACATTTGGTGAGATATCTGAAATAAACACACTCCAGTCAAGAGAGGGTCAACCAATGTAAAAGGGAATCAATACATTTGCTACTGGAAAATAAACATGCAGTTTTTATATAAGTGATACGTCAAAGAGTAGCATTATCAAGATGGTCTAGAAAAATGATTCAGAATGATAAAGAAGCTTTTGTGAACATTCCCACTCAATGTTTTGTGAGCCTGCCTACTCAACAAAGATTGACACAAAAATGAAGAAGGATGATAAAAAGCATTCTGAACAGCATAAGGAAAAAATGGGAAAGTAAAAGAGAAAGAAATGCCTTTACACAATACTTATCTTGAAATATGCATGGAGTAAAAAGTTTTGGTCAATGAAATTGGAAACTCCAGATGTGATCTTTACACTGCTTTGATTGTTCTTGGAAAAACTGAGGAGTTAGGTAGCAGTAGAAATTCTTTTTAAGATAGGTTGAGGTCACTAAAGGATTGGTATAAAGTCAGAAAAAATTATCAACACAAAACACATCTACCACTCTGAATGGTGAATTCAGGAAAAATATACAGTAGACTCCAAAAATATATAAATATATCTGTTCTTTTTTGAAGTAGAAGGTATTATGATTATGAGTATGATTATGATTGTGACGATGATGATGATGATTATTATTATTATTATTATTATTATTATTAAAGACATCCCATCTAGTGGATAACAAATGAATATGTAGCAAAGGATGCTAAGTCTTTTTAATGACAAACACAACCCAGATGCAGCTCTCAGGGTAATGTTCATTCTCTTCCCTGATTGATCAAGACCTTATGCGTGATAACACTTTGATTTCTGTTTCCTCAAAACATCCAGTCCCTCCAAAGTACTGCACATCCCTGGCAAAGCTTTGTTCTCAAAAGCCAGCTATAGAAAACTTTCTGAATATAAAAAGTGAAGAAGAAAAGTTGTAATCAACTCTAATCCCTATTCACCATTACCTTATGAAATGAGGTTCCTAAAGAATCTTTACATAAGTAATATTTCTGCATTTACTTCAGTGTCCTGAGAGGGAAAAAAAAAATCATGGTTATTGCTATCATGATATCTATTTTCATATCCACTCAAAATCTTCGTATTTAAAGAAACAGGAAAATTTTGGCTATCCGGAGTTTTTAGTCCAAACCTTCATATTTGTACCACCGAAGAATTGTGTGATGCCTGAAGAGCAAAAATGATTATTCTTTTCCATTAGTCTAGCAAGAAAATTTGTGGTCCACCATGCTAGTTTCTGGCTCAGCTCCAGTGTGGTCAATTCTGAAGTTCTTATTAAGTTTGTTCAATGATTTTGACACTGCAAAATAAAGTCTTAATCACTGTTTGTGCTCTTCTGTAAATTCCCTTCTGATCAGTTCTGTAGAATATATGTACACGGAGTGTACAAAAATCAAAAGTAAAGATGGAACAAAATAGATCCTTAATGACAGGTCAACCCTATGACTGCAACACATATTCCAACTCTGAAAGAAACTTAGTTTTTTGCTTGCTTTTTTGTTTTTGTTAGAGTTTTGTAGAGTTTTTTCTTTAGTTGTTTGTTTTGTTTTGGTTAGTTTTTTTAGGGGAAGAGGGCAGGTGACAGGCTGGTCCTTAAAAAAATGGTGACCCTTCTCGATTTCTATGTTTGCTCTTGGGCTTTGTCTGCAGTTGGATTGCTTAATTGCCATTTAACAAGAGCTTGCATTTCAGCTAATGAGAGTTAAGTTGTTGTGCTTTGTTTTGTTCTGGTTTTTGTTTTTTGTTTTTTTTTTTTTGTTTTTTGTTTTTGTTTTGTTGTTGTTGTTGACAATTATTCAATCTTGGAACTGATTATAGAATTAAATACATTCAAGGAAGATAATATCTGGAAGCCAGTGTTCCCAAAGTCCTGAAGCATAAACTGTGAGAGGCTAAGAGAATAATATTACTACATATTTGCTCTACACCTTAGCAACTTTGCCAGTAAGTGCTCTTGACCACTGTCAGAGGAGAGTTTACAGAGGTAGAAAAGATTTAATGGTTATCCAGGGACATTCTTTCATAGTAACTACATGTAGTTCTTCTGTGTTTGATCCTGGCTTCCTCTACTTATTTATATTACCACATGAAAACAACAGCAGTTCTAGCAAAGGAGAGATTCCATCTTGCCTAGGGAGGGCTGGGCATGTCCTCATTAGCATCTTCAAGGAGCACAGACAATGAATGAGCTCTTTATTTTGTAGCTCTAATGGGAAAAGAATTTGGATCTTGTGATAAGGATGAACTAAGTTTGTGATGTTTTCCTTGAATTCACTATGAGTAGAATTACATCCTTAATAAACATTCATTTGAAAAGAAAATTAGCTCAGATTTTAAAGTTTTTTTGTTTGTTTCTTTCTTTCTTTTAATAAGAAATCATTGTTTAACATTAGAGGAAATTATCTATCTGAAGTAATGGACACTTGTACTGAAAACAAACCTGAAAGGAATCTGTGAGAAAAACGAGTTTCATAGGTCCTTGTTTCAACTGGTCATGAACCTATGTGTGAAATACAGACAAATAATGCATATGTGCAAAGAAATGTCATCACGGAAGTATCAAAATCAGGCACAGAAACACAGGGAATTTGGCTTTGAGAAAATATTTAATTAGAAACATAATTTCATACTCAAAACTCAAAATTTTGATTTAATATTATTTATTATTTCCATTGTGACTATGTGACCTCAGTCACATTTCAGAAACTCTACATGAAGAAATGTTGAGGGAGTTGGGACTGTTCAGCTTAGAAAAGAGAAGGCTTCGACACTGTGACACTTCACTGTGACAGTACTCAAAGAGAGCTTACAAGCGGAGGGGAATCAACATTTTACTTGACCTGACAGTGATAGGACAGGAGAGAATGGCTTTAAACTAGAAGAGGGGAGATTTAGTTTAGATGCTAGGAGGAAATATTTTCTCAGAGTGCAGGAACATTTTGCCCAGGGAAGCCGTGGGTGTCCCATCCCTGGAAGTGTCCAGGACCGGGTTGGATGGGGTTCCAAGTAGCCCACTCTAGTGAGTGGCTATTCTGCCCACAGCAGGTCTAGATGAAACTTTATTTGTCTGAGCACTCTAAGACTGCCATAATTTCATCTTAATAAATGTAAAATGATAGTTGTCAGTTGCAAGATACGTTCTTTAGTTAGCTATTACATTTTATCAGAGCATGTAAAACTCAAAACAAGAGAAACAGTGAATGTAATTACTGTGTGTCCTTGAACCAGAAAAAGTGATTGGAATATTAGTGGAACTGACTCTGAAAAAGGCATCTGAAATGAAGTGGAGTAAGTTCTCTGTGGCTTGACCCCCTGCCCTCCATCAGAAAGAAAGGTTTGGCTGGTAGTCCTGGTGCTTTACTGCGGAAATCAGCACAACTGACTGTCAGTCTGTACTCCTCCACAACTTTAAATTCAGCATTTTCAGGTCAGTGCTGCAGATGTAATCTGCAATCTGCAAACAAACATATTTAGGTACCTGGGGTCCCAGAGTCTTGGTACACCTAAATCAGTAGGATTCAGAGGAGTGCACTGGAAGAGTACAAATTTCAGTGCTAAACCATAGCTGGGGCACTTTCTCTGTCATGTCTAATCGGCTGAGGTTTGTTGTATGATCTGGCAGATGCCTTTTAAGTGTTTGTGGACCATCACTGTTTGCACTTTTTCTGTTTGCTCTTTTTCTGTTATCTTTTTTTTCTGTTCTTTGTTGATGATGTTGTTCTATTTATTTATTTATTTATTTATTTTGTTTTCAGAACAGAACAGAAACCTAATATTAGCATATTGGCTATATCTTTGCTTTATCCATACAAATTTTACAAGCAGCCCTGCATATTGAGAGTATTGCTTGGCAAAGTTCACCATTTGCTGAAGTTAACTCTGTATTGAGAAGCTTTGCAAAACAAAATCAGAGTGGATTGCATTTGTTTGGCTTGCTGAACTTACAGTCAGTTAACTCACTGTTGTAAGTGTGTGTTTTAATTTGAAGACACATGGCTATACAGATTTATCTTTTTCAGTGCTTTTGTGGTGGATAACCCCAGTACACATCTAAGACCCACGCAGCCACTCATTTACTCTCCCCAGATAGGGGTAAGGAAGAGAATCAGAAAGGTAAAAGAGAGAGAATTCATCGATTGAGATAAAGTCAGTTTACTAGGTAAATCAGAACCTGTTTGCACAAATAAAGCAAAACAAGGAGTCCTTTCACTACTTCCCATTGGCAGACAGATGTTTGGCCACCTTCAGGAAAGCAGAGCTCATCACATATAACAGTTTTTGAGGGAGACAACAGATATTCCTCTGAACCTCCTTCCCTCTTCCTCTTTCTTTACCCTACCTTTTGTTGCTGAGCATGCCATCATAGGGCATGGGGTATCCCTTTGGACAGTTTAGGTCAGCAATCCTGGATGCGTGTCCCCCAGCTGCTTGTGCACTCCCAGCCCCCTCATTAGCAAGATAACATGAGAAGCTGAAAAATCTTCTGTGTGAAAGTACTGCTCTGCAACCGCTAAAATGTCAATTTGGTATCAGCACTCTTTCAATGAAAAACCCAAAACAGTATCATATATGTTATCCTCATCAAAATCAGTATAGTCTTATGCTGAGCATTATAGGCCAGTCATCTTTCCTGGAAGTTACCTAAGGACAAGCTTTGGTTTTAATTGTGTACTTTGGGGCAGTCAGGAATTTAATTTAAGAACTGCATTGTCAGAAAAAATGTTGGTGGTGGGAATCATTATGAACAGGTTATACAATACTCTTTGACATCACTTCTACCACAATCCCTGTAAGCTATGTACAAACACTTTGTCGAAGTTAATGGAGTTAAATTATTATAAAAGTAGTGTAAATAAGGGAAATATCACACCTATCAGATTTGGATACTGACTTGTTTCATCAGGTCTTAAGAGATTATTAGTCTGCTAATAGACTCTGCTCTTTCATATATCGAATGCTATCATAGACATATCCATATTTCTGAGAAGCCATCGTATCTATGACTATGCATGCAACTTAATGCAGCCCTATGAATACATTATGTTTTTTATTTTCTCACTTTAAACATATTTCACTTCTATATTTCTCTATTCATAGTGTCATTAACTGTTGGGTTCTTTCTGCTTTGAGCTGACAAGTCATTGTAAATTAGTTATTCCTATCGTGTACAGGAGGCTTCTTGCACACTCTGCAGAATAATATGGTACTTGAAAATCACCAGGAATCCTAAATAGTTCTAAAAAAGTACTTAAAATTCTGTAAGAGGGATTTCTTCAAATTTCTGCAAGGAGATTCTATGAATCCTGAAAAACGAAATTAATCTACAAGTGAAAAATTGCTGCATTATTTCTTAGAATGCCTAATGTATCTGCTTACTATATAAGTTTTGTTGTGTTTTTTTTTTTTTTTTGTTTTTGTTTTTGTTTTGTTTTTACTTTGAGTCCTGTGAAAACCATAGGGTTATCATGATTTGTATTTTCTCAGCACAAATGAGAGGCTTTTTTTTTCTCTCAGGGTGATTATTCCAGCTCAAGCTGAGATAGATCTGAAGAGAATGATTACAAATGTATCAGTGAAAAAAAAGGGGCATATCCTGCAACACAGTGTTCCTTGTGGATATATATATATTTTTCATTTAGTCTTTATACATGACAGCAATTCATTATTCTATTATTGTAGGATTGCTGAACTCAAAATGCATGTAAATTTCAGGAAAACATCCAGCCATTTGTGTAGTCTTCTAATTATTTTCTGATATCATAGGAAGAAAACTAAGCAATTATGGGTTTGGAGAAAATGCGCATGTCTTCATTATTCTTTATTTTAAGCTGTTTGTTTTTGTGAGTCTAGGAGTTTTTCAGGGCTTGAAATAAAGAGAAGGAAGCAATCAAGCATTCTGTTTGATGATGATTCATTTATTCAAAAGCCCATGATAAAAAAATGTATGGTTGACAGGAACTCTGAAATTTGCAAAGGTGACTTGTGGCACAAAATAAAAAGAAGCCTAGAATAATGTTACAGCCTCTTCATGTCATATTACCATTGCAAATATATCCAGGCAGAATCACATTTTCTGTTTATGCCATAATCTCGATTTTGATGTATACAATGAAGTCCACTCAGAGTCTTATTTTTTGAGTAAAATCCTAGTACACAGAGAAATGCTACAGCTAATAGCTACAGGAACAAAAAATTACTGCAATAGTAGCAGCAGTATTAGCATAAATACTGTTATTTCAAAAATAAAATAATTTTAGCTCTTTCCTAACCTTCAGGTGCTCCAGGCATTGGTTGAATACAGTATTCTCAGAGTTAAGATTTCTGATTTCTCTGCTGTCTTATATTTGTATATTTGTACATATTCATAAAATCAAAGAATCGAAGAATACTTGAATCTGGAAGGGATCTCTGGAGGTCATCTGTGCCAGTGCCCCTTTTAAAGTAAGGTCACCTAGAGCAGGTTGCCCAGAACCATGTCCAAACATCTTTTGAAACCTCCACGGAAGGAGGTATTATAATTCTACAGGCAAACTGTTTGCAAGGTATTTTTTTCAACATGTCAGAGTCAAAGCTGGATCATGCAACACATTAGAGATGTTGAGCTCAATCATCTGTGTGTGTCTTGTTCTCAGCAGTCAAACTGTTCTCAGAACACATACAGAACTTACGTGAGACAACAAACCAAAATAAGGTATTATTTCCCAATGAGTATTAGCATACCTATCCGACTTAAATTCAGTCAGAATCTAGTATTATTAAATTTTCCCAAAAAAACACACACAAACAAAAAATCTCTTCCTATGCTAAAGGTGTAACTGGTAAAGGTAACTGGTCTTTATGCTGTTGATAATCCTCCTGTAAACAGTACTAGAAATTCCAATATTTCTCAGACTGTAGAAAGTACGGAATCAAAACATTTTAAAGAATGCAAATTCAGCTATAAAAACTAGAAGTTGTTCTATCAGCAGTAGATTACAGAGAGTTGTTCTGCCATTAGAACTGAAAAGGATTTGAATCTAGGTGAGGCTTGATTTTATTATCTATTAACATCAAAAAGAATTCCTGGAATAATGTCTGGAGTATAATAAAAACATGAAGATCAAAGTATTCATCCTAAGGTAAAGCAACAAATATGGGCAAACTATCACAAGAGATTAAGGTTTTGCCATGTCATAACCATCTGGAAATAACCTAGAGTAGGATATTTTGGAACACAAAGTTGTAGTTACCTATGTCATCTTTAAACAGGGATCAGTTTAACAGCTTTCTGTATATATCCAATGTTAATTGCTGATGCAATTATTCTGAATACCAATTGATATTGTCCCTTTCTGTTTTCACAGGACAATTTACAAACAACTGTCTTTCAAAAACAAATTTTCCCTACATAAAGTGTGTGTTGCTTTGACAACTGACTGAAAAAGCTACCTTGGAGCTTTTTTTTTTTTTTTTTTCCCTGAAGAAAAGACACATAAGCTAAACAAAAGCTCCAAGTAGAAGTCTTCTAGCCATTAGAGAAAATTATTTTCTCTATTTCATTTTCTCCTATCTGATAAACTATCTTATCTTAATAAATTTGCCATTAGAAAGCTTAGATTTTGTGCCTTCAAGAAATCTTAGGTTTTTAGTTTGCAGGGATGAATTTTTAACTGATTGTTTCTCCCATTTTTCATAAAAAAGATTCGGTGATTTCCAGTATTTCAGTTTGAGCTTGAAGGTAGACTGCTACCATGAAGGTTACGTATTTCTTTCACAAGAGTCTATCTATTAAGTTGTACTGTTTAATTAGGTGTGTACTCATCTTTAAATGCATTTTTATTATATAGAGATAAAGGAAAGAATGCTAATAATGACTGGTTAGTTTTCCCATTTCCAAATTTATAAGTATGTATTTATCCATTTTTCAGATGTCACCTGTTACACATACAAAGTTTTTTTTTCCACGTAGCAGAATTTCATAAAAAAAAATGAGAAAACAATCCAATTTTTCATCTAAATTATGATTCAAAAACAGTGTGGAAAAACTGTTGCCAAACCTATCACCAGCAGTGTCTCATTCCAATTTAGAAGAGGGAGAGGAGGTTCTTTGACATATGTATACATGGCGTGAGATTAAGAAACAAGTTTCAAATGTTGATCTGACCAGTTTATTACAAATCCTAATCAGGGAGATGGGGAATGAGAGGACAGACACTATTACTCAGCTCTGGTGATGCTGCATCTGGAGTACTGTGTCCAGTTTTGGGATCCTCTGCAAGAAAGACATTGAGGTCCTGGAGTGGGTTTAAAGAAGGGCAACAAGGCTGGTGAAGGGTCTGGAGCACAGGCCTTATGAGGAGGGCCTGAAGGAGCTGGGATTGTTCAGTCTGGAGAAGAAGAGGCTCAGGAGAGACCTTATTGCTCTCTATAATGGGAGATTGTAATGAGCTGGGGGTCAGCCTCCTCTCTCGTGTAACTGGTGATAGAACTAGAGGGAATGGCTTCAAGCTGCGCCAGGGGAGATTGAGGCTGGACGTTAGGAAATACTATTTTTCTGAAAGAGTGATCAGGCAGTGGAATGGGCTGCCCAGGGAGGTGGTGGATTCAGCTATCCTGGAGGCGTTCAAGGAATGTTTGGATTTTGTGTTGAGGGACATGGTTTAGTGAGAACTATTGGTGATAGGTGAATGGTTGAACTGGATGATCTTGTAGGTCTTTTCCAAACTTGGTGTTTATGTGATTACTTGATTCTGTGAATTAAGGTGATGGGGAAGGGAAGAAGGGAAATAAAAAAGATATAAAATAAGAAGCAAATAGTCTTAACAGGAAGCAAGAGGAAGATAGTCACCAACATGGGTCCAGCATGGTTTGTAGTTCAGTCATTGATCTTCAGTAGAAGTGGGTCGTTGGGCATTGTTCCATTGACAACAATGGTGACCATGGCGGCAACGGCAAATTGATTTCCAATGGCAATGACTTATTTATTAGTCAAAAGTGGTTGAGTCAGCTCTTTTTGGAGTGACAGCTTCTGGCTTTTGCATCTCAGAAGAAACTCCTTTTGTTCCTTTTGTTTTGTTTAGATAAGAGGGAGTATGGAGGCACCAACTTGTACCTTGTCTTCACAGAATACAAAGGTATCATCCCCCAGACTTCCATGGCAAACAGGAGTTAATTGGTCACAGGACATATCTTCCACCAGTAAACATCCTGAGCACTCCCTTCCGAAGGCAAACAGCTCCAAAGAAATGCATTCAGATGTAAAATTTTCCAGACAGTGATGTTGACTGCCACGGCAGCACCCATCTCTCTTCTCCTAGAGACTTATCACAATAAATACCTCAGGAAGCAAGTTTTGAGACAGAAAACAAAGGAGGATTTATACAACCAGACCAAGGGTGGGCCATGTCTAGCCTTGATAGTTCCATTTCATCTCTTATTTTACTTGCAGAGAAAGGTGTACTTAAGAGATGAAGAAATTGAAAGTAAATCTTTGTAACTCTCAATAGAGAGAAACTAATTGACAGGGGATAGCCAAGCCATCTAGGGAACAGTCAGATACTGGAAAGAGGTAGAATATCAATAGATAAAGAGATAACTTATAAAAAATTAAAATAATTCTATAGTTTTGACAAAATTAACTTTCAATTAAAAAAGGGCTGAATAATCATGAAAGTGCTTAGTAGTAGGGATTTTGTATGATCTGGTATATTTATCTTAGAATTGGCATGTTGGAGTTTTTAGAAGTAATGTACAAGCTCAATTAAAAGTCACATGATCCATTGGGAAAAAAAAAAAAAGCTATAAACACTTTCAAAATTTACCGAGTGATTGAAAAAGAGAACTAATATTTTATTTAACAAATCTGATTTTTTTATCCTTTTTTCTAATGAAAATGTTTTGAAGACTCTCAGCTTCAGAGGTGGAAGTTTTAAACTGTGTTTGCTTTCATGACTATTGGTTTATCTGGTACCCAAATATGTGTTTTCTGGAATAGCAATTATGCTTCTAGTAGTAAATATACTTCATCCAGCTAGTTATGACAGCTCACACACTGTAAGACTTTGTTTTTTGTGAGGATAGTGATTCTTAGAATGTCTTTTTATTCCGGAAATGTTTGACTTTGAAAAATGACAAGTGGCTTTTATCTCTTATCTAAAATGCAGTGATGTCTGTGCTGGAAAATAACCACTAAGTTCCATGAACAGGACAAGATTGTGTTGAGATCATAGACCCTGAAGACCAGCAAATACTATAAGTTTGTACAAAACATTAAAAGCTGTCCATTCTTCTCTTTTTGCACAAGAAGTTCATGGAATTATAAGTCCTTAACTAATGCAAGCACTCATTCTCATTTTTTTATCCCATACTCATAGTTACTGTCTAGCAAGATCATGCTACTGTCCAGGTGAGATGTGTGAAAATGAAGATGCAGATTCAGACATGTTTTGCAAAATCAGGAGGCAGATGGTGGTTTACTTTGGTTAAACATTCACTTTCAAGAAAAACTACTGTACCTGTTACCCCAACGTTGGTTTTGTTGTTGTTGCTGTTTTTTGTTGCTGTTTGTTTGTTTTTTGAGTGGGCTGTTTTCTAGCTCTTCTACAGATGCTTTTCCTCCTTGTTGAAATATTTAAATCTCTATTGAGCTAAAGGGAAAGGACAAGACTAACTTGATTGTTTGGTAACTAGAGTAGCATCTTCGTGGGCAGCCCACCTGGAAAACTGGACCTTGTCGTTTCAGTCCCTACTTTACTGGATATTCAAAAGACAGTGGGTAAAATTCTGAAATTTCAAACATTGGAATTTACAATCCACATAAAAATTTGAATTTCATCAGCCCAAACAATTTTCTATTAATCACAATCCTGTTTTCCTTCTGTAATATTTAAATAAAGACAATTATAAAGGGACAAGAGCTGCTTCAGAAATTTAGCAGAATATAGATACTGATATACTTACCGATACCCTAAAGTGCAAGTACAAAACTTCCAAGATGTCATAAAAATCAAAGCTCAGGCAGAACAGCATAATCCAAAATAGGGACTCACACTTCTGATAACAGTAATCTCTACAATCTTGATATTTAATTTTTAATGAAATGATCTGCTTACCTTTCATTTGTGAACTGCTTTTATGATCAGTCCTATGTGTTCTGATTAATAGATTTTGATGGAGGGTTTTGTCATATAATACTTGGAAAACCACAGATCTCTTTTGCTGCCTACCAGCTACTCATTACTACACTTTTCGTAAAGGTTACCAAACTTACCACCACAGTAGCTGAATTACAGTAACCATTATCATTAATTAATTATTGAGTTAATTATCATTTACTATGTCTTAGGTGATTGAGACCCAAACTGCTACCAAATATTTGTTGATTCTGTAAAGTACTTATTCAACTTCTTCATTGAGTGGTAGCATATTTCAGTGCCTACGTCTTAGATCTTGTTGAAAAGACTTTAGCCCTTGTTACAGAGAAAAGTTTGCCTTTCTCTGCTAAACTAATTATTAGCAATACCTTAAATAACTTCAAAACTAAGTAAATATTCTCATGTAACTTCACTGTATTGTGCCAATATATAAGAATCAACTAGAAAACTGTTATCTAATACCACCTCCCACCATATTGGCGATTATACTGTGTGTGATGACACATAGTCCTGAAGAAATTATGGGCATACTGCAGGTGGTGGGATGAGACTTTGCTGTGTAAACATTGAAATTTCACACTGCTGTAAACCATTCCAGAATGGGGAAACAATCCCCACCCACACTCATTAACAGAGGATCAAAATGAGATCTAGCTCCACCTCTGGCGTGCTTTATTGAGCCTTGATTTTGTAGTCCCATCTGTTTTTCAGAATTGCAAGTTCATCTAGCACCCTATCATATTAGACATTTTTAAACTTCGAGAGAAGTTAGCTGGAGTTCTTAACGAGTTGTTCTTGTCATTTATCATCAATTTCTTTGTTACTATTGACAGTAAGCCCAACTGTGGCCAATACTCGTTTGCACTTTCAGTTGAAAGAGAAAGTTCCCCGACAAAAAACCCATTAAGCTAAGACACAAATTATGTTCATCTGACATATACCAACTGAGGACTCACTCATGTCTCAACAAAAATGGAGAAAGGAATTACTTTTTTGTCCTGAAATGGCATCTCAAGCAAGTTGTATTAGAAGTTGCATTAGAATGGATAAATTTAGGATTCTCTGACAACCAAAAATAAATAAGTAAATAAATAAATAAATAAATAAATAAATAAATAAATAAATAAAACAGTGGTTTGGAGTAAGTGCTTTACAGCAGTGAAATGCCTAGTTAGACAGTTGTTAAGTCATTAACACTCCTTGAGATTTTTCCTGTACGCACTCAATAGGACCCTTCAAAATCCTTGTCCTTCATGGCTAATTCGTTGCTCACTGAAAGATATGCCTTGGGAGCTGGATAGATTTGAGGAAGTAACCACAAGCTTAGTTTAAGACTACCCTGGCTATACAGGTGATTTTCTCCTTCGTGAGACTCCATCTGGAGTATTATCCTCAGGCCTGGGCATCCCAGCCCAAGAAAGACTGTTGGAGCGAGTCCAGAAGACTGTCATGAAGATAATAGAGGGCTGAAGCAGAAAGGTGAGGGAGTTGGACTTGTTCACCCTGGAGAAAAAAAGGCTCCAGAGAGACCCCACTTGTCCGTCTAATACTTAAAGGGGGCTTAAAACAGGAGGGAGAAGACTTTACTCAATCTGATAGTGACAGGACAAGGGAGATTAGTTTTCACTTAAAGGAGGATGATTTAGGTTAGATGATAGTGGGAAAATTTCCTCTCAGAGGATAGTCAGGAACTGGAACATGTTGCCCTGAGAATTGTTGGATGTCTGTGCCTAGAGTTATTCAAAACCAGACTGGATGGGCCCTGAGTAACCTTATCTAATAGGTGGCAAATCTGTTTGCAGTAGGGGAGTTGTAACTAGATGATCTGTCCCTTGCAACTCACACTGTTCTATGAAATATGTGATTCCATGAAAGCTTTGCTATTGAAACTCTGGGTTTGATCACCACCCTACTTTATTCCATGACCTTTGTGAACTTATCACTCGCTGGTGCTCTTTACTCCTTCCTCTAGTCAGAGGGAAATGTTTTTATTGGTAGCTCTAATATTTACAGTGTGAAAAGGGAGTAAGATTGCACATATTCATATATTTTTTTTTTTGAAGAAAATGTGGATGAGGCTGAGGATAGGAGACGGAGGAATATTGTATAGAAGGAAATCTCACATTAGCCAGTCAAAGTAGTACTTTCATTATTACTGGTACCTCGTCTTGGCTGTTACAGATAAATTTTTCTTGACTTTATCTCTTGAATCTGTGGGGTCATTGAAAAACTTTCTGTGACTGAAAAGAACCATCTTTGCTGCTATGAATAGTAGTTAATGAAAAAGTATGTAGAAGAGTTGAGGAGCATTACATTCATGATTAACCATTGTTTCTCAGTCAGGATTCCATCTGTACTAAATGTAGTCAGCACAATTGAAGGAGAGCATTCAGGTTAGAATCAGATGATATCTGATTGAACAGAACGATGTGCTTCACATTTTCCTTGGTATCCTTGTATTGCATAGAACAAAACCTGGAATGTACAGAAGAAAAAGAAACGACTCAAAATGCAGCAATCAGGCTCACTTTCAAATGCCTAATGTAGATGATATTGAGATGAATATCCACAAGAAAACTTGAATAACATAGTTCTGGCATTTAGATATTTACTGATTCCGAACGATCTTTGTGAAAACTGCAATTTAGAGAGTATAGAAGATTAATTCAGTATTCCCTGAAATACAAAAGAACAGAAACATGGTGTCATTTGGTTTATTCTTTTTCTTTCCTCAAGAGAGGCTGCATTTTATTCTCTTGAGAAGACTTGTATTTTCCAGAGAAGCAGACTGAGAGGCAAACCAGACATTGTCAATGCAGCATCACCTTGCAGCTGGTAAGAAATTTGATGAGCTTATGCCCAGTGACACATCTTTTAAAATACAGATAATGTAAATGGAGAATCTATACAGTTGCCAATAGTTTTGGAAAGCTTATTTGTCATCATCCTGAAGTTAAGAAACAAGGCTGCTAAAGTTTTCTCATTACTAGATGGCATTTTGCAGCAGATAATATAATCTTGTAGGGCTAAGATTAGAAGCTTTTAATGCTTTACATGGTGGAATGGTGGGAGCTTTAAAACTATTCTAGTTCCAGCACTAGATTGGAATGGAATTAAAAATCAACAGCATACAGTGGTTTATTTCAAAATATTTAGGATTTTGCAATGAATGTACTACATTTGCTTACAATTCTCACAGCCTACAACAGAGAAAATCATACATTGCATACATTTTATACGAATCAGAGCCTGCTGCAAGATATTTTGTGAAAAGTGTAAAGAAGCAATGGGAAATTGTTTCCAATATCCTGACCTTTCCTTGCTCTGTACTGTGACAAACTGACCTGAAGACCTCTAATATTCTTAAAAAAAAAAAAAAAAGGATATCAAATTTAGAATTACTTGCTGTGTCACTCATTCATGATGGTTAAATTATGTAAAAATCAAATACTCTTTGTCCTTGAGACATGACAGCTCCTTCAGCTGAAGGTATCTTTATGGCTGCTCTAAAGTATATCTGAAAATATATTTGATCTGAATTACTTTAGAGTCATGGGTCACAAAGAGCACTTCAATGCCTTCTTCACTTAGCTGCATCAGCTAACTAGTCACAGCCAAGTTTTCTGTGAGGAGAACTGATACTTCATTTAAAAATCAGGAGGATACTCACATTAGGGGTCTAATATGAACAACAGACCCAAACTATAATCAAATGTAGGAAAAACCTTCATGATTTTCAAAGGTATCTGAACCAAAGTGTTACTTTCTCAGAACTTCACTCACAAGGTTACAAAAAACTTCTCACAAAATCCTATAACATATTTTCCTTCTGAAATTCAGACTTCATGTCTAGGATTTATGTTAGAAAATGATGTTCCTTTGTCTGCATATGAAGAAATTATTGAATGTTTTACATCAACATATATTTGGATTCTGTCAGTTTTGTATATTTTGTTGTTTTTGTTTTTGTTTTTGTTTTTTTCCCAATGTAAAATCTGTAAAATTGTGAAATGGAACCTATTAAACAATGCACTGACTGTTCTTACATTTCTCCTTGTAAAATGTTGGTCATTGTCCCTGAGTGCAAAAGATATGCATGTGAGTATGCTATTTTTTTAAATAAACAATCACTACTAGGCCTATGTATTCCATGGGGCCCTTTTCTGCCCTTGGATCTTATGATGATCTGATGATGTTCTCTTTTCATTTGCAACTTAAGCAACTTGTAAGCAAAAACTTATCTAATTCTTCATTCAAACACAGCAAAGCATAAAGATATGACCATCTTTTTTGTATTAATTTTTCTATGAACATTAGCAATCACGTTTTTAAATGAAAATGAATAGGTGAGTGGTCATTTACTCCAGACAAATTGGCCTTTTGATCTTCCTATGTAATCCATACTCAAGGATGCTTTGTACTCTTTGAAGAGCTGAGTAGCTTCCAAGTGTAGATAAAAGGAAACTGACACTCATTTTCTGCTAGATGTCTGCTATATCTTCTTGCATCTTAAATTACTAATCTTCTTCTATTTTTTAGTTTTTACTTTTTTTCCTCTACCAGGTGCTTTATCCTGCTGTGTATGCCCAATTATTTGTTCTCCTTGTATTTCCTCATGACTGCTTTTTCCTACTTTGCCCAAACCTTCTGAAGTTAGGGATTTGTCCCCTTTCATTTTTTTTCTTTCAGTCAATATTGTAATGACGATGAAGCTGAACATTAATAAGATGCTGACAATTACATATTTTTTCAAAGAAGGAATATTTTAAAAAATGAGGAAAAGCAAATAGAAATCCTGGAAGACTTCCACTTTCAAAAGATGACCATTATTATTTCTTACTGTTATTTTAGGTAAGGAATATGTTACACAAACGAAGAATAGTGTATTACCAATACATTTCACATCAGAAGGTGTCACTTCTGAGTGGGAAATGGAATTGCTGTCACTTTCCTCCTGGAAATGTTAATGTTTGATGTTTGCTTTCCAACAAGTGTATATCTCTTTGTTGACAGCCAAATGGAAGACCACCCTCTGTACTATGTCAATCCGAAAGTAATATCTCCTAATTATTTCCATGGAAACTATAAAGATAAAACATAATAACTCTATTTGATAGAGAAAATTCTCAACAACAAAACACAATTTTTCAGTATAGTCATCGCCATTAACCAATTTTCACAAAAGAGCAGATTGAGGTGTTCTTCATTTTATGATGTGACAAATGTGCATAGCCATTCAGAATGTGACTCGTCTTTTATATCACCACTGTAACTGCTGAAATTCACCACCCACCACCTCACTGTGCTCACATCCGCTGTTTGTTCTCTATAAATGTTCAACAAGTGTCAGTGAATGTCAGTGGCTGCAAGCTTTTCCACAGGGATGAGTACAATGATATACCTTCTCTTTCTATGCACTTCTATGCCAGACACCATTCTGTCAGACTGCTCCTTTGCTGCTGTCTGCTGCACAACAACAACTTGTAATGGAATGTAACCAGGAAAGTTCAGCCACTACTGACATACCACCAACATCTCTCTCTGATTTTGTGGACCAACATAATAAAATAGGGGGCATTACTTTTGGATCACTACTTGTGTTCATTTGTAGAGATGGAGCAAGGTGATAAGGCAGGAGATTAATCAGTGCTTCAGTGGAGAAGAAGTATTTGGAGCGTAACAGAACACTGAATTCAGATGCTCCAAAAAATTTCCCTGGGCTATATCACTTAACAAAGTGAAAAGCACGGCTTTATTTAGACAGAGTGCATAGATTTCTTTGTCAACACAACAACAGAGAGAAAGCAAAGAACACAGTTCTGGAGCAATAAGTAGTAGCTTTTAAGAGGCAAGGAAGGCACACAATAGCTCCTATACCAAACAGCTGCAATAATAATGAGAATCCTAATCCTTTACCACAGTCTACTCAAAAGAGCTTCCAACATGTCTTGTATGTCAGAATTTATGGACACATTCTTTATTGTATTTAGGAAGAAGAAATATTGGAATCCTAGACCATGAGACCATAAAGCTTATTAAAGGTCTCCTCTATATCTCTTAAGCTTCTTTCAAAGTTTTAACTTTGTGTGGAAAACAAATCAATACGAAAGAATCAGTTAGGACTGAGGACAGAAAGTATATTCTTAGAGCATTGAAAAGTATGCTGTATAGTTTGTGTAAATTTTTGTATGAGTGCAAGTATAACTGAATGACTATTTCGGATCACATTTAGGGACTAATCTAATGTCAAATCAATAATTTGCAGTGTGACAAATCACAGAATCATAGAATGGCTTGGGTTGGAAGGGACCTCAAAAATTATCAAGCTCCATCTAATCTTGACTATTTTGCTGTTGTCATTACAAAACACAATTGCAGGAGTATTATTTGCCTATCTAAAATTCCCCAAATTCTGAAATTTCCTTTAAAAATCTGTTTAGTAGTTACTTACATGGGAATAAAACAGTCACCTAACTTTCCATAAAATGAAACTGATTGGAAAACCAGATCTAGTTGAAAGAAGTCATTAAAAATAAATGGCTACTTGTTGAAGGCTGTCTCTATTCTCCTGTATTTTTTTCTATTTGAAAACAGACTGTAGAAAGTATCCATAGTTTTTTTAGTTCATGTAAGTTTGACAATATATCAGAAAGTGATTCATCGTGTAAATCAAAGAAAAGATGAAATTTTGGAGAACTACAGGAGGTGTAGCCTACCTAGAAAGCAGTGATCCTGAAGCAATACTGGAACAGAAGAAGAATCTAGAGCTAAAATTTCCATGAGATATTGCAAATAATACTGTAGATTAATGATCTACTGTTAATCTCTGATCTGTTAATTTCTCATGGAATGGGAAGGAAGAAAGTAGTATGCTCTTCTCCCTAGATATAGAGAAAATAAAAACACAAAAGGAATTAGCTAGCAAGATTAAAATATCATTAAAATTAATGTACAAGTAGTGTATGATTCATCAGAGCTAAGAAGGAAAAAATAGTTTCCCTAATGTAACAGCTGATCTGTTGCTAATCTCACTTGTTGATATACCTCCTGTCACTTCAGAAGTTAACAAGTATGAAAAGTTGATGAAAATAAGAGGGGAAAGAAACAAATGACACATAATATGACAAGTCAGCATGGCACTCTAAAGCCACAAGAGACATGATAAACAAAGGTAAAAAGAAAGGATTAACCCAGTACAAAAATTGTCTAACAAACTACACGATCAAAAATTGTGAATTTGGTTACAAAAAAGAGTACTTTTCTTAAAGCAGGAATACCCTTTTTTTTAATTTTTTCTTTTTTTTTTTTTTTTTAATCTCATGTTCTGGAGTTGATCTCCGGAACAGCAATGATAACAAAAAATTAAAGTTGAGATTCAGATTCAGGCTATCTGCTTATTACACGTTAGAAATTATGGAAAGTGCAAAGTGCTTAAATACAGCATACTTCTGCCATTGCAGCTTCCTTTGTAACATGAACTAAGTGCCTAAAAAATGAAACGAAATAAGTAAAATAAAAATAAAGAAAAATAAAGTAAAATTTACCATGCTGATTTCATGTGCAACAGAAATGATATCTACAAATCAGCTAGTTCAACGCGTTCAATGACCAGTCTGTTTTCTCCATGAACACCCAAAGGAATCTTAATTCTTATGCAATTATCTCATCAATGGAGACCAATTAAATACTGAATAAATTTTGACCTATTTTTGACCTACTCACAGAAAAAAATATTGCTGTGAAACATAGACCTGTTAACAGGATAAGAATGTAGCTGAGGTTTATGGACAAGTTATTTTCCTAACCATTACTCTTGCAGTATGACACAAAAGCACTGAACAGCGAATGTCTTCAAGGTGAAATCACCAGAGTCCTATGTGAGTCTTCAGAATTTTTTTTCATGTTCTTCTCTTCCACAAAGTGGCAACAGATTTGTTCATCCTGTGATGCTATACAATTGCTTGGAAGACATTAAGAACAGAAGGTCTCAATAGAAAATACATTGTTCATGATCCACAACAGCACAGAAGGAGAAGTAGGGTGTCTAGGGATAAAGAATACATTCCATTAAGAAACATAAGTGATTTAGAAGATTTAGTTCCATTTATTTTCAACAGTGAATTAAGTTTGTGAGCTCAAATCCTCAGAAGAACATAGGGCTTAGTTTAGGATAAATTAAACTCAGTTATGCAACTGTACTGCACTAGTGCCATATTTAGTCAATTAAAATTAGCTTACATATCTGTGTTTGCTAGAGTACCCCAAGATTATTGACTTAAAAGTCATACTCATTTCTGAAAATGACATTTGTACTTTTAGGTGGCTGAAACACTTTGGAAACATGTATGATACAATCCAGCTTTGCAAAGCACAAAGTCCCTTAAGCAAACACTGCCATCAGAGGTAATGGAAATCAGCAGACGAAAACAGCAAAAAGCAAGTGTGAGAGTTAACAGAATGAAGAGCGGCAGATTTTTTGATTGATTGGTTAGTTGTTTTTGTTATATAGCAAATATTTAAATGTTTACTTTTTAGTAAAGAAAAAGAAAAAATGATTTCTTTCTATGCATATCTATAACAAGTATATGTGATGTTTATATATATATTTTTAATATATTTGTATATTATTTATAGCCCTGAGCAGAAAGGACATGTCATACAAAACTGAATAGTAAACTAGGCATAAATTCAACAGAATCACAGAATCATTAGGGTTTGAAAAGACCTCTAGGATCATCAAATGCAACTGTCCACCCATCACCACCATGCTCACTAACCATGTCCGTCAGTCTATATTTTACTTGAATGCTTCCAGGACAGTGATTCAACCACTTTTCTGGGCATTCATAACCAATGCATTAATAATCTTTCAGAGAGAAAAAAACTGTTCCTAATATTCAATCTGAACCTCCCCTGGCACAATTTCAGGCCATTCTCTCTCACCTCACCACACCCTGCTTTCTAGGAGTTATAGAGAGTGATGAGATCTCCCCTGAGCTTCCTCTCCTTCCAACTAATGCACCTTTCCCAGGAATCTCTGCTTAGAATAATTAATAGAATAAGTAAATGCCATATCAGTAGTATTGTTCTTTCAAAATGTTCCCAGTTATTCAACTTAATTAATTGTAACTTCATTACATGTTATGACACCTTTTGTCTTTATAGAAGCAAGACTCAAAACAAGATAATATTCTCAACAAACGTCTCGCCTTACAGCATAACTATGTATTGCTCAGCCTTATACATTGGATTCACCAAACTTATTGGACCAGAGGAATATGGCTGTTTAAACAGCTGTATGCTTATGAGAAAATGCAAAACCATAAGATAGGTACATTGTGTTTGTCATGCTCTGAATATGTAAGAATTTTCACAGCAAGAATACCTTTTGTGTGTTTCATTGTTACCGCATAGCAATCATTTGTAAGAATTGTGTTAAGAATTTTTCCTTTAAATTTATGGTAAGTACTAAATTGTCCTATATCCTGAAGAAACTACATTTGATATATTGAAAGCATCACTTCAATTATATGAACTTTCAGTAATGGAAAAGTAAAAAACCATGCAAGAAAGAAAGCTTTGATGTCCTGAAATATATTAGCATGCGTTAGCAAAACACAAGGCAATTTGTGAGAAATATTATGACCTATTTTGTTTTACCTCCTGCCCAACAAACTTTTTTTTCAGCTATTCCATAGTATGTACTGTGCATCCATAGTTCTTTTTTCTGGACTACTTCAGTACTGTGTAGAGTAATTCTTTTCTGGAAATAACGTCTTAGCATCTGAAATTGCATTGGTTCATGCAGGAGAGATGTAATCATAAAATATTTGCACTGACAACTTTTACTCCACCACATTCTTCAGTAATGACCTGTGCTTTGCTTTTACTTAAATAAGCAGACATATTTGTTTTTTCGTATTTCAGTTTATATCACTGAGGCTAAAAATATATTTGACCAGGCTCACTTAACATGAAGACCCTGCTTTAGTATTCACATGATTACTTTCGTCACTTTTTTCTTTTTAATCTGTCTTTCAAGACTCTCATACATTAATTTTTCTTTCAGTTACAATGGCACAGTACTGATTGTGCCCTCATTACCCAAACAGTTATTTCTCCCTCTGGTCTCACAAGCTATAGTAAATGATGTTTCAATGGGGGAGTCCAGGGTGATATTCTGAGTAATGCTTTAAAGAATGGGTCTCAAACTGGATTAAATTTACATTCAATAAGATGTGTTGTATGGCAAATTAATTCTACCTTCTAATGTATTTTGAGAAATAATAATTAAGGAATGAGTAGCATGTTTACTATATGCAAGGTTGTAGAATATCCATTATATTATTTTCCAGGAATAAAGTGGAATTTATTTGACATAAGTTAATTATTTGGTCAGATTTAAAAGAATAATTATCTGAGCTCTGTAGATGAACTCTGTTAATTAAAATAAAAACAAAGTAGAAGGCTTCACTCACACACCACACAAAATGGTTTTTTTTTTTACTAACTTTATTTTCTGAATGTTTTTCTGCTGGTAATTTTGAATTTCATCATTTCTGCATCATCCTCGAAACTAAAAAATGTCAAATAAAATTTTAGCCATAAATTTGCACACAATCTAAGAAATGGATGAATTGAGTATTATACTTTTGAATTATAGTTCTTTTCATGGTGTGTGCCTTTTCTACTTTTGCACTACAGTTAAGCTGAAAAAAAATCCTAACAACTAAGAAGCCATATACTTGTATGATGTGCCAGGAATCCATAATTTTGTTTTAGTTTTTGTTTGTTTGTTTGTTTTGTTTTGTTTTGTTTTTAGTAATACTTAGGTATTAATGTTCAGTTTTTCAAAGATTTAGAATTTATCATCTAATCCTTGAATAGAAATGTCCTACAAAAATCAGTTAAAATGTTTCACAAAATTTAATGAGTTTTTCAAGAAATATTAACTACTGTCAATAAATGGACCTGATTCTTCATTATCTTATTCCTTTTGTAGGTATTAGCCCTTGTGTAAAGTACTTTAAGTACCGAAGTTTTGGAAATATTTGCCATATTTTTTCACAGATGTGAGGAGAAACTGAAAGCAATCCCAGTGAAAACAGAATATGTCTGTTTTCTTCTACTCCACAATTCTACTTGATCACATGGACTGGAGTGTTCATTTCTGTAGATTTGACAAGATAGGGATTTTCAAATTTTAACGCCATGTGCATTTTTTAATGATACATACATACGTGCAATATTAAATTGACCTTTCTGTTGTTTTGCATTTTTGATGGTATAACTAGTCAAATTTTTCTTCTATACACCCCTATAATAAGGCTATAAACAATGCAGGAGTCAAATGACCACTCAGTATGAGTATAAAATATTGAAAAGGTCAAAGGAGTACAGCACACTACTAAGATTCATTGAATATAAATTAGGCATTAAACTCTTGATACCTCATTCCCTTGACTGAGTAGTAATGAGAATGGAAAATGGCAGAAAATTAATCCCATCTCATTAAAAAGCTTGTAATGAGAATGTGGAACTTGGTAGAAGTGTAACCCGTTCTCATTACAGTCTTCAGGAAAGGGTCTTTGTGATCTTCTTCAGATGGCACAGCAGCAAAAATTTCCTCCCTAGTAAAATAGTGTAGAAAATGTGGTTACATTACATGCAACTCCCCTGCATAAATCTTCTGCACTGTAAAATCATCATAATGTGAGATAGCCTTTTTCATTCATTGACACTGGAATTTCTGCTGTATCTATATTTTATGTTAATGTGCACATACATCTGTGTCAACTCTACTTTCAATGTTATGTAAAATAGTTGATGCCTATTTCCCATTGAATTTCAGTGTTATTTGCAGATTAATTTCCCTTAGAGACTTTCACAAAGCCTAGAAAAAGGTAAAATTACTGTCCCAGTGACCATTATCCAAATATAAATGTTTATACATAAAGCAGCCAGTGGAAATTCTCAATAAGATAAATATCAGGAAAATGTTTTCACGCCCACCCATAAACACATATTTGTGACAGAAAAACACACAGATTTCTGATCTTCACATTTTTTATTCTGCCCACAATATATAATTAATCATACTAGAATTTAGTAAAATTCATATATTTCTTGACAAAGTAAGCAGAAAACAAAATATTTTGATGACTTTAAAAGTTAATATTTTTTTTTTGTCTGTTGCTATCTGAACATAGTAACAAAGAAAATAACCAAATACGTTTATTTTTGATAATGAAAAATATGTTGCAGAATGGTGTGATTATGATTGTTGAGAAGAAAAGAAAATATCTCATAGTATTCAATCATCTTTTGAGGTGCATTTGCCCTGATGGAAGAGTAAGCCCTACACACAGACTCCATATAAGGGCTTTCCCTGGCAAATGGTCTGGGTTGCAAATAAAAACAGGGATTTCACCTACATGTGCTCACAGCCCATCTCCCATACCAGAAGACTTGTTGCACATGCAGGTACTTAGACTGATGAACAGGCAGATCTATCAGGCAATTTACATTGCCATACTGGGAACAAAATCACAGTGCTCCTCTGGAATGTGGTAAATCCCTAACACTATGAGAAAGGGTTGTTACACAAGGTGGGGGGTGTTAAGGACTAGGGAGAGAAAGATATCTATAGTTAAAGAAATATCCAGGCTCGCTTACATATATATACACATTTGTGCAAATATACACACACTAACTCACTCATCCACCCATGTGCCAACCAGAGAAGACCAGACTGAAATCTGTCTGTGTAAACTGCAGCCCAGTTTGCACAATGGGAAATGATAGCACTAAGTGCTATGGCTGCTCCAAATACCCTTGACAGTTTCAGGCTGCAGAATTACACACAGGTAACCTAGGAAAAGCATCTGTAATTTAGTGACTTGGCTTCTCTAAATTATGCTGACAGCAGTTCTGGTTCTTGAAATAAAATCTGCAACTGGGAAAATTGAAAAGTGCTAATCTAATCTCTTCTTGTCTAGACGTTTTCTTGACATCATTGCATCACACACAAATGCACAAACACCTAAGCTTTTACTCAGCACGTTTCTAAGCTTTTACTCAGCACGTTTCTCTCTATCTGTGGTGGTAGATGGACGGATTGATTAGATGTGCTGGGTTTTTTTCCTCTGAAAATGGTCATGAAATTGGGTATTTTCAGTGGGAAATAAAAGTATTGATAACTTCCAATCTATTCTTCTCAATATTTTTCAAATTACTACTGAAATTTCGTAGAAATTTGTTTAGCAAAAAATTTGAAGGTATGTCAGGTAGTTTTATATCACTATCTGTGGAAAAAGAAACAAAAAAAGAAAAAAAAAAAAAAAAAAAGAAAAAAAACCCCAAGGCTCTGCCATTTAAATGTTGCCTGGAAAGTATTGTAATTCAGATCTAAGAGGGACCTGCTATACTATAAGTTTCACACCAAAGACCTCTGGAAGGAGTGTTGCCAAGTAAAGCGGAATGGTTTTAGTTTCCCTGTGCTGCTTTGAACAGCTTATTCGAACACGTCAAAACCAATAGAGCAATTGAGCATGAGTGGCCTGGCAGAAGCAACAAAGATGCCTAGACCTAAGTCCAGTAGTATGGATACTTAAATGTGCATAGGTCCATAGGCTTCCTAATACTTGTATAGAAAAACAAAGACATCTTTTTTTTTTTTTTTTTAGTAGTAGATTTCCACATCCACACAAAATACTCACCAATCTGACATCGCTCAGCTTCTCATTCTACAAAGGCTATCACTCTTCATGTGTTTTGCTAAATGGTTAAATGGTTATAGGATACATTGCCAAGTATATTATTTCCTTCTTAAAACATTTTTCTTCCTTCCTTGAGCAGATTATTCAGTATCTTTTTTGTCATGGCCCTGTCTGATCTGGTAACTTTGCTTCAAATAGTCTACTTCCAAAATAAATGTTATCACAAAATATATGTTTGAATGCATGAATTATTTTGCTATTAATCAAATAGAACATCTGAAAGTTCATCTTCAGAGTCCTCATTTTCTCCTAAATGACAATAGCCATGAGAATCTAAGGTGAGAGATCTGGTACAATTTAAGGGCTACCTAGTCTCTGAAATTTTAGTCTCTGAAATTTCATCTATTAAACCTCTTGTGCAAAAATTGATTAAACATCCTTCTCTTAAGATCAGATGGCCAACAGCTCCAAAAAAATCACCTTGTTTTTTGAGAAGTACAGATGTATAATTCAACACTCTTTGCAGCCATAGTTTCTGACCCAGTTGTTTGAAATACTGACATTAGTCACAGTATTTCTTTTAAGCAACTGTAAAAGCCTCATAAATCACCAATGAACAGAGTGATTCACATTTATTTGGCTAGTGTACAAGTATTTTTAACCACACTTATAAATCCATGATTAATAGTATTTATTTATTAAAATATATATATTGAGGATCAGGTTAGAATCTACTAAAAGGAAATGACATTCATATGCATATTTCCTGAGAGTAGAATCAGTTAAAGTAGTTTTACAAGTCCAGTGGATAATATCATTTGAGACAATCAAATCAAAGATTACAGAGATGAAAAAATGCTTCCAGCTATTTAAAGTTATGTTCCTTGGGTTTGAAATGAGATAACTAAATAAGCTGGTAGAATGGAAGTCATTTATCATCACTCACACTTTTCTTGACTTTAAACTGTGTTTAAAGAGTTCCATCCCTTCTGAGTAAACCATACAAGTAAATGTTTATCTTAGTATATTGACTTAGAATCACTGAATCATAGAATCATAGAATGGTATATTGGAAGGACTTTAAAGATCACCTAGTTCCAATGTCCATGCCATTAGCAGGGTTGCCAACAGCTAGATCAAGTTTCCCACTGTCCCATCCAACCTGGCCTTGAATACCTCCAAGAACGGGGCATTCAAAACTTCTCTAGGTAACCTGTTCCAGTGACTCACCACCCTCTGAATAAAGAATTTCTTCCTAATACCTAGTCTAAATCTACCCTCTTTTAGTTTAAAGCCATTTCTCTTTGTCCTGTTACTATCAGCTCTTGTAAAAAATCAGTCCCTCTCCTGCTTATAATCTCCCTTCAGATACTGTGAGGGTATAATGAGGTCTTCCCAGTGCCTTCTCCAAGCCAAACAAGGCCAACTCTGAAACTTTCTTCCTATGAGAGATGTTCCTGCCCTTTGATCATCCTTGTGACCCTTTTCTGAGCTTGCTTTGACTAGTTAAGTACCTCAGCCAATTCTCCTTTCTCATCTATATGATGTGGAACACTCTCCTTTATCTATCTCTTATGATCAGTGTAACTAAATAATCCCTTCTTGTCATTTGTCACATCCTTTACTAAGTTTAATTCCATCTGTGCTTTAGTCTTCCCGATCCTGTCTTGCACATCTGAACATGGGTAGGTTTTAGGTAGATGTTCTGTGATAGAGAATTAAGCATCTTTGTTTTCTGAATTAGGCATGTCCAAATTTCACAGGGCAAAAGGTAGTGAAGGTATTCAAGGATCACAATCTTCAATATCACCAGGGTATCACCACACTGGCTCTTCAGCCTGGAGAAGAGAAGGCTGCGGGGTGACTTCATTGCAGCCTATCAATACCTGAAGGGAACCTACACCCAGGAGGGGAGTAAACTCTTCAAAAGGGCTGATAACAGCAGGACTAGGGGAAATGGTTTTAAGTTGAAGGAGGGAAGATTTAGGTTGGATGTTAGGGGGAAGTTCTTTACTAGGAGAGTGGTTAGGCCCTGGAACGGGCTGCCCAGGGAGGTTGTGGATGCCCCGTCCTTGGACGTGTTTAAGGCCAGGTTGGACGGGGTCCTGGGCAACCTGATCTGAATGTGTATGTTTGGTGGCCCTGCTAGGCAGGGGGGTTGGAACTACATGATCCTTGGGGTCCCTTCCAACCCGGGTGATTCTGTGATTCTGTGATTCTGTGATTCTGTGGTAAACCTTTGTCAGAGCTGAAAAATAAAACTGAAATCCATCACGTGAGTAAGTTATTCCATATGCTTTCCTTGAAGTAATATCTTAAGCAAGTGAGTAATATTAAATGGATTTTCACATCAAACATTTCAGTGAAATATGCTGAAACCATGTTTGGCACCATCATAAACACACATATACCATTCTATAATGAAATAGGAATTCTTGGAACTTCCATGTGTTTTCTCTTGCAGAGTAGTCTACAATACACAGATACAAAAGCTGGTACTACTATAAAAACAATTAATGTGTTAAAAACCTGAACTTGTTGAGAAAAATATGAACTAATTTCCTGTGAGGAATGTTAAATGAACCTGATATGCTAAGTTGAGTGACATAACAAGAAAAGAATAGGAGGGGGTAGACAAAAAGTTAAACTATGACTGTCCCACTCCCCCACTTCTGTTCATCCCTCTGATTGTTGATCAGAAAGCTATCCTTACAAAAGAGAATGAAAAAACACTTTCCAATTTCAAAAACAAGACCTTTTGCTGTGCAAGCTATTGTATAGTAAAATACCGTATTTCACTAAAATTGAATATTTCTTTCGTCATGTTACAATTAAATTGTCATTGACTAAAAAAAAAAAGAAGGCGGCTCAAGTATAGAATAAATGGTAATCCATAAGCATTTGGCAACATCATATGCTTCTTTCAGGCTACTAATTCTCACTGAGGAAGAAATCAGAAAAATAGTATTAGAAAAGCACTGATATTCCTGAGCTTACTTTTTTGTCACCTCAGTATAAAAACAAGAAAAACTGTGCATCATTCTTGAAAATCATTCTCATCTGAAGAAAAAACAGAAAGGAGAGGAGAGGAGAGGAGAGGAGAGGAGAGGAGAGGAGA